>NC_034186.2:31329342-31637779 GCF_002021735.2 Oncorhynchus kisutch
TCTCCCTTTCTGCCTCAAGATTAAAGGAGACTCGATCTCTTCTTCTCTCCCTATCTTTTCAATCCCTTCCTTTCTATCTTCTCTCCAAGACATCTCTCCGCTCTCCTCTTTCTCTTACAGTACATGCAGTCGGGCAGCGGGGCTGCAGACGGTGCTGGAGGTGTGAGGACACTAATAAGATCAAGTGGGGCCATGGCTGTGGGTGTGGGGGTCTGAGGGAAGGTCAGAGGAGGAGAGACCCTCAGTGGTTCACAGGGCCCATGCAGCTCAGTGGGTGATGGTGTATGTGAGAGGGGAGGGCTGCAGGATGCTCCATGGATCAGCATCAGCCATTCTCGCCCCAGCCTCCGTCCAGGGGCCCTCATTAGCCCCTCTGTCTGAAGTGCGCTTCCCCCACAACCTCGGTATTCCGTCTTTAATTGGACACTTGAGCGGAGCGATGTGCATCTGGGTCTATTGAAGTCTGACATTTCAGACTGCTGACCTTTCCAGACCTGCCACAACTAAATAATGATTAGCCCTGGCCATTGTTTTCACCACAATGGTACACTAACACACACACCGCGGTGTGCCCAGGAAGAGAGGAAAGGTGCTAAACTAAACACCTGCAGTATCTACACTCTCTGACCAAAATACACATACTGTACCCAGAAACCTTTATTCACACAAATGCTGGGAGAATACGCTTTGGGTGGTCACAATTTTTTGAGAACATATTGTCAATCTATTGATCTCAATGACCTTTTCATATATCTGGATTCCCTACAATAGTGTTTTGAACTAAATTAACTTAGCTTGGCTGTGTTAAGTCCCTTTTCCCCTTCATACGCTCTGTGCGTTACAGGGGGGAAAAGGTCAATCACATTCATGAGATTTGGATAGATGTGCGAGGCCTCGGAGCAGAGAGATAATAGGCAACCTTCAGATGTCCTCTAATGGTATGGTTGTTTCTCTTCAGTCTCAGTCTTCAGTCTCTCTAGGCCTGTGGGACCACTCTCTCTGGGCCTTGATATTACTATACACAGGTTGGCAGTTAAGCAACAAAAACGATTGACACAACCATGGGGCAAAACAGATGAGGTTGGCTTAGATTGTTGACAACATGTAGGCTACAGTATGTTTTGTCTCCAATGTTTATTGAAAACATAAATACATTTGCACAATGAGAACTTGTATCCTCTCAAATATATCTTTACAGTTTTTGGTTAGCTAGCTAGAGAATTTTAGCAATAATTATTAGCATTGACATGAAATCAGTCAAAACACCTCAAAATAAGACATGGTGTCAAGGACAAGCTGAACTGAGCCATTTATGATTCCCCACATAGCAGTTTGCAATCTGGCCATCCAGAATCACAACATCTATAGAGGTCCCCCCCACCCCACCCCCCAACGCTTGCTCTTTCTATCTATATTTCCTCCTCTCTCGATCACTCAATACCTTTCAGTTCCTCTTCATTTATCTCAATCTCACAATTACCACACATGCCTCAGAACAAGAGCCTCTTAAACAAATTAGTCCGATGATAGGTGGGCTGTTTGTGGGGAGAAATCTTGACAAGTTCCCTCACACCTCTTATGCATGATGTGACAGTATGTTTTGCACAATGTTGTATTGTCCTTCAGTTTTCATTTACAGATAAGCAACAGTATGTAACTTTTTATCTCTGTTTAACACATGCCACTCCAAGTTAGAGAACTAGAGTCTGGAGTAGACTAGATGTAGGCCTATACAGAAAGCCATTCATTCCTTGTGAAAAGCTGAAACTGAAAGAGCCCATTTGTGCATTTATTTTTCCTAGTGGCATCACATTGTCTCATGCCAGAATTCTGAGAGGCTGCATAGCTTTCAGTCCGAGTCTGCTGGTGTGATATCCACTGGTGAGAGGCCTAGTGGCTGGCTACTGGCTAGGCTCCCCAGGACAGGCCTCTGCTCTGTGTGTGGATGGGACTCTAGGGTTTCAGCCAGCAGGGCAGCGGGACAGCTGCACAGGCCTGCTCTCAATACCTGGGCTCTGGAGCTGGAGCGGAGAGATGTGTCTTTAATGGAATGCAGGGACTTAGCGCCTTGCTGAGATAGGGGCATTATTTATAAAACACTATCAGGGCTTTGTATAAATGAGCAGCTGTGAAAACAACACTTTCTATTATTGCCCTAATTATATCCTTTCTCTGTGAATTTGCATATTTTATCTCCCTGAAATTCATTATAGGGGACTTTGCTATCGTTTTAATGAAGGAAAGAATACAACACAACAAAGAAACGGCTGAGCAGTGGCTGAGCAGTGGCTGAGCAGTGGCTGAGCAGTGGCTGAGCAGTGGCTGAGCCGTGGCTGAGCAGTGGCTGAGCAGTGGCTGAGCCGTGGCTGAGCCGTGGCTGAGCAGTGGCTGAGCAGTGGCTGAGCAGTGGCTGAGCAGTGGCTGAGCCGTGGCTGAGCCGTGGCTGAGCCGTGGCTGAGCCGTGGCTGAGCCGTGGCTGAGCCGTGGCTGAGCCGTGGCGGGGGCTCGCTCTTCTCTGGCTGCTTTATATTGACTCTTTTCCAGTAGATTTTTCGAAACCCTCTCAGAAGCGTGGCTAAATAAGCAAGAGCATGCTAATGAATTGAGAATGAGTGTGATAATTCAGCAGGCAAAGACGAGTGAGGTCCACAGCAGGGAAAGATATTTAGAAAATATGCATCATTAAACCATTATTTAAAATCATGTCTCTTTCCTACACTCAATATTTCTGACTACTAATGCCTAGAGTAAATATTCCCTGCCTTGCAAATACCACAATTTCACACTCTTCACATAATCAGCCACGGTTTTCATGTTTGGCATTTGAACAACAAAGCTAAAACTCAAAGGACACTAAATGACAATTCACAACATTGCTTTCCGGGTAACTCCCTCTGTCTTATTTGAAGAAAGAAGATGTTGGAAAACGTAAACAACATTTTAACAGCATCTTTGCTCCAACAGGGAAGACAGCTGTGATTATTTCTTTGTCACCAGAGCCACCACTGTTGCTGAGCACTGCTGTGTAGCAAATCCTTATAGAAAAAATAGATTGGATTTTTGTTCCTGGGTGCCTTTTGTATCTCCAGTAAGGGAGTGTATAATAGAGGTTGATTCCGTGGTGTCTGTCCTGTGTGGATTGAGTTGGTGGGGGCTGGTGTGGTTGTGTGGAGTTGTGCAACAACCATAGCACCCATTGAACAGCAGCAGCCTCTGCTCTGCGACCTGCTCAGGCTCTCTTTCACAGCTGCTGGGCTAATATGGTTGATATGGTTACCTGTCGACTAGGCAGGCTTGTTTGCAGGGTCACTTCATTAGCCTTTTCTCAGTCTCTTACTTAGCAGTGGCGTCGTGTGTTGGCTCAATAAGGAGCAGCTAGCTGTCAGGCTGTATCTGCTGCGCCGTGTAGCACCTGGTTATCAGATCATGTCTCCATGTTCCCTTTCCCCTCTGACATTTACATGTTCTAACAGCCCAAGATGAGCTGTGTTTTCACTGTGTCATATTAACTTGCCTCCATTATCTGGATGTGAAAGGAGATGCTTGTCACTATCAAAAGGGAATCTTGCTCCATTTGCTCATTTTGAAGGGGCCCTTCTTTACTGAGAATTATCTGTTGTGAAATGTAATGTCTCTTTGCGGTGGGTGTGTTTCATTATGGACCTTTTTGTTTCTCTGCTTTTGCAGGGAACAACAGTGCGCCACCAAAAAAATGTGTTATTACTCTGATTGAAAATTGACCAAGCCGTTAAAGAAATGTGAGTGTCCATTTGAAATAGCCTGTGTGTATTCATTTTGAATTCCAAGAACTTAGGTCCCCCCTCTACATTGTAGGCGGCATACAAACTAATTGCGTTGTATGAGGTATTTCTCAAAAAATAAAACAGCAAGAACCAAAAACATGACTTAGCTCTTTGGACATTAATTCAATCACTCAGCTATCATATCTCATAAGCTCAAAATCCATTTCAAGCTCCAGTTACAGGCATATAAACTGATGCTGAGAAGGTGTTTGTGAGATGACCCTGAGTGTCCTTGACTTGTATATTTGGCTTCAGGATCCTGCTGAATGGCTAAAGGCACAGTTCTTCCTCATATGCCGCCTGTCCCTCAGCGGGCTAACTTCTGTTTGGGCATGGGTTTATCTGCTATTATCTGTCAAACATCACACACGAACGACATTGGCCTCTGGTGCAATCCCACAGGCAAGCTGCTGTCATACCAACACCTTCAATGTGTCACTTGCTGCCTCCATTTGTGGCAGCTCCAGGGGCTGTAGGGATAAGCATTAAACCCTATTCCCTAGGACCAAAGCCTCCCTAACAGCTAGGCCTATGTATTTAGTAGGCTGACAGTTTTTGCACATGGAAAAATATACTGTGAAAAATCATATTTTGTTTTCCCGAACTTACTTTTATTTGACATTTTCTGTCCATTGTTTGTCATATAGACATGTTTACCTCAGTGAAAATATTTGAAACATTCATCATATATGCAACAAATTGCCAACAAGTTTTAGCTAAGTAACTGTGGTGTCTTTATAGTCTATATGTCCATACATCCTTGAGAATTCATATTGAGAGAGTGCAGAATATATCCCCATGACCCTCGCCCAGTGGTGTAATGTACTTAAGTAAAAAATACTTTAAAGTACTACTTAAGTAGTTTTTTACTTCACTACATTCCTAAAGAAAATGTAATTTTTACTCCATACATTTTCCCTGACACCCAAAAGTACAATTTGAATGCTTAGCAGGACAGGAAAATGTCCCAATTCACACACTTATCAAGAAAACATCCCTGGGCATCCCTACTGCCTCTGATCTGGCAGACTCATTAAACACAAATTCTTAATTTGTTAATGATGTCTGAGTGTTGTAGTGTGCTCCAGGCTATCCGTAAAAAAAAAAAAAACATTGTGCTGTCTGCTTTGCTTAATATAAGCACTTTGAAATGATTTATACCGAAGTATATTTAAAACCAAATACTTTTAGACTTTTACTCAAGTAGTATTTTACTGGGTGACTTTTACTTGAGTCATGTTCTATTAAAGTATCTTTACTTTTACTCAAGTATGACAATTGGGTACTTTTTCCACCACTGCCTTTGCCAATCAATACAAAATAACCAGGGTAAAGAGTGGCCCTAATGAACTGAATAGTTTGGCGCTGAAATATGATCACTATTTCTGCGGCAGTCATTTGTTCTTTTAAGAAAATATCAATGTCCTCTGGCATATCAGTGAGAATACACTGTAGGCAGGGGGAGCTATGATACCTCTCCAAATATTTAATGAAGGAGTTAGACAAAGTTTGTTTGTGCTCTTGCTGTCAGTCTTGAAGTCTGTCTTTGGGCCACACTAGTAATTAATGTCCCTCAGCCTATTGGGGGCCACTGTTCATTTCATTTCATCACTTTTTTAAATTGGAAACGGACTACTTTCATGGCCAATTAATTATTTATGAAGTGCTAATTAAGAAGCAAAATAAAGGAACACTAAGACCATACTTAAAATGTAAAAAACATAATTGTTATGTAAATAGTCCCTTGATCAATAGACCCAAGTTTTTTTTAAATCCACCTTGGATTCACTTCCATACTGTAACGATGTGCGCTGAGAGTCTGGAAGCAAGTTCAGAGAGTGAGTATTTTAATAAATAAATGAAAACATAATACAAAACAAGAGACACGAACAACGCACGGACATGAAACAGAAACAATGACACCTGGGGAAGCAACCAAAGGGAGTGACATATATAGGGCAGATAATCCAAGAGGTGATGGAGTCCAGGTGAGTGTCATTATGTGCAGATGCACGTAATGATGGTGACAGGTGTGCTCCATAACTAGCAGCCTGGTGACCTAGAGCCCGGAGAGGGAGCACACGTGACATGTACCCTCATTTCCTGTGAGTGTTTACCTTACACTTGTGATCTTCAAGGGATACTTTTGTTTTTGTTATTGTTTGGTGGTAATGGCGCTGGTGGAAATAGCGGCCGTTTTACAGGCTCCTGACCAATTGTGCTATTTTGTGTGTTTTTTTGCGCTGATCTTAACTGTTGTACATAATGTTTCCGCCATCGTTTCCTATGACTGAAAAGAGCTTCTGGACATCAATACAGTTATCACTAACCCCGATTTGGACGAAGACTTCTACTTCAATGAGTCAGAGGTGAAAGACATAATTATTGATTATGCCGGACCAGGCTCAAATCCCTGACAATCGAAGAAGGAGGAGACTTGACTATAGAGGCCGGCATGTGGGATACCTGATAAGACTAAGTTGGAGGGTGGATTAATCGCCTCTACCCTTTGTTCTATTGGTGAATGTGCAATCACTGGAGAATAAACTGGACCGTCATTTCAATGTGATCTGAAGAACTGTAATATCCTATGTTTCTCAGTCGTGTCTGAACAAGGTTAAGGTAAACAGCTGGTTTTCTATACATCGGCAGGACAGAATGGTGGCGTCGGGGAAGCTCAGGGGAGGTGGTGTATTTGTATTTATTAGGGATCCCCATTAGTTCCTGCCAAGGCAGCTGCTACTCTTCCTAGAGTCCAAACACACCAAAGCACCAACATTACATATTAAACAAGAAATACAATTGTGAACTATGTTTGTACTGAATGAGCTAAAGATAACTACATGATTCCATATGTGTTATTTCGTAGTTTTGATGTCTTCACTATTATTCTACAATGTAGAAAATAGTCCAAATAAAGAAAAATCCTTGAATGAGTAGGTGTTCTAAAACTTTAGTCACATGATTTCTTAATTTGCAGTACGTTTGCCAGTTGGGCTGCCAGACTTATTTGCCATACATTTAGCCTCATCCCTCTCAACCATAAAATGTTTCAATTCCTCATCAATCCAAGGAGATTTAACATTCTTTACATTCATTTCCTTAATGGGTGCTTGCTTATTAGTAACTGGAATAAGCAATTTCATAAATGTGTCAAGTGCAGCATCTGGTTGCTCCTCATTACACACACCAGACCAGCAAATATTCTTTACATCATCAACATATGAATCACTACAAAACTTATTGTATGACCTCTTATACACTATATTAGGCCCAGCCTTTGGAACTTTGGTTTTCTGGTTTTCACAACAAAGTGGTGCACGATCTCTAATATTAAGGAAGTCATGATAAGCTGTAGACCATACTATTTATTTTCAACTATATTTTTCTTCCAAATCATCTTGACTCTGTTCGCGCATTTCAAGGCTGCGTTAAGACAATTACTTATCAATGACCCAAGACCAGCTCAGTTAATCCCTACCATTTTGACAATGAGTCATCATAATGCTGCATCAAATGTACATTATACTAGAAGCATTGGCAGACACAATGTAAGTAACTTAATTTATGTCCCCTAATTGCCCTGAACACCTCTGTTAATCCTACAGCTATTGTATGCGGTAATCATGAGCCTATGAACCAGATTTATACTGTTAGCACTTAGGCGGTGTGCCCTAGAAGGAAGACTAGTTTGTGCAGCTCACCCTGCACTATCAGCTCCAATGTAAATAACATGGTCAAGTCTACTTCGGAATAACTTCCCAATAAAGCATTAAAAACAATCAAGCAACCCAGAAAAGTACTAAAAATAGCCCATATCAACATACGCAGCCTGAGAAACAAGGTCCATGGAGTCAATAACTTGCTTGTAACAGATGACATTCATATTCTGACTATCTCTGAAACTCACTTATATAATACCGTTGATACAGTGGTAGCAATACATGGTTATGACATGTATTTAGAGATTATCTAATGTTAAATACTGTTGAAGTAATATGGCTACAGGTTCATCTGCCTCACCTGAAGCTCATTCTTGTGGGAAGCTGCTATAGACCACCAAGTGCTAACAGTCAGTATCTGGATAATATGTCTGAAATGCTTGATAATGTATGTGATATCAACAGAGAAGTATATTTTCTGGGTGATTTAAGTATTGACTGGCTCTCATCAAGCTGCCCACTCAAGAAAAAAATTCAAACTGTAAACAGTGCATTTATGAAATTGCTATTTCCAGTTACTAATAAGCACGCATCCATTAAGAAAATGACTGTAAAAGCGGTTAAATCCCCTTGGATTGATGAGGAATTTAAAAATGTATGGTTGAGAGGGATGAGGCAAAAGGTATGGAAAATAAGTCTGGCAGCCCAACTGATTGGCAAACGTACTGCAAATTAAGAAATCATGTGACTAAACTAAAGAAAAATAAACTATACTATGAAACAAAGATAAATTATATAAAGAATGAGAGTAAAACGCTTTATCACCTTAAATGACATTTTGAGGGAAATAGCCAACTTGGCTCCATCATTCATTCAATCAGATGGCTCATTTATCACCAAACCCACTGATGTTGCCAACTACTTTAATTACTTTTTCATTGGCAAGATAAGCAAACTTAGGGATGACATGCCAGCAACACTACACATCCAAGTATATCTGACCAAATTATGAAAGACAAGAATTGCACTTTTGAATTCTGTAAAGTCAGTGTGGAAGAGGTAGAAAAAATATTGTTGTTTATCAACAATGACAAGCCACCGGGGTCTGACAATCTGGATGGAAAATTACTGAGGATAATAGTGGATGATATTGCCACTCCTATTTGCCACATCTTCAATTTAAGCCTACTAGAAAGTGGGTGCCCTCAGGCCTGGAGGGAAGCTAAAATCATTCTGCTACCCAAGAATAGAACCCCCATTGCTGGCTCAAATAGCTGACCAATCAGCCTGTTACCAACCCTTTGTAAACTTCTGGAAAAAATGGTGTTTGACCAGATACAATGCTATTTGACAGTAAACAAATTGACAACATAATTTCAGCATGCATATAGGGAAGGACACTCAACAAGCACAGCACTTACGCACTTGACAGATGATTGGCTGAGTGAAATTGATGATAAAATTATTGTGGTACGGTCTTGTTAGACTTCAGTGCAGCTTTTGACATTATCAATCATAGTCTGCTGCTGGAAAAACGTATGTGTTATGGCTTTACACCCCCTGCTATAATGTGGATAAAGAGTTACTTGTCTAACAGAACCCAGCGGGTGTTCATTCAGCCTCTCAAACATAATCCAGGTAGGATCAGGAATTCCCCAGGGTAGCTGTTTATGCCCCTTGCATTTTTAAATCTTTACTAACGACATGCAACTGGCTTTGAGTAAGGCCAGTGTGTTTATGTATGTGGATGACTTAACACTACTGTATACACGTCAGCTATTACAGCGACTGAAATGACTGCAACACTTAACAAAGAGCTGCAGTTAGTTTCGGAATGGGCAGCAAGGAATAAGTTAGCCCTAAATATTTCCAAAACTAAAAGCATTGTATTTGGGACAAATCATTCACTAAACCCTAAATCTCAACTACATCTCGTAATGAATAATGTGGAAATTGAGCAAGTTGAGGTGACTAAACTGCTTGGAGTAACCCTGGATTGTAAACTGTCATGGTCAAAACATATTGATACAACAGTAGCTAAAATGGGGAGAAGTTTATCCATAATAAACAATGCTATCAACAAGGCATGTTCTACAGGCCCTAGTTTTGTCGCACCTATACTACTGTTCAGTAGTGTGGTCAGGTGCCACAAAGAGGGACTTGGGAAAATTGCAGTTGGCTCAGAACAGGGCAGCACAGCTGGCCCTTAAAAGTACACAGAGAGCTAACATTAACAACATGCATGTAAATCTCTCATGGATCAAAGTGGAAGAGAGATTGACTTCATCATTACTTGCTTTTGTAAGAGGTGTTCACAAGCTGAATGTACCGAGCTGTCTGTTTAAAATACTAGCACACAGCTCAGACACCCATGCATACCCCACAGGACATGCCACCTGTAACGGCTCTCGTTTGTAGAAGGAGACCAAGGCGCAGCGTGGTAGGCATATATCATATTTTTATTGACAACACAAAATAACAAAGACAAAAAAATGAAAGCACACAGTTCTGTCAGGCTCAGATACTAAACAGAAAACAAGATCCCACAAAACCCAAAAGGAAAATGACATCTTATACAGTATATGATCCCCAATCAGAGACAACGATAGACAGCTGCCTATGATTGGGAACCACACTCGGCCAAAAACAAAGAAATAGAAAACATAGACTTTCCCACCCGAGTCACACCCTGACCTAACCGAACATAGAGAATAATAAGGATCTCTAAGGTCAGGGCGTGACACCACCAGAGGTCTCTTCACAGTCCCCAAGTCCAGAAAAGACTATGGGAGGCGCACAGTACTACATAGAGCAATAACTACATGGAGCTCTATTCCACAACAAGTAACTGATGCAAGCAGTAGAATCAGACTTAAAAGCAGGTGAAAATACACCTTATGGAACAGCGGGGACTGTGAAGCAACACAAACATAGGCACAGACACATGCATACACACACATGATAACATACACACCATACACACACGTACACATGCATTTTGCAGTGTAGGTATGTGGAAGTGGAGTATAGGTCTGAGGGCACACACTTAGTGTGTTGTGAATTCTGCAATGCATGTATTGTAATGTTTTTAAAATTGTATATACCTGCCTTTATTTTGCAGGATCCATAATAAACACAAATAGCTGTCTATTTACAGTTGAAGTCGGAAGTTTACATACACCTCAGCCAAATACATTTAAACTCAGTTTTTCACAATTCCTGACATTTAATCCTAGTAAAAATTTTCCTGTTTTAGGACAGTTAGGATCACCACTTTATTTTAAGAATGTGAAATGTCAGAATAATAGTAGAGAGAATGATTTATTTCAGCTTTTATTTCTTTCATCACATTCCCAGTGGGTCAGAAGTTTACATACACTCAATTAGTATTTGGTAGCATTGCCTTTAAATTGTTTAACTTGGGTCAAATGTTTCGGGTAGCCTTCCACAAGCTTCCCATAAAAAGTTGGGTGAATTCCTCCTGACAGCTGGTGTAACTGAGCCTCCTTGCTTGCACAGGCTTTTTCAGTTCTGCCCATACATTTTCTATAGGATTGAGGGCAGGGCTTTGTCATGGCCACTCCAATACTTTGACTTTGTTGTCCTTAAGCCATTTTGCCAAGTATACTTTGGAAGTATACTTGCGGTCATGGGCCATTTGGAAGACCCATTTGCGACCAAGCTTTAACTTCCTGACTGATGTCTTGAGATTTTTCTTCAATATATACGCATAATTTTCCTGCCTCATGATGCCATCTATTTTGTGAAGTGCACCAGTCCCTCCTGCAGCAAAGCACCCCCACAACATAATGCTGTCACCCCGTGCTTCACGGTTTGGATGGTGTTCTTCGGGCTTGCAAGCCTCCCCCTTTTTCCTCCAAACATAACGATGGTCATTATGGCCAAACAGTTCTATTTTTGTTTCATCAGACCAGAGGACATTTCTCCAAAAAGTACGATCTTTCTCCCCATGTGCAATTGCAAACCTTAGTCTGGCTTTTTTATGGCAGTTTTGGAGCAGTGGCTTCTTCCTTGCTGAGCGGCCTTTCAGGTTATGTCGATATAGGACTTGTTTTACTGTGGATATAGATACTTTTGTACCGGTTTCCTCCAGCATCTTCACAAGGGCCTTTGCTGTTGTTCTGGTATTGATTTTCACTTTTCGCACCAAAGTACGTTCATCTCTAGGAGACAGAACGCGTCTCCTTCCTGAGCGGTATGACGGCTACATGGTCCCATGGTGTTTATACTTGCTTACTATTGTTTGTACAGATGAATGTGGTACCTTCAGGCGTTTGGAAAATGCTCCCAATGATGAACCAAACTTGTGGAGGTCAAAAAAAAAAAATCTGAGGTCTTGGCTGATTTATTTTGATTTTCCCATGATGTCAAGCAAAGAGGCACTGAGTTTGAAGGTAGGCCTTGAAATAGATCCACAGGTACACCTCCAATCGACTCAAATGATGTCAATGTCAATTAGCCTATCAGAAGCTTCTAAAGCCATGACATATTTTCTGGAATTTTCCAAGCTGTTTAAAGGCACAGTCAACTTATGTAAACTTCTGACCCACTGGAATTGTGATACAGTGTATTATAAGTGAAATAATCTGTCTGTAAACAATTGTTGGAAAAATGACTTGTGTCCTGCGCAAAGTAGATGTCCTAACCGACTTGCCAAAACTATAGTTTGTTAACAAAAAATGTGTGGTGTGGTTGAAAAACAAGTTTTAATGACTCCAACCTAAGTGTATGTAAACTTCCAACTTCAACTGTACCTCCGCCAACCGATGCTGGCCGTAAAAACACACTCAACAAGATGTATAGGGCCATGAGCAAAGCAGTAAATGCTTAACCAGAGGTGGCGCTCCTAGTGGCTGGTGACTTTAATGCAGGAAATCTTACCTCATTTCTACCAGCATTTCACCTGTGCAACTAAAGGTGAAAAAACTCTAGATCACCTTTACTCCACACACAGAGACACATACAAAGCTCTCCCTCGCCCTCCATTCAGCAAATCTGACCATTTCTTTATCCTCCTGCTTACAAGCAAAAACTCAAAGAGGAAGTACCAGTGATGCGCTCAATACAGAAGTGGTCCCATGAATCGGATGCTAAACTACAGGACTGTTTCACTAGCAAAGACTGGAATATGTTCTTGGATTCATCCAATGGCACCGGGTTCATTAATAAGTGCATCGACGTCGTGGTGCCCACAGTGACCGTACGTACATAAACCAACCAGAAGCCATGGATTACAGGCAATATCCGCATTGAGCTAAAGGCTAGAGCCTACGCTTTCAAGGAGCAGGAAACTAATCCGCTACACCCTCCGACGAACCATTAAACGGGTAAAGCGTCAATACAGGACCAAGATCAATTCCTACTGCACCGGCTCTGACGCTCGTCGGGTGTGGCAGGTCTTGCAAACTGTCACAGATTACAAAGGGAAACCCTGCCGCGATCTGTCCACTGATGCTAGCCTACCAGACAAGCTAAATACCTTCTATGCTCGCTTCGAGGCTAGCGACACTGAACCATGCATGAGAGCACCAGCTGTTTTGGATGACTGTGTGATCACGCTCTCCGTAGTCGGATGTGAGTAAGACCTTTAAACAGGTAAACATTCACAAGGCCGCAGGGCCAGATGGATTATCAGGACACGTACTCCGAGCTTGCGCTGATCAGCTGGCAAGTGTCTTCTGACATTTTCAACCTCTCCCTGACCCAGTCTGTAATACTTACATGTTTTAGGCAGACCACCATAGTCTGTGTGCCCAACAACGCCAAGGTAACCTGTCTAAATGACTATCGCCCCATAGCACTCACATCTGTAGCCATTAAAAGCTTTGAAAGGCTGGTCATGGCTCACATCAACACCATATTCCCAGACACCCTGGACCCACTCCAATTTGCATACCGCCCCAACAGATCCACAGATGATTCCATCTCTATTGCAATCCACACTGCCCTTTCCCATCTGGACAACAGGAACATCTACCTGAGGATGCTGTTCAGCGTTCAACAACATTGTGCTCTCCAAGCTCATCACTAAACTGACCCTAGGATTAAACATCTCCCTCTGCAACTGGATCCTGGACTTCCTGAAGGGCCACCCCAGGTGGTTAGAGTAGGCAACAACACATCCGCCATGATGACCCTCAACATGAGGTTCCCTTGAGTGTGTGCTTAGTCCCCTTCTGTACTCCCTGTTCACCCTCGACTGCACAACTCCAACACCATCATTTGCTAAAAACACGAAGGTGGTAGGCCTGATTACCGACAATTATAAGACATCCTATAGGTAGGAGGTCAGAGACCTGGCAGTATGATGCCAGGAAAACAACCTCTCCTTCAAGCTCAAGAAAGACAAAGGAGCTGATCGCTGACTACAGGAAATGGAAGGCCGAGCACGTCCCCATTCACATTGACGGGGCTGTAGTGGAACGGGTCAAGTGCTTGAAGTTCCTCGGTGTCCACATCACTAAGGATCTATCATGGTCCACACACATCAATATAGTCGTGAAGAGAGCACGACAACGCCTCTTCCCCCTCTGGAGGCTGAAAAGATTTGGCATGGGCCCTCAGATCCTCAAAAAGTTCTAAAGCTGCAACATTGAGAGCATCTTCACTGCTTGGTATGTCAACTGCTTGGCATCCGACCACAAGGCGCTACAGAGGGTAATGCGTACGTCCCAGTAAATCACTGGAGCCGAGCTCCCTGCCATCCAGGCCCTCTCTACCAGGTGGTGTCAAAAGAAGGTCCTAAAAATTATCAAAGACTCCAGCCACCCAAGTCATAGACTCTTCTCTCTGCTACCGCACAGAAAGTGGTACTGATGCACAATGTCTGGAATCAACAGGACCCTGAACAACTTCTACTTCCAAGCCATAAGACTGCTAAATAGTTAGTTTGGGTAGCTATTGGTTAACGATTCATCTGCATTGACCCTTTTTGCACTAACACTTTTGACTCATCACATACGCTGCTGTTACTGTTTATTATCCTGTTGCCTAGTCACTTTATCCCTACCTATATGTACATATCTACCTCAATTACCTCGTAACCCTGCACATCGACTCGGCACTGGTATCCCGTGTATATAGCCAAGTTATCGTTACTCATTGCATACTTATTCCTTGTGTTATTATTTTTCTATGATTTTTTTCTCTCTTCATTGTTTTGAAAGGGCCGTATGTAAGCATTTCACTGTTAGTCTACACCTGTTGTTTACAAAGCATGTGACAAATAACATTTTATTTGATTTTATACTTTGGGATTTTGGCAATTAGGCCCTTTACTTCCCCAGATGCTAGTAGAGTCAGATGCTAGTAGATACCCATAGACTCCCAGCCATTGCACTAATGCTAGTTATGCATTGGCTCACAAAACTACCTCTAACTTTCTTCATACTGGACACAGAGACATAAAAATGGTATCCACAAGTTAATCTGACCCTGGGGAAGAAGGGATGCATTGCCAAAATCCCGAAGTATCCCTTTAGCGCATATTTCGATTAGTTCACCAAATTATCCTGCTGTCCCTGCTGTATGCTCATTTGCCTGGCAAAGGCTGTGGCATTCTGCATGCCAGCCTGCTGGCGTTAAACCCAGCCAGCCATCATGCACACCTGTGCTAGCGTCTGTCCATCGCACATATTGGCACAGGTGCTTTGTTTTGATTGGCTGTGCTCTAATGTTAATGCATCCCTAGCATCACAGCGATTTTACCAAAATCCCATGTCCACTTGAAAGCCCCAGGCGTGAAGGGACTAAAGACCTGCTGTGAACATATGCAAAGCCCTTTTGAATTCCAGGCACAACGAGATGACGTCCGTCTCAGCAGTCTAATTCCATCATCATCATTATTGCTATTATCCCATGTCTCTTTTTAATACAGGGTAATGTATCACCAATAAAGATAAATGAGAGAGGCAGCGAGGAGCTAATTGGCAGGACATGATGTCTGACTCTACACTGACTAAAGTTTACAGTGTTAACTGCTCCCAAAGCTTCAGGAAAATTCAACCTTTATGTAGCCCAACTTCTCTGTTAATACCACTGAGGGGATAGATTTTGTCCTCATTGTATTACCTTCTAACTGTGCTATAAAGGTGTATTTAACATGCTGCTTTTATGTATTTAAGGGTGGGGAAACGTCAGTCTACACAGTTTCTTGTGTAATGTCATTTTTACATATGGCAGCCCTACTTTTGGTTTGTAGTTTTAATGGTTTTAAATATATCTATTCTCATTCCACAGTGAGTGCAGTGTTTAGAACTAGTGTGCAGATCCGTTAAGGCACATGCTGGGGGTCAGGTTGCTTGAGGTAGGACAGGGGAAGTTCAGTCTTAAGCCTGAGACACTTCAAAACAACAGCTCCTGGAATTGAGCTGTTTTATTGTGCCAGACACAGGCTTGAGGACCTAGCCATTGGACAGTAGATTAGATTAACAGTAATCCTCCATTGGAGACATTGGAGACGAGAAGCTGCTGAAATCTTGCCTACCAGATACTCACTGGTGTAGTTTATTACAAGTGTCCTTTGTCTTTCTAAAAAATGTTGTCTTGCCTAAATCTTGCCCACCAGATACTCACTGGTGTAGTTTATTACAAGTGTCCTTTGTCTTTCTAAAAAATGTTGTTTTTCTCGTTGTCTTATCCCAGGACGATTGACGTTTAACTCATACACAACTCATTTTCCTATGAATGTTAGCAATTTACACTGAGTGCACAAAACATTAGGGACACCTTCCAAATATTGAGTTGCACCCCCTTTTGCCCTCTGAACAGCCACAATTAATTGGCGCATGGACTCTACAAGGTGTCGAAAGCGTTCCACAGGGATGATAGTCCAGGTTGACCCCAACGATTCCCACAGTGGTGTCAAGTTAGCTGGATGGTGTACCATTCTTGATACACACAGGAAACTGTTGAGCATGAAAACCCCAGCCGCTTTGCAGTTCTTGACACTCAAACCAGTATGCCTGGCACCTACAACCATACACCCTTTAAAGGCACTTAAATATGTTGTCTTGCCCATTCACCATTTGAATGGCACACATACACAATCCATGTCTCAATTATCTCAAGGCTTAAAAATCCTTCTTTAACTTGTCTCCTCCCCTTCACTGATTGAAGTGGATTTTACTGGTGGCATCAATAAGGGATTCACCGGGATTCTTCTGATCAGTCTATGTCATGTTTTGTACACTCAGTGTATATCAGTGTATTACTTAGCACTTTATTTTGGTACTGTTTCCCACTCACATGTACACTACAGAAAATATTTTAGCTGCCCAGAGAGATCCCCACTGGGGTTACAGCGGTAGTAGCTAGCTACCACATTGAAATAGGAGATCAAACTCTAGTACAACAATTGAAATAGCCAACTGGTTACCTCTCCTCATTCTCCATCAGAAAACATCTCCACTGGACAATAACTCTCAGAACCCTCAGTAAGAGGAAACTCATAAGTGAAATTACAGCAACCTATGCCCCGAGCCTTGATGTCTGATCTGAATCAAAAAATGAAATGAAATTACAGAGTAGAAAAGGCATCCAAGTTCTGCATCAGTTACTTTTCAATTACGACAGGCGAAGCAGAACGAAATTGTTAGTGCCATTTATCGACTATGCTACTCTCTATTAAAGTACAAGTGAAGAAATCCATTCCATTGTGAAACAGCCGGACTATTTTACTATAACAAAGAGTTTCCTTTCTGTCAGATGGCTTTTGTCATCTAGTGTGAAGAAAAGGTACACCAGGCAACACATTGACTGAGACACACTTGTACGCCCACAGGCAAATAGAATCAGAGATCAGACCAGATAATCATCTCTGTGGCCTTCTTCTCTTCTCTTGGTTCCATTCCAGGGGGTTGAGGACTCAATGGGACCTACAGAGGCAGAATGAAAGTAATAGGTGAATGTATTGATTACAATAATGATTGGTTTGTGGAAATACCATGTCTTTAACTGGAAGTATCTGGAAAGAAACAGCAGGAAAAAAGCTGAAATATTACAGTCAGCTCACTAGGAACCATTTTTCTTGAATATCCCCAGTAGTTTAGGAAGTTGACTTTTATTGTATTTCAAACTATGATTTCCATATGTACAAACACCAAAATAAAGATTCCTTTAGATTAAACTTCTGTGATGACAAATGTGTGATTTATCACAGACAGTCACAATCACAAACAAGGTAATATCCTGCATATCCTTTTAGTTACAGTAAGGGGAGGACTTTACATCAATCACGTTTTGTGCCCCCGCCCCCTACAAAAAAAATGGAAAAGCATAATATATATTTTTTTAAATCACTGTATGGCGCAAAGACTGTCATTTTTCCGCTGTCAGGGTTGAGATGCGGGTTTGACTGAATCCCTGTCCATGCCTTTACTGTAGGATATTATGTGTGCCCTGTGTTGATATGTATACTCTGTCAGTAAATATATATTTAATTAAATTATTTCATGAATTTATTTTACATTTAATTTTGATGAAGAAACTATTCGTTTATTCTTCTCTCCATTAGCAATGTCTTGTGATGGAGCGCGCGGCAAATATCCTGAAGTGATGTAGACCAGGCCAGAGTAGCAGAGGGCAGAATAGAAACCCTCTCCAATTCCACTTTATATTTGTTTAAATACTTATACTTAGAGGGAAAACTGTCAACCAATCCAAAGTAAAGGACCAAAGAAAAATTATGTATGCTTTTGTGAGGTTCTTGGATGACGATATGTGCTACGCTTTACCTGCTTCAAATGTGAAAGATTTTAGACCTCTGCACAAAACAGATTTTGATAATCAGGTGTATCTGGTTCTCAGAACAGAAGAGAATGGTGCAGGCCAGCCGGGCAAAGCACAGATTCTTGCCCTTGCAGGTAAGTTCGCTTCATGTTCTCTTTGTTTTACTGTTTATGCATTGAAATAGTTAAAATGTTTGAAGTGAAACATATCAGAGAAGAAGATACCACGGTCTTCTGTCAAAAACACTAACTTAGCTAGCTAGCTATTAAGCTAACATTGTTCTCGCAATGATGCTATTGCTAACGTTACCTAGTTTGCAAGTTTACAGATATATTTGCTCTCATCACATATGTACATATGAAAGCTACATAGAGTTCTTGCTGACATTGTTTTCAGCTAACGTGGCTAGCTATCTAAACTAGCTAATGTATAGCTAGTTAAGTCACATCAACGTTAGCTTGTTTGCTAATGTTAGCTGAGCCAGCCACTCACACATCCAGCTTGCTTACTAACATTGGATACGTTAGCTAGCAATACACAACACTTCGATACGATAGTTAGCTAGCTACGTGATGACTGTCACTGTCAGTCGACCTTTGGTAGCTATCTCGGACAACGTCAAGCCAGCTGCATGCAAGTTAGCTAGCTATCAATATGTATCCAGCACGTCACCGGTTATAGCAAAAACATTTCCCCCTACACATATTTGAGTGGAACGTTTTGTTCATGCGTTCACACTTACATCGTGTAACAGAGCAGCCACAAGTAGCTAGCTAAGCTTTGCACCATCCATAACTATGGTATTTAGCACGATTATTAATAATCCTCGTGTCTGAACAGTCCCTAGGTTTAAATATCTGAATGATCTCAGGTCCCTGGCTAATGTCAATTGAGTGTGCATTGGTTAGGTTTGTTGTTGTTGTTTGAGATTGTCATAGTGTTGCTCGCTAACCCAACAAGATTTATCTCACAACAGAATTAGACGTTTATGCACATTCTATAAAGGTACAAAAAAAAATCGAAGTTGCTTGAAACTTCACATTTCGAAGTGTTATTGTTGCTCTAGCTTTCCATTTATCCAGACTTAAAATGTAGAAGTTAAGGGTTAGGTTTAGGCACTCATTCCGAATGGTTAAGGTTTGGGATAGGGTTTAAACAGAAAATAAAAACCTGTGTAAAAAAAAATAAAAACTGTCCACGACTGTGATCGAACATGCAATCTGGCTCACTTTAAGACATTTCTCAACGTCCTCAGGTCATGGATAGACGTCAAATTTCTATGTCAATCTTGAACGACCTGGCTGAGCTAACCGTATGCCTCTCTAGGTTCACACTGGATAGCTAGCTATGGAGCGAGATAGCAGCCAAAATGCTGAACATGCTTATCTTAAGGAAATCCATATGTAAATTGTTACGATAGTAAACCGATGTCAAAGCTGACTTGCATACCTATATAACGTAGGTAGGCACATGATGTAATGACGCCATGTAAAATTTTGCGCAACACAGCATTCCTAACCTAGCCCACAATGTCTGCTGTGTGGAACGAGCAGTCAACAAGTTGAGCAGTCATTTGAAAGAGTAAGAACATTTAAGTGAGGTAACTCAAAGGCGAAATCCATTAAAGCCAAGATAATGGAATTAATTTTTGTTAACAATCAACCTTTCTCTGTCGCGGGTGATGTTTGGTTTCACGACTGGTCGAACACCGGTACACACTACCAAGTGCGCTATTTTTCAGATTTTGCCCTACCGGAGTTACACAGTAATAGCGTCACTGCTATTAGCTTCACAACATACTATGGAAACCTGTTGGGTCTTTGCATGTCTAAAAAGGCACACGTCAAATAATACTATTTGACAATAACACTATTTTGCGTGTTAAATAAGCGTTTAATTTGACACGTCAAAATACACAGTTCTATTATAGAATGTTGTGTTCTGAATTTGCACGTGCAAACCAAGCCGACAACGACCAGACAGCCTATACGGAGGTCAGAGACGTGGCCGTGTGGTGCCAGGACAACAACCTCTCCCTCAACGTGATCAAGACAAAGGAGATGATTGTGAACTACAGAAAAGAGGCCCGAGCACGCCCCCATTCTCATCAATGGGGCTGCAGTGGAGCAGGTTGAGAGCTTCAAGTTCCTTGGTGTCCACATCACCAACAAACTAACATGGTCCATGCACACCAAGGCAGTCGTAAAGAGGGAACGACAAAACCTATTCCCTCTCAGTAGACTGAAAAGATTTGGCATGTGTCCTCAGATCCTCAAAAGGTTCTTCAGCTGCACCATCGAGAGCATCACTGCCTGGTATGGCAACTGCTCGGCCTCTGACCGCAAGGCACTACAGAGGGTAGTGCGAACAGCCCAGTACATCACCGAGGCCAAGCTTCCAGCCATCCAGGACCTCTATACCAGGCGGTGTCAGAGGAAGCCCCTAAAAAGCTGTACAAAAAGTCTGCAAACATCGGCCACAAACGATGTTTACAATAGCGCATTGGTAATAAGCATTATTTGACCGCAACTTCTGGGGTAGCTAGCTTGCTTTAGCTTGGTACCTAGCTAGCACCAATACAACCAGTCTGAAAACAATGACCAGTAGAAACTGCAGTCATTTTCAATATTCCTAGCAATGATTTAGGAATCCTTGTAAGTATTAGCTAGGTTGCCACTTCTTGTTCGCCTATTGAAATTGAACTTCAGTTCATGAAAATAAATAGCTAGCCAGCTTCTTAACCATGTTGCACAAAGCTAACGTTATAAGCAGCCAGCTAGCTTCATCTGGCTAGTGAAGCTCGACTGGACCGGGTTATGTGTTGTGAAGCTAGCCATAATAAGGATTAGGCACAATAGTGGAATTTGCAGTTTGCCTTCAAAATTAAAGTACCTCTTTGAAAGTTTTGTGATGCAGAAGGTTACAGTTGGTGGAATCATGCCATATTTAAAGTAGATGATGTTAAAAAAGGTTGGAATGTGAAGCAATAAAATAGGGTATCAGTCTACTCGGTGACACCCACAGAACACAACTGTGAAGAGTTTACGCAAATATTTGCGTTGTACCTATTGTCGCGGGACTGTGACTGTGTGAAATCACCTCCCCAGTTAGCCTATTGAGTTGTCTCGCTGAAATCTTCTTACTCTTTCAAATGACTGCTCAACTTGTTGACTGCTCGATCCACACAGCAGACATTGTGGGCTAGGTTAGGTGTGTTTCATGCTGTGTAGCGCAACATTTTATGTGGCGTCATTATGCCATATACAGTGGGGCAAAAAAGTATTTAGACAGCCACCAATTGTGCAAGTTCTCCCACTTAAAAAGAAGAGAGGCCTGTAATTGTCATCATAGGTACACTTCAACTATGACAGACAAAATGAGAAAAAAAATCCAGAAAATCACATTGTAGGATTTTTAATGAATTTATTTGCAAATTATGGTGGAAAAATAAGTATTTGGTCAATAACCAAAGTTTTCTCAATACTTTGTTATATACCCTTTGTTGGCAATGACAGAGGTCAAAGTCTTCACAAGGTTTTCACACACTGTTGCTGGTATTTTGGCCCATTCCTCCATGCAGATCTCCTCTAGAGCAGTGATGTTTTGGGGCTGTTGCTGGGCAACACGGACTTTCAACTCCCTCCAAAGATTTTCTATGGGGTTGAGATCTGGAGACTGGCTAGGCCACTACAGGACCTTGAAATGCTTCTTACGAAGCCACTCCTTCGTTGCCCGGGCGGTGTATTTGGGATCATTGTCATGCTGAAAGACCCAGCCACATTTAATCTTCAATGCCCTTGCTGATGGAAGGAGGTTTTCACTCAAAATCTCACGATACATGGCCCCATTCATTCTTTCCTTTACACGGATCAGTCGTCCTGGTCCCTTTGCAGAAAAACAGCCCCAAAGCATGATGTTTCCACCCCCATGCTTCACAGTAGGTATGGTGTTCTTTGGATGCAACTCAGCATTCTTTGTCCTCCAAACACGATGAGTTGAGTTTTTACCAAAAGGTTCTATTTTGGTTTCATCTGACCATATGACATTCTCCCAATCTTCTTCTGGATCATCCAAATGCTCTCTAGCAAACTTCAGACGGGCCTGGACATGTACTGGCTTTAGCAGGGGGACACGTCTGGCACTGCAGGATTTGAGTCCCTGGCGGCGTAGTGTGTTACTGATGGTAGGCTTTGTTACTTTGGTCCCAGCTCTCTGCAGGTCATTCACTAGGTCCCCCTGTGTGGTTCTGGGATTTTTGCTCACCGTTCTCGTGATCATTTTGACCCCATCGGGTGAGATCTTGCGTGGAGCCCCAGATCAAGGGAGATTATCAGTGGTCTTGTGTCTTCCATTTCCTAATAATTGCTCCCACAGTTGATTTCTTCAAACCAAGCTGCTTACCTATTGCAGATTCAGTCTTCCCAGCCTGGTGCAGGTCTACAATTTTGTTTCTGGTGTCCTTTGACAGCTCTTTGGTCTTGGCCATAGTGGAGTTTGGAGTGTGACTGTTTGAGGTTGTGGACAGGTGTCTTTAATACTGATATCAAGTTCAAACAGGTGCCATTAATGCAGGTAACCAGTGGAGGACAGAGGAGCCTCTTAAAGAAGAAGTTACAGATCTGTGAGAGCCAGAAATCTTGCTTGTTTGTAGTTGACCAAATACTTATATTCCACCATAATTTGCAAATAAATTCATTAAAAAGTCTACAATGTGATTTTCTGGATCTTTTTTCTCCACATTTTGTTTGCCATAGTTGAAGTGTACCTATGATGAAAATTACAGGCCTCTCATCTTTTTAAGTGGGAGAACTTGCACAATTGGTGGCTGACTAAATACTTTTTTGCCCCACTGTACATGTGTAGAATGATACCTTTGCTTCTGTTGGCCATCAAGTAGCCTATTATCTTATACGCCATTGTAGTCTACCATTGGATATAATACAGTGCATTCGGAAAGTATTCAGACCCTTTGACTTTTTCCACATTTTGTTACGTTACAGACTTATTCTAAAATGTATTAAATAAAAAACGTTACTCATCAATCTGCACACTACCCCATAATGACAAAGTGAAATAGGTTTTTAGAAATGTTGGCAAATTTATAAATAAAAAAAACAGAAATAACTTAAGTATTCAGAGCCTTTGCTATGAGACGCTAAATTGAGCCCAGGTGCATCCTGTTTACATTGATCATCCTTGAGATGTTTCTACAACTTGGAGTCCACCTGTGGTAAATTCAATTGATTGGACATGATTTGGAAAGGAACACACCTGTCTATATAAGGTCCCACAGTTGACAGTGCATGTCAGAGCAAAAACTCAGCCATGAAGTGGAAGGAATTGTCCTTAGTGCTTCGAGACAGGGTTGTGTCTAGGCACAGATCTGGGGAAGGGTACCAAAAAATGTGTGCAACAGTGAAGGTCCCCAAGAACACAGTGGCCTCTATCATTCTTAAGTAGAAGTTTGGAACCACCAAGAATCTTCCTTGAGCTGGCCGCCTGGCCAAACTTAGCAGTCGGTGGAGAGTCCTTGGTCAGGGAGGTGACCAAGAACCCTATGGTCGCTCTGACAGAGATCCAGAGTTCCTCTATGGAGATGGGATAACCTTCCAGAAGGACAAACATCTCTGCAACACAAATCATGCCTTTATGGTAGAGTGGCCAGACGAGAGCCATTCCTCAGTAAAATGACAGCCCGCTTGGAGTTTGCCAAAAGGCACCTAAAGGACTCTGACCATGAGAAACAATGGCTTGAATACAAAGTGTCACATCTGGAGGAAACCTGGCACCATCCCTACTGTGAAGCATGGTGGTGGAAGCATCATGCTGTGGTGATGTTTTTCAGTGGTAGGTACTGGGAGACTAGTCAGGATCGAGGGAAAGATGAACAAAGCAAAGTACAGAGAGAACCTTGATGAAAACCTGCTCAGGACCACAGACTGGGGCGAAGGTTCACCTTCCAATAGGACAACGACCCTAAGCACACAGCCAAGACAATGCAGGAGCAGCTTCGGGGGAAGTCTCTGAATGTCCTTGAGTGGACCAGCCAGAGCCCGGACTTGAACCCAAAAGAACATCTCTGGAGAGACCTGAAAATAGCTGTGCAGCGAGGCTCCCCATTCAATCTGACAGAGCTTGAGAGGATCTGCAGAGAAGAATGTGAGAAACTCCCCAAATACAGATGTGCCAAGCTTGTAGCGTCATACCCTAGAATACTCGAGGCTGTAATCGCTGCCTAAGGTGTTTCAACAAAGTACTGAGTAAAGGGTCTGAATACTTATGTAAATGTAATTTTATGTTTTGATACATTTGCAAAAGAATGTAAACACCTGTTTTTGCTTTGTTATTATGGGGTATTGTGTGTAGATTGAAGGAGAAAAAGCACTAATCAATTTTAGAATAAGGTTCTAACATAACAATGTTGAAAAACTCAAGGTGTCTGAATACTTTCCGAATGCACTGTACCATACCCCAATGTGCCTTATTGCTTAATCATAGCAGTCAACGAGCTAAATCGACATCCATTGATGGAAAAATGACCTGCCGAGCTTAATAAGGGTAAATTATTTCTACTCTTGCTACATATTCAAATTCCTTTATTACGTCATGTCATAGCTCGCAAAAATTATTTTTTAGGTCAACCTAATTTTGCTTCAAACGTCATTACAAGTTACTACGATATTCCTTAGTTGGCTCGATAATGTTATGGGAGAAGGGTTTATTGTATAAATATTGGAACTCCGTATCTTGCTATGGAAAAAAATTGGCCTAGATTTTAGGCCTTTTGGGTGGGTTTTGAGTAGTCATTGGCAACCTTGGGAGTAATAGAGAATGGAGACTTAACTTGAAAATGTGCAGGATACCTCTTTCCGTGTTCCCTGACTTCTGTTTATTTTAGACTGTGTTATGCTTGTTCACATCCTCATAGGCCGTTTGGTGTAAGTTTTTTTTTGTTTGTTGGCGAGATGAAACTACCAAAACTCTGAAAGGTTTTATTGTACGTCAGAATTGCAGCACAAGATTTGTTCAAGCCTAAAAAAAAATATTTAATCGTAACATGTTTGTATGTTCAAGATGAAATTTTATGTTTCACGCATGGCTTTTCTTACGATTTTAACAATTTACGTATGGATTTTCTCACGAGCCTATGTCACGAGTATGTTCAACCTTTTAGCAGGTATCTTGTTCCATAGCTAGGTAGCTAGAAAACACACACTTATGTGAAGTAGCCACAATAGTGGAATTTGCTATCACCTTAAATTAAAGTTACTAATTGAAAGTATACAAAAAGTGGAATCATGCCATAGTTGGACTAGATAATGTTGGATTGTTATATCAATTCTACAAAAGACAGTGATTAGTTCATGTAAAAAGGTAGTTGGGAAAATAAAGAACTTTCTAAATGCAGATCTAAAATGGTTCTTATGAATCTGTTTTCTGCCGAATGTTTTGCACTAATGTACACTGCTCAAAAAAATAAAGGGAACACTTAAGCAACACAATGTAACTCCAAGTCAATCACACTTCTGTGAAATCAAACTGTCCACTTAGGAAGCACCACTGATTGACAATACATTTTGCATGCTGTTGTGCAAATGGTATAGACAACAGGTGGAAATCATAGGCAATTAGCAAGACACCCCCAATAAAGGAGTGGTTCTGCAGGTGGTGACCACAGACCACTTCTCAGTTCCTATGCTTCCTGGCTGATGTTTTGGTCACTTTTGAATGCTGGTGGTGCTTTCACTCTAGTGGTAGCATGAGACAGAGTCTACAACCCACACAAGTGGCTCAGGTAGTGGAGCTCATCCAGGATGGCACATCAATGCGAGCTGTGGCAAGAAGGTTTGCTGTGCCTGTCAGCGTAGTGTCCAGAGCATGGAGGCGCTACCAGGAGACAGGCCAGTGCATCAGGAGACGTGGCGGAGGCCGTAGGAGGGCAACAACCCAGCAGCAGGACCGCTACCTCCACCTTTGTGCAAGGAGGAGCAGGAGGAGCCCTGCAAAATGACCTCCAGCAGGCCACAAATGTGCATGTGTCTGCTCAAACGGTCAGAAACAGACTCCATGAGGGTGGTATGAGGGCCTGACGTCCACAGGTGGGGTTTGTGCTTACAGCCCAACACCATGCAGGATATTTGGCATTTGCCAGAGAACACCAATATTGGCAAATTCGCCACTGGCGCCCTGTGCTCTTCACAGATGAAAGCAGGTTCACACTGAGCACATGTGACACAGTCTGAAGATGCCGTGGAGAACGTTCTGCTGCCTGCAGCATCCTCCAGCATGACCGGTTTGGCGGTGGGTCAGTCATTGTGTGGGGTGGCATTTCTTTGGGGGGCCGCACAGCCCTCCATGTGCTCGCCAGAGGTAGCCTGACTGCCATTAGGTACCGAGATGAGATCCTCAGACCCCTTGTGAGACCATATGCTGGTGCGGTTGTCCCTGGGTTCCTCCTAATGCAAGACAATGCTAGACCTCATGTGGCTGGAGTGTGTCAGCAGTTCCTGCAAGAGGAAGGCATTGATGCTATGGACTGGCCCGCCCGTTCCCCAGACCTGAATCCAATTGAGCACATCTGGGACATCATGTCTCGCTCCATCCACCAACACAGACTGTCCAGGAGTTGGCGGATGCTTTAGTCCAGGTCTGGGAGGAGATCCCTCAGGAGACCACCTCATCAGGAGCATGCCCAGGCATTGTAGGGAGGTCATACAGGCACATGGAGGCCACACACACACTACTGAGCCTCATTTTAAGGACATTACATCAAAGTTGGATCAGCCTGTAGTGTGGTTTTCCACTTACATTTTGAGTGTGACTTCAAATCCAGACCTCCATGGGTTGATACATTTGATTTCCATTGATAATTTTTGTGTGATTTTGTTGTCAGCACATTCAACTATGTAAAGAAAAAAGTATTTAATAAGAATATTTCATTCATTCAGATCTAGGATGTGTTATTTTATGTTCCCTTTATTTTTTTGAGCAGTGTATTTTCTGTGAAGGAAAACTAGTTGCACACCCCTGATCACTCTTAAAGCAAACAAAACACAGTTCACTATCAATATAAAACGCAGGTGAAATGGTATAAAACAGATTTAAACATTTTTGTCTGCGTTTTGAAATGTAGATGTCTGAACTCTTAACGAGACCCCTGACTGAATGTATTGGATTTCAGAATTGTATTGGGGGCATAATTATACACTGCATGACTAAAATTATGTGGACACCTGCTCATTGAACATTTCATTCCAAAATCATGGTCATTAATATGGAGTTGGTCCACCCCTTGCTGCTGTAACAGCCTCCACTCTTCTGGGAAGGCTTTTCATTCAGCCACAAGCATTAGTGAGGCCCGGCATTGATGTTGGGCGATTAGACCTGGCTCGTAGTCCACGTTCCAATTCATCCCAAAGGTATTTGATGGTGTTGAGGTCAGGGCTCTGTGCAGTCCAGTCAAGTTCTTCCACACCGATCTCGACAAGCCATTTCTATATGGACCTCGCTTTGTGCACAGGGGGCTTTGTCATGCTGAAACAGGAAAGGGCCTTCACACAAATTTGTATGCAATGTCATTGTATGCTGCAGTATTAAGATTTCCATTCACTGGAACTAAGGGGAACTAGCCCCAAAAACATATTCTTCATCCACCAAACTTTACAGTTTACATTATGCATTGGGGCAGGTAGCGTTCTCCTGGGATCCGTCAAACCCAAATCCGTCCGTCGGACTGCCAGATGGTTTTTAAACAAAGAGTTCAGAAAGAAGTAATCAATGACACCAAAACCCATGTCTTCATCACACTCCTCTGACCCCTCCATATTGTCCTCCTTCAACAAGGAATGTGCAAAGTTTGGCTACATTTTCTGGAAACGTTTACATTTTTTGGACATGAGTCTGTAGCCAATATGCATATCACCTGTACATGTAGGCCATTTTATTCTCCTTCAGACAAGTAAAGAAATCAGTTACCTTGTCTGAAGGACAAGTGGCTAAAAAAGTTAATGTCAAGCCCTGCAATACACAGGTTGACTAGTAAGCTTAATGTGGCTCCTTTCTGTGCTTTGAGTCCTGCAATAAGAGCTTTTTCATTAATAGTTGTGTAAACTCAGTTGTGTTGTCGGTCACCCATTTCATTGATCAACAATCCATAGGTAAGGCTGTACAGTGATAATCCAAGATGGCGTAGCAGTCGGATGTGTGTTTTGTCTTGTGTAAATTGTTTTCCTTGTTTTTTTTTTTCATATACGAAATATGTTAATCTCACTTTCCATCTAAGGACTGAATATTTTCTCCTGCAACCCGACTCGCCCAATGTGGTACTGATCTGCTATTATACTTTAGAACCGGATACTCCCATCAGGAGCTATCTAGCTAGTAGTCAGTTAGCCACTGCTAGCGGTCTTCACCGTTAACTCGGTCACTTGCCAGCCTCCGCTCGGTCAATACCTGCCAGTCTGCACAGCGCGATATCAACCCAGAGCATATCAGACTGCTTTTTCTCTACCACATCTCTGGATTCCTACCGCAAGCTCTGGACCATTTATACCGGACCATCGCAGCTAGCTAGATGCAATCCGAGTGGCTAATCCTGGCTAACGCCTATGTCCCGACGCGAGCACCAGATAGCCTTGAGCTAGCCTCAAGCTAGACCCATCTCCCGGCTAGACGAAAAGGTCTACAATACCTCTTTTGCCAATTGGCCTGGACTCTTTATTGCCGACACGGAGCCCCGCCGATAAATCACGACTGGTCTGCTGACGTAATCGTCCGAGGTGGTTTTAACATGCTTTTCGATTGCAATGTCGCCGAAGAGCCATCTGCTTGCCACGGCCCACTAGCTTTCTGAATCACCGTGTCTCCAGCTCGCCTAGCGTAGTAGCGACTACTGAACGGCTCCCTGACTCCCCTATTGCTGCTCATTGGACCCTATGATCACTTGGGTACACATGCCTCTCCCTAATGTCAATATTCCTTGTCTACTGCTGTTTAGGGTAGTTATTATTGTTTTATTTCATTGTAGAGCCCCCAGCCCCGCCCTAAATGCCTTGGATAGCTCTTCTGTCGCACCCTCCACACATGCGGAGACTTGACCTGGCTCAACTGGTGCCTCCAGAGACGCAACCGCTCTCATCGCCACTCAATGCCTAGGTTTACCTCCACTGGACTCACTCACAACGGGTGTCCTGACTCTCTGAGGTCATTAAAGATCCCATGGCACTTATCGTAAAAGTAGGGGTGTTAACCCCGGTGTTCTGGCTAATTTCCCAAGCTGTCCCTCAAACCATCATGGTCACCTAATCATCCCCAGCTTACAATTGGCTCATTCATCCCCCTCCCCCCTGTAACTATTCCCCAGGTAATTGTTGTAAATGAGAATGTGTTCTCAGTCAACTTACCTGGTAAAATAAAATAAATCCTACCATACCCTTGTCTGTACATTATGCCCTGAATCTATTATATTACACCCAGAAATCTGCTCCTTTTATTCTCTGTTCCCAACGCACTAGACGACCCACTCTTATGGCCTTTAGCCGTACCCTTATCCTACTCCTCCTCTGTTCCTCTGGTGAATGTAGTGAGCCCTGTAGCCCCCAGCACTACACCCATTCCCAAGGCGCTCTCATTATGTTGACTTCTGTAATCATAAAAGCCTTGGTTTCATGCATGTTAACATCAGAAGCCTCCTCCCTAAGTTTATTTTATTCACTGCTTTAACACACTCCGCCAACCCTGATGTCCTAGCCCTATCTGATTCCTGGGTTAGGAAAGCCACCAAAATTTCCATCCCCAACTACAACATTTCCCGACAAGATAGACCTGCCAAAGGGGGCGGAGTTGCAATCTACTGCAGAGAGAGCCTGCAGAATTCTGTCATGCTATCCAGGTCTGTGCCCAAACAATTCGAGCTTCTACTTTTAATAATCCACCTTTCCAGAAATAAGTTTCTCACCATTGCAACTTGTTATACACCCTTCTCAGCCCCCAGCTGTGCCCTGGACACGATATGTGAATTGATTTTCACCCCCATCTATCTTCAGAGTTCGTACTGTTAGGTGACCTAAACTGGGATATGCTTAACACCCCTGTCGTCCTACAATCTAAGCAAGATACCCTCAGTCTCACACAAATGATCATGGAACCTACCAGGTACAACCCTGAATCCGTAACCATGGGCACTCTCATATCATCCTGACCAACTTGCTCTCTAAATATACCTCTGCTGTCTTCAACCAGGATCTCAGCGATCACTGCCTCATTGCCTGTGTCCGTAATGGGTCCGCGGTCAAACGACCACCCCTCCTCACTGTCAAATGCTCCTTTAAACACTTCAGCGAGCCAGCCTTTCTAATCTACCTGGCCCGGGTATCCTTGAAGGATATTGACCTCTTCCTGTCAGTAGAGATGCCTGGTTGCTCTTTAAAAGTGTTTCCTCACCATCCTAAATCAGCATGCCACATTCAAAAAATGTAGAACTAAGAACAGATATCGCTCTTGGTTCACTCCAGACTTGACTGCCCTTGACCAGCACAAAAACATCCTGTGGCGTACTGCATTAGCATCAAATAGCACTCGCGATATGCAACTTTTCAGTGAAGTAAGGAACCAGTATACACAATCAGTTAGGAAAGCTAAAGCTAGCTTTTTCAAACAGAGATTTGCATCCTGTAGCACTAATTCCAAAGAGTTTTGGGACACTGAAGTCCATGGAGAATAAGAGCACCTCCTCCCAGCTGCCCACTGCACTGAGGCTAGGAAACACTGTCACCACCGATAAATCTGCGCTAATCGAGCATTTCAATAAGCGTTTTTCTCCAGCTGGCCATGCTTTCCACCTGGCTTCCCCCCGCTTCTCCTTCACCCAAATCCAGACACCTGATATTCTGAAAGAGCTGCAAAATCTGGATCCCTACAAATCAGCTGGGCTAGACAATCTAGACCCTCTCTAAAATTATCAACCGAAATTGTTGCAACCCCTATTACTAGCCTGTTCAACCTCTTTCATATCGACTGAGATCCCCAAAGATTGGAATGCTGCTGCGGTCATACCCATCTTCACAGGGGGAGACACTCTAGAACCAAACTGTTAGACCTATATCCATCCTGCCCTGCCTTTCTAAAGTCTTCAGAAGCCAAGTTACCAAACAGATCACCGATCATTTCGAATCCCACCGTACCTTCTCCACTATGCAATCTGGTTTCCGATCTGGTCATGGGTGCACCTAAGCCACGCTCAACGTCCTAAACGATATTGTAATCGCCATCGATAAAAGACGGTACTGTGCAGCTGTCTTCATCGACCTTCATCGAGGCTTTCGACTCTGTCAATCACCGCATTCTTATCGACAGACTCAACAGCCTTGGTATCTCAAATTACTGCCTTGCCTGGTTCACCAACTACTTCTCTGATAGAGTTCAGTGTGTCAAAACGGAGGCCCTGGGGGTGCCACAGGGTTTAAATCTCGGGCCGACTCTTATCCCTGTATATAACAATGATGTCCCTCTTGCTACTGGTGATTCTCTGATCCACCTCTATGCAGACGACACCATTCTGTATACATCTGGCCCTTCTTTCCGTATTAACAAACCTCCAAACGAGCTTCAATGCTATACAACACTCCTTCTGTGGCCTTCAACTGCTTGTTTACTGTAATGCTAGTAAAACTAAATGCATGCTCTTCAACCGATTTGCTGCCCGCACCTGCCCGCCTGACTAGCATCACTACTCTGGATGGTTCTGACTTAGAAAATGTGGACAACTACAAATACCTAGGTATATATTTAAACTAAACTCTCCTTCCAGACTCCCATTAAGCATCTCCAATCTAGAATCAGCTTCCTATTTCTCAACAAAGCCTCCTTCACTCATGCTGCCGAAAACACCCTCGTAAAACTGACTATCCTACCGATCCTTGACTTCGGCGATGTCATTTACAAAATAGCCTCAACACTCTACTCAGCAAATTGGATGCAGTCTATCACAGTACCATCCGTTTTGTCACCAAATCCGCATATACTGCCCACCCCTGTGTGCTCTCGTTGGCTGGCCCTCGCTACATATCCGTCGCCATACCCACTGGTTCCAGGTCATCTATAAGACTTTGCTAGATAAAGTCCCTCCTTAGCTCAGCTCACTGGTCTCCATAGCAACACCCACCCGTAGCATGCGCTCCAGCAGGTATATTTCACTGGTCATCCCCAAAGCCGACACCTCCTTTGACCGCCTTTCCTTCCAGTTCTCTGCTGCCATTGACTGGAACGAGTTGCAAAAATTACTGAAGCTGAAGACATATCTCCCTCTCTAACTTTAAACATCAGCTGTCACAGCAGTTTACCGATCACTGTGCCTGTACACAGCCCATCTGTAAATAGCACATCCATCTACCTCATCCCCATGTAATTTTTTGTTGTTTCTCTTTTGCACCCCAGTATATCTCTACTTGCACATCATCATCATCTGCACATCTATCACTCCAGTGTCAATGCTAAATTGTAATTATTTAGCTTCTATGGCCTATTTGTCTTACCTCCCTAATCTTACTACATTTGCACACACTGTACATATACCTTTTTCTATTGTTATTGACTGTACGTTTGTTTATCCCATGTTTGTTTATCTCTCTGTGTTGTTTTTGTCGCACTGCTTTGCTTTATCTTGGCAAGATCACGGTTGTAAATGAGAACTTGTTCTGAACTACCCTACCTGGTTAAATAAAGGTCAAATAAAATAAAAAATATAAGTACCCTGTGCAATTCTGAAATCTAATACATCCACAGTGCGATTTAACAGATGTTATTTATTTTTGTCAAATTAACTTGTCTTTTGTTAAAATGTATATAACAGTCCAAACTTGTTTTAGCATTATCAAGTCAAAACATGGTGCAATTCCACTATTTGTAACTAATGGATTTCTTTCAATTAGGGACTTTTATTTTGAAGGTGAACCTCAAATTCCAATATTGTGGATAATTCTTATTGTGGCTAGCTTCACATAAGTAAAACAAACTACATGCAGCTTGTTTACTGAAGATGGGTGAAACTCATATGCCAGATGGAGATGCATAAAAGGTCTTCGGGCTGGCTCATTTTATGGAGGGTGATCAGTGCCAGTTCAAAAATGCAATGCTTAAATGCCCAAATGATAAATGCATTTATATTTTCATAGCAGTGGGCGTGCCACAATGAAATTGCAATGTTAAAATGGTTCATTGGTAAATGTAAACAGAAATGGAAAAGGGGCTGTTTTCATTACCAAATGCTCAATTTTAACATTTTTTCTCTCTTAATTTTCCACATTCATGCAAATTCCTTCCTGGATGCGTGAACCAGGAGAGCAACACAACACCACCATGCATTGGTACATTCTAGCCATGTCAGGCTTTCGTTGCAATGATTTTAACTGCTGTAACCGACGGGGTTTGAACCTGGTGTCCTGTACACTAGAATAACATTTTGGCCTGCTAAGCCAAAGCCTAGACCATTTAGATTGCCTGAGCTCAGAAAAAGTACAAAGTTAACCAAACACTAGTCTGAGTTGCTCATCACGTGCACAGTCACCGAGCCACTTCTTCCTGGTTAGTTGTTCGCATGATGAGTACCCTTGCATGATACCTGACGGGTTGCATTGGTGATAGACTGGTTTAGTGGGATAATGTGCACTTTTACCATTTTTATTTAAAATTAAGCATATCCATTTACCATTTTCAATTTAAAAAATTATATTTTCATTTTAACTTTGCAATTGAATTGTGGCATGAATCATGCACACTGTTTTGAAAATAAAAACACATTTATAATTTTCACATACCAATTTAGAATCTAAGCTTTGCATTTTCGAACTGGCACCGATCACCCTCCATAATATTTGCTGTAACACAACAAATTCACTCTGATTTTGAGAATCTTTTTTTCTCTTATGTAACCTTTACTTCTGTCTGAAGAGTTTATATATTTGCTTTCAGCTGACACTAAGCTCTATTTTGCAGATAACATTGATGAGTTTGAACACAATATAATGCAAAAGAAGATGAAAATTCCTAAGATGTCGACAAGGAATATGGGAATTTCAGTTGAGAACCACTTTGGGGAGGAACGACTGCCATTGAGACATAAAAAGGTAGGTGCAACAAAGCAAGGTAGTCAAAACTAGTCATGGTTTTCAAACTGTTCGTGAATTTCTGTGGTTTTTGTGCTCAGTGAATTTGATGGTGCGTAAAGTAAGTAGTTAGTCAACACCTCTTTACGAAGCATGTGACAAATAAAATTAGATTTGTGATTCAAAATCTTCACTAATAATGCTGTTCTCCAGGAATATGAAGAATACTTATGGTAATTTGTCTTTTTATAATTTAACAAACTGTTACTATGAGTTTGGACGTTCCCTAAAAATCCCCCTGCTTTTTGTTTAACCATATGCTGGATTAACACATTCAGCACTCTGGACAGCTGCCCTTTAACAGGCAAGTCCTCTGAGTATCTCATCAAATAACCACATGACTCTTCCCAGTGATTATAGCACATCATATAATTTTGTCAAGCAAACTGAACAAAAATAGAAAACACAAAATGTAAAGTTATGATCAAGAAGCTTATTAAACACAGGTTGTACCTCCACATCTGGCTTCTTTACCTGCAGGATTTCTAGAGACCTGCCACCCGGACAGCTGATGAAACTGAGGAATAGTTCTGTCTGTAATAAAGTTATTTTTTGGGGGAAAAACTCATTCTGATTGGCTGGGCCTAGCTCCCCAGATGCCCACCCATTGCTGATCCTTTGCCCTGTCATGTGAAATCCATAGGGGCTATTGAATTTATTTAATTTGACTGATTTCCTTATATGAACTGTAACACAGTAAAATCATAGAAATTGTTGCATTTATATTTTTGTTCTGTATATAAATATATATTCAAATTTATTACAAAAATGTTACTGAAAATATGACATTTATGACACACCAGATCACTCTTATCACATGAAATGATGACGCAGGCTCCACTATCACATACATAACCCTTGTGTTTTAAACAATGATAACCTGCATTAAATCCTATTTGGTTCTACAGGCCCAGACACAGGACCATGGGCGTCCCACAGCCAACTCCTCGAAGAGCCTGGCAGCGGTGGTGGCCCGCCTGGAGAGAAACGCTGTGAGTTCCTGCATAGAGGGAGATGATGACCTGGAGGAGGACAGGCTGGCTGAGTTGGAAGAGGAGGAGGAGGGGGACTCTGGACCTGAGAAGGCGGTGGTACCGCGGGTTCTGTATGAGGAGCTGGTCCACAGCTACAGGCAGCAGGAGGAGGAGGTGAGGAGGTTACAGCAGGAGCTGGAGAGAACCCGCAGGCAGCTGGTCCAGCAGGCCAAGAAGCTGAAGGAATATGGCAGCCTGCTGACAGAGGTGAAGGAGCTGCGTGACTTCAACAGGAGGCTGCAGGACGTACTCCTCATGAGGCTCGGCAGCGGTGAGAGTCACACACTCTCCAGTCACCTCTCACTGCAGCCTGCCTTGCACATCTGTTCAGGTTAAGAAAAAACTGTTTTACTAGACTAGTGTCACCCACATTGAGTTCATCAATTTTAAAAAAAGAAGAAATATATCTGTAGGTTTGGGTACTGTCATTATATGATTTTTAGCAAGAGTTGATAAGTTATGAAGTATTTGGTTGTTATTAGAGGTCGATCAATCGGAATGGCCGATTTAATTAGGGACGATTTCAAGTTTTCATAACAATCGGAAATCGGTATTTTTGGGCGCCGATTTTACCCGTTTTTCTTAATTGTTATACCTTTTTTATTTAACTAGGCAAGTCAGTTAAGAACACATTCTTATTGTCAATGACGGCCTAGGAACGGTGGGTTAACTGCCTTGTTCAGGGGCAGACCGACAGATTTTCACCTTGTCAGCTCGGGGGACCCAATCTTGCAACCTTACAGTTAACTAGTCCAACGCTCTAACCACCTGCCTCTCATTGCACTCCACGAGGAGCCTGCCTGTTACGCGAATGCAGTAGAAGCCAAGGTAAGTTGCTAGCTAGCATTAAACTTATCTTATAAAAATCAATCAATCATAATCACTAGTTATAACTACACATGGTTGATGATATTACTTGTTTTATCTAGCGTGTCCTGCGTTGCATATAATCGATGCATCGCTGGGGGATGATTTAACAAAAGCGCATTTGCGAAAAAAGCACAATCATTGGACGACTGTACCTAACCATAAACACCAATGCCTTTCTTAAAATCAATACACAGAAGTATGTATTTTTAAACCTGCATATTTAGCTAAAAGAAATCCAGGTTAGCAGGCAATATTAACCAGGTGAAATGGTGTCATTTCTCTTGCGTTCATTGCACGCAGAGTCAGGGTATATGCAACAGTTTGGGCAGCCTTGCTCAATGCGAACTAATTTGCCCGAATTTTACGTAATTATGACGTTAACATTGTAGGTTGTGCAATGTAACAAGAATATTTAGACTTAGGGATGCCACCCGTTAGATAAAATACCGAACGGTTCCATATTTCACTGAAATAATAAACGTTTTGTTTTCGAAATTCTAGTTTCCATATTCAACCATATTAATGACGAAAGGCTCGTATTTCTGTGTGTTATTATGTTATAATTAAGTCTATGATTTGATAGAGCAGTCTGACTGAGCGATGGTAGGCAGCAGCAGGCTCGTAAGCATTCATTCAAACAGCACTTTCGTGCATTTTGCCAGCAGCTCTTCGCAAGCACAGCGCTGTTTATGACTTCAAGCCTATCAGCCTAATGGCTGGTGTAACCGATGTGCAATGGCTAGCTAGTTAGTCAAAGGTATATGAAATAAAAATGGTATAGAGAGAAAAAGTCCTATAAATACTATATTAACTACAACCTAAAACCTTTTACCTTGGAATATCGAAGTCTCATGTTAAAAGGACCCACCAGCTTTCATACGTTCTCATGTTCTGAGCAAGGAACTCAAACGTTAGCTTTTTTACATGGCACATATTGCACTTTTACTTTTCCAACACTTTGTTTTTTGCATTATTTAAACCACGTTGAACATGTTTCATTATTTATTTGAGGCTAAATAGATTTTTATTGATGTATTATATTAAGTTAAAATAAGTGTACATTCAGTATTGTTGTAATTGTCATTATTACAAATACATTTTTAATAATCGGCCGATTTAATCGGTATCGGCTTTTTTGGTCCTCCAATAATCGGTATCGGCGTTGAAAAATCATAATCGTTCGACCTCTAGTTGTTATCATTAAAGTCTTTAGTGTGTTTATGTTGTAAATCGTAGTATTTGCTTGATACTACAGCTATTTGAGGCGGCAGGTAGCCATAGTGGTTTGTGGTTGGACTAGTAACCGAGAGGTTACAAAATCAATCCCCGAGCTGACAAGGTTAAAATCCGTCGAACACTCGCTCGCATTTGCGACCCTTTGACTTGGCAGTGTGACACCAATTTGTAATTGGACCCTAGCGTGCCAGTGAAAGTTTTTTTATAGCTTAGTTTAATGTTGCTTAGTATAGGCCTACCAAAACTTTGGTACGTTTTTGATAATAGAACATACACTTTTTGTTACTTTTGGTACTTCTGTGAAATGTGTCTCACGTCGTCTACTGATTAAGAGAGGATCAAGTCTGTCAGCGCAGCTTATGTCCCCTTATAGCACGACAGCACCGTGCCTGCTCCACTTACTCATTGCTAGCTGTAGCCTGTCCTGAGGAACCACTGCACTCACTGGGAGTCTAGGCTGCATCATGTTAGCTCCCCACTCATGCTGCACAGAAGTTAACACACTTAAATAATGCAACACGGCATGTAGAAATATTGCAAATGATATTTACAGTTCGCAAAACTGTGCATTACAGGCTATAACACTTTACAATGCAGGAAGATACCAGTAGCTTCCAGCTATGTAGACTAACATTCCTTGCTAAGGGGGGGTGTAATTATATTTTTTTGCTTTGGGAAGTAAAAAAAAAAAAAGTTGTATCAGTTATAGGGGAGGGTAGTGTGTTGTTTTTTTCTCCCCTGGTTTACATTTTGCAGGTTTGACTATATAATTTCTTCCATCCTAGCTAAATTTAATCTGCTAGCATGCGCCTCCCCTATATCAAGGTGTTTTGGTACTTCCCTTATGTTCTATGCTTTTCCGCATGCTTACTAGACCCCAGGTCGATATAATCTACCAGTCTCTCTATTCTTCCCTCTATCCACCATTCATAGTGACAATAGTGGTAGGTGGATCGTTTGTCCAGATCTGCAATAGGCTAACTAGCGATCATACCACAAAAACAAAATCATTCAAAGCTGTGTGTACCAATGTTGTATTTTTTTTTTTTCCCACAAGAACATGGCGGTATAGCTGATAGGCAGCGGAGAGGTCTGGTGCCTCATTGCGGTTGGAAGAACAGTGAAGACATGAGACACGCAGCTCATAATGCTCCCCTAATGATCTCTTTTAGGGACATTACAGTTATCCTACCTAGACTCCTACAACACCATAATGCAATGAATAATTGCATTACTGTTTTCGAGAGAGTACACAATTCTACTCTAGGCTGTAAATTGCAGTGAAAATTACATTTCATTAATGGCGCAAAAGCCCTGTAATTTGAATGTTACATTCCTTTTGGATCAGTTGTAGGTCAACTCTCAACAGTTTTATAAGGTTTGGAAAAACACAGCAGCACACCAGTCTGGCTGTATTTTTACTTCTGATACTGAGATGCGCTGTCTGTTGCTATACTCCCAGCAGGCCCAGTTATTCATCAAAGCTTAATGCTCTGTCTCGTCTCTGATCCGAGCGGCTATTCCGCTATTTTGGTAGTGTGTTAAAAAGCAGTACGGTTTGGCAGGGTCGTGTTACAGAGAACGCATAGCTCTCGACCTTCGCCTCTCCCGAGTCCCATCGCTGCAACTCCTGTACGGACAAGACTAACTACCAATTGGATATCATGAAATTGGGGGGGAAAGGGGGTATAAAAATATATATATAGCTGAAGTCGGAAGTTTACATACACCTTAGCCAAATACATTTAAACTCAGTTTTTAACAATTCTTGACATTTAATCCTCGTAAAAGGTCAGTTTTCTATGGGTTTGAGGTCAGGGCTTTGTGATGGCCACTCTAATACCTTGACTTTGTTGTCCACAACTTTGGAAGTATGCTTGGAGTCATTGTCCATTTGGAAGACCCATTTGCTACCAAGCTTTAACTTCCTGACTGATGTCTTGAGATGATGCTTCAGCATATCCACATACTTTTCCTGCCTTATGATGTCGTCTATTTTGTGAAGTGCACAAGTCCCTCCTGCAGCAAAGCACCCCCACAACATGATGCTGTCACCCCTGTGCTTCACGGTTGGAATGGTGTTCTTCGGCTTGTAAGCCTCCCCCTTTTTCCTCCAAACATAACAATGGTCATTATCACTGTGGATATAGATACTTTTGTACCCGTTTCCTCCAGCATCTTCACAAGTTTCTTTGCTGTTGTTCTGGGACTGATTTGATCTTTTCACACCAAAGTACGTTCATCTCTAGGAGACAGAACGTGTCTCCTTCCTGAGTGGTATGACGGCTGCGTGATCCCATGGTGTTTATACTTGCGTACTATTGTTTGTACAGATGAACGTGGTGCCTTCAGTCCTTGGAAATTGCTCCCAAGGATGAACCAGACTTGTGGAGGTCTACAATTTTTTTTCTGAGGTCTTGGCTGATTTATTTTTATTTTCCCATGATGTCAAGCAATGTTAAGCAATGAGGCACTGAGTTTGAAGGTAGGCCTTGAAATAGATCCACAGGTACACCTCCAATCGACTCAAATGATGTCAATTAGCCTATCAGAATTTTCCAAGCTGTTTAAAGGCACAGTCAATTTAGTGTATGTAAACTTCTGACCCACTGGAATTGTGATACCGTGAAATAATCTGTCTGTAAACAATTGTTGGAAAAATTTCTTGTCATGCACAAAGTAGATGTCCTAACCGACTTGCCAAAACTATAGTTTGTTAACAAGAAATTTGTGGAGTGGTTGGTAAATGAGTTTTAATGACTCCAACCTAAGTGTAGGTAAACTTCTGACTTCAACTGTATCTGAGAATATCCAAGGGGCTTTTATATAATGCTAAATTAATAATAATCTCTTTGTTTAAAAAAAAAAAAGATTTTGGAGATTTTGTTTTCAAATAAGGTAAAATGAATGAGGAAAAAGGCCATTCTTGAACATGGGGTGAGACATTGTTACTAATTTGTAAATAAAGCTAGTTTGTTATTTAGAATGATTTATTTCTGTTTTTAGAGGGAGAGAAACCAAAAACCTACAGTCATCTCATGGGTCTCCCAGTTGAGGCCGGCACGGGTAAGAGCAAAATAATCCTAACTTTCCAGACCCTAATTGTAGTCGAAGTTTCTCTCAGAATAAAAACCTTAGTGTAACAACAGTTTTAGTAAGTAATACTGAAGTTGTGCACAATTGTCAGTTTCTATTTAGGTTTATGTCGCCCATTCATTGTCAGTTAGAGACACAGCAGCGCCTTGAGACCCAAAAGCATAATCAGTGCTCTAACTCCCCCTTGCGCTGGTCTGGAGCAATGAAGTGGTGACGTAGGGTACCGTACTAAACCACAAATGATCTCTAAGTCCCGCAGCATAATCGCAGAACATTTAGTGGAACATCCACTGTACTTCACTTGCACTAAAGAGAGAAGACCCATGTGGAACGCTGGTCCTTGTGGAAGGCTGGTCCTTCCACATGTGCAGATCAAAAACACAACTGGAACACAGCTGATTTTAAGGTGTTAATATGTCCTAATAAATCAAAAGATTACGAAGAGAGAAAAAAAACTATTTAATCGGCAGATGCTTCGATTTTGACTTTAAGCCGATTTTAAGGTAAGCAGAGTAAGAGGTTTTTACATGACTATTGCATTATCTGCCTAGTGCCATAATCAATTTAATATGGAATGATTACTTTGCATGTAAATGTGCTTATTGTGTGAATGAATGTCATTAGCTCTTAAAGAGAGTGCACACTTTTATAAAATAATAGTTTGCTTCTTCTATGCAAATGTTGTTGATCACTAGTGGTTAGAGCGTTGGGCCAGTAACCGAAGGGTTGCTGGATCGAATCCCAGAGCTGACAAGGTACAAATATTCTGCCCCTGAGCAAGGCAGTTAACCCACTGTTCCCCAGGCACCAAAGACGTGGATGTCGATCAAGACAGCACCCCGCACCTCTGTGATTCAGAGGGGTTGGGTTAAATGTGGAAGACACATTTCAGTTGAATACATTCAGTTGGACAACTGACTAGGTATCCCCCTTTTCCTTTACAGTACAATAAAATAACTCTCATGAAATCAGCCAAAAGAAGCCCCATAACTCAATGCATGCACACACTCTTATTGAATATGCATCCACCTGTACTGTGAATAGGCCTAGGGTACATTTTTATTTAATTTGTTTATCAATAGAGATTTACCATTCAAATAAATGATTACCATTATGTAGTCAGAGTGGTAAAAACAAAGTCAAATTGATTGTATAATTGATTTGTATAAACGGACACAGGTCAGGTCACAGCTGTGAAACATTGGTGCGACCAAAATCGTGCTGGTTGCCATCAACTGAAAAAGTAGGTGCCACCAGTGGAGAAAGTTAGTCTAGAACCCTGAGACTACTGTAGTGTGGAAGTGCAGCCCTCAAGCCAGTTCCATGGCCAGCTCCATGTGTTTTGCATTGGTGCCACTGGAGTGTGATATGGGAGCCAGGCGGTGTAATGGACAGGCTAAAGATTAGACTAGCAAGGCTGCTTTCGGGTCAGGAATATATTGCGCTGACCAATATTAAAACTTATCAGCTACATTAGCGCTTAGTGTGGCCAACCACCAAGCCAGCTTACTGGGTTAAAATAGCCCCACAGTCTCGAGGCACAGTGAAGCCTTGCTGCAGGCGCCGGTCCAAAGCTAAGACTACAACTCCCTAACCACATACTGTTGTGGATGAGTCAAGGCCTCTGTCAGTGTTCTAGGCTTGTTGTCACCTGAGAGACTAACAACACTATACAATGTGCCTAGAGATATGCATGTCAACATTATTTTTGATTTTGCACCTTATACAGAGCCTATGCATGATAATGGCACTCAGACAATCAAAGCGGAGGTGGTGGAGCCCGTCGTTGAGCCACAGGAAGTGTGCAGAGAAGAGGCCAATACCAGCTCCAGCCACTCACCCTCCCCTAGAACAGTCTACACTTGTAATGATGGCAAGGTGAGTGTCACCGACCCTGGTCTCACCCCCTTTCTTTCTTCCGCGCTGTGGTGGAAGCATTCTATTTTCCCTTACATGTGAACTTGGGAACTTGTATTGCACAAGCGTTCACCTCTCCTTGAGGGTAAACAAGGCTGAGATGATTGTCTGTATAGCTTAGACATCAGTACTGTTTATTGCCCTGATAGTGGTTGCAGGGCTATACACGTAGTAATTCTGCTTGCTTCACATGACAGGGGGGAATTTGTGTTACAAGCAAAGAGCCTCTCAGTTCAAGCGTGAAGAACAAAAGCAAATTAGAACTCTCACACATTGCCCGCTATTAATTATTTCTACCAGTGGAATTGAAGTGAATGACAGGTAGTCCTAGAAAGAAAAAAGAGAAAGGGCTCCTCTAAGTTAAGAGCAGTGAAAAGCTTGTCTGCTGGCAAGGGGCCTAAAGCACATTAGCTGCAAAGGGGAAAGCCTTTGGATGCCAGCCTAAAGACTTCTCAGCGATAAAGGTAGGATGGCACACATGGCGCTCTCTGCATTCGCTCACCTTTAACTCAGGGCAGGCCTGTCTCTGTGGTTCTATGCCAGTATAAACACTCATTGCAAGTCATCCACGCTGGAAACAATTGCCTCTTACTTATTAATGTAGCTGCTGAAACATGGCTCTTTTGATTTCTAATTTGGGCTGAATTGTTGTGGGATGGGTTGCTTTGCTGCTGTTGGTTATAGTCCAGTGTGGTCACAGGTCTGGGTGTAGGTGACCCTCACTACATATCTGTGCTGTGTTGCTGCAGGTGCACCTGGGCGGGGGCATCTGGGTGCAGGAAGAGAAGTGGCACCAGCTACAGCGGACACAGGGAGACTCCAAGTTTACCAAGAACCTTGCCGTCATGATCTGGGGCACTGAGACCCTCAAGAACAGGAGTGTCACTGGCGTGGCCACCAAAAAGAAGAAAGATGCCCTTCCCAAGCCCCCGCTCTCCCCAAGCAAGCTGAAAATAGTCAGAGGTAGAACTGTGTAGGCCTGCTTTCAGATGTTTTAGGCACTGTTTGCAACTCACAAAGTTTGGAATATCGCTTCATTTTTGGGGATGAATAATGCACTCTTATTTCCTTTTTTCCAGAGTGTCTGTATGACAGAGTGTCTCAAGAAACAGCAGACAGCACAGAGATCACACAAAGATTGTCCAAAGTGAACAAATACATTTGTGAAAAAATTATGGATATCAACAAATCCATCAAGAACGAGGAGAGGCGGGAATCGAAGCTTCTCATTAGACAAACTGTCAAGAACGAGAATTTTACCTATGATGGCATGTAGTGTCGTAAAGTTGTCACCATACTGTACCTCTCATTTTCTGGTGAGTAGGATCATGTGTGCCAGCACTAGAGGTTTTCAGTGAGGGCCCAAGGCCCTAAACAATCCATCAGCTGTAACAGCTTTACCTACCAGTCAATACCATGAGTGGTTGAGTGCTTTGGTGTGAGTCATATGAACAGGTGTGAGTATTTTTACAAGCTTTAAGTAGGACTTTCTTGAACTGCACTGTTGGTTAAGGGCTTGTAAGTAAGCATTTCACGGTAAGGTCTACATGTTGTATTCGGCGCATGTGACCAAGTTTGATTTGGCTGGGTGGACCTGGGTTTTTAGAGATGTTTTTGTGTGGAGAGATTCTTAAAGCAATCTGGTTGTTAGAGAATGCAGTCGCACTCAAACCAAATGTTCTGTGTCAGAACATAACATTGAGTACTAATATTCTCAGTGATTTCCCTTGAAAAATAAGTATTCTGGTTGTAAGAAGATATTTTGGAATAATCATGTTTGTGTGTGTGGTGGAAAGGTTAGCCATGACGAAGGCCTTAGTGTTGGTCTATGTGTGTGCTATTGTTACTTAATGTGTTTTGGGGAGGATGTAAAGATGCACTTTTACAACAAGGTCTTAATTGATCGAGGCCACATTGCACAGATATTCTGTTGCCCTAGAGATTATTTCTGTGTATCTTCCATGGAAATATGGATTTCCATAGTATAGAGCACCAATGAACATTAAGAGTTTGGTTCAGAGGTTTATCATTGTTTCAGTGCGGTGCTTGTCCACGTTAGACTGGCAACGGTCTTGAGAAGATACAATATGTTATTTTCTGGATACTTGGTTTACAGTATTTATCTATCCTACTTGAGAGATCCAATTTAAGAATGGGAAATGTCAGAATAATAGTAGAGATTTATTTCAGCTTTTATTTCTTTCATCACATTCCCAGTGGGTCAGAAGTTTACATAAACTCAATTAGTATTTGGTAGCATTGCCTTTAAATTGTTTAACTTGGGTCAAACGTTTCGGGTAGCCTTCCACAAGCTTCCCACAATAAGTTGGGTGAATTTTGGCCCGTTCCTCCTGACAGAGCTGCTGTAACTGAGTCAGGTTTGTAGGCCTCCTTGCTTGCCCACACTTTTTCAGTTCTGCCCACAAATTTTCCATGGGATTGAGGTCAGGGTTTTGTGATGGCCACTCCAATACCTTGACTTTGATGTCCTTAAGCCATTTTGCCACATCTGGGGCGGCAGGTAGCCTAGTGGTTAGAGCGTTGGACTAGTAACCGAAAGGTTGCAAGATCGAATCCCCGAGCTGACAAGGTAAAAATCCGTCGTTCTGCCCCTGAATAAGGCAGTTCCTAGGCTGTCATTGAAAATAAGAATTTGTTCTTAACTGACTTGCCTAGTTAAATAAAGGTAAAATTAAAAATTAAACGTTGGAAGTATGCTTGGGTTCATTGTCCATTTGGAAGACCCATTTGCGACCAAGCTGTAACTTCCTGACAAATGTTGCTCCAATATATTCAAATAATTTTCCCCCCTCATGAAGCCATCTATTTTCTGAAGTGCACCAGTCCCCTCCTGCAGCAAAGCACCCCACAACACCCTCGTGCTTCATGATTGGGATGGTGTTCTTCGGCTTGTAAGCCTTCCCCTTTTTCCTCCAAACATAACGATGGTCATTATGCCAAACAGTTCTATTTTTGTTTCATCAGACCAGAGGACATTTATCCAGAAAGTACGATCTTTGTCCCCATGTGCAGTTGCAAACCGTAGTCTGGCTTTTTTATGGCGGTTTTGGAGCAGTGGCTTCTTCCTTGCTGAGCGGCCTTTCAGGTTATGTCGATATAGTACTTGTTTTACTGTGGATATAGATACTTTTGTCCCTGTTTCCTCCAGCATCTTCACAAGTTCCTTTGCTGTTGTTCTGGGATTGACTTGATCTTTTCACACCAAAGTACGTTCATCTCTAGGAGACAGAACACATCTCCTTCCTGAGTGGTATTACGGCTGCGTGGTCCCATGGTGTTTATATTTTCGTACTATTGTTTGTACAGATGAACGTGGTACCTTCAGGCGTTTGGAAATTGCTCCCAAGGATGAACCAGATTTGTGGACATCTGCAATTGTTTTTCTGAGGTCTTGGCTGATTTTCTTTTGATTTTCCCATGATGTCAAGCAAAGAGGCACTGAGTTTGAAGGTAGGTCTTGAAATAATTCCACAGGTACACCTCCAATCAACTCAAATTATGTCAATTAGCCTATCAGAAGCTTCTAAAGACATAACATAATTTTCTGGAACTTTCCGAGCTGTTTAAAGGCACAGTCACCATACTGTTTGTAAACTTCTGACCCACTGGAATTATGATACAATGAATTATAAGTGAAATTATCTTGTCTGTAAACAATTGTTGGAAAAATCATGCACAAAGTAGATGTCCTAACCGACTTGCCAAAACTATAGTTTGTTAACAAGAAAATTGTGGAGTGGTTGAAAAATGAGTTTTAATGACTCCAACCTAAGTGTATGTAAACTTCAGACTTCAACTGTAAGTGTCATTGTTGTATAAGTTATTTTATTCAAACTGTCCTGCAGGTCATTAAACTGTTTTGGAGAAAGGCCTTAGAATATGGCAATTATTGGGGACTGTGTCCTCAAGTTTTCTAGTAAGCTGTGATTGTAAAGTAAAGCTGATATAGCTTTAAAATGCACTTTGGTGTCTGAATGTGAAAAGTTGCCAGATACTGTGTGTGGCTGTAGGTAAAGCTGTCTGCAGCGGCCAGTGTTAGTCTTGATCCCTGTGGGCCTTGATTAAGCCAACTTCCTGCTCTCTCACAGCCCTCTTTTTTTGAGGCACACCACTTGGAATGAAATAAGGTATAGTGACAACTTCGAATGACATGCCATCAGAACTTTTCAAATGTCTTCTTTGTTTTTCCCCAAACGGCTTGTCTGGCTGTCTGCGATCTGGAATTAAATGCTGCAGATTGAATTCTCAACTGTGACCATGTGGGTAACTGTGAATCACCTGCAGGTCTGCCTGTCAAGCCTTTTTGTCTCATCACTTTCTATTTTTGTTTGTGTGTCTGTCTATGGTTTTTCTTTATAGTTCTTACCATTCGGTCAACCTTTTGTTAAGCTACCATATGTGGGGATATTTTAGTGTGTATATAACCAGTAATTTTTTTTCACATCGTGGATTTTCAGTTTTTAGTCCAACTTACACGTTACCATGTTAAATACCTTTTCGGTCTTTGTCTGTCTTGTTAATTGACATTGCAATTCCTTTGTTACTTGGTGATTTATTTTTATGTTTGTTTATTTTTGTAATCATTGTTGGCTTTAAGCTTGATGTTGTATCCAAAATGTATATCAGGAGCATCTAAACTCACAACACTCTGACATATCTTATGTTTCCCCTGTTTTAAGGATTGGTCAGACTAGCAAATCAATCATTGAATGCACTTTAAATCTCTTGTGACCGATTGTCTATTTCCAAAGAAATGGATTGTTTGCAAAATGGAAATAAGACAACTAACAATCAATGTATTATATATTTGAGTTCTGGTTTGCTATTTGTATGAACTGAATAAGTGTGAAGAGTGGTCCTTAGTAAGCAATGCCACTGGCACTTACTGCTTTATATTCCCCAGGTTTAGCCTATTCCCTCCCACCTGCCACTCCACAGATGTTGGAATAAGCTTTAGACCTCAAACTAATGTGTAAAACAAAGATGTTTTGTTTTTTAAAGCAACTTCCTTTGAGCCAGACGATATAATTCTGCAGAGGAACTGCATAATAGTTGTTCAAAATGTTAAGATAATCTTGTCTGCTGCTCTCTTGTCCCGTTGTTTCCATGTTTGACAGTTATTTTTATGTGCTTTGAATTGACCCTATTATTTAAATGATGTGATTGGTTAAGACGCAGACTAGGGAGTGGGACGCTGGGAACACTGGAAGTTCTGCTGGAATGATATCCTGGTTGAATGATTGCCAAAAAATAATCTACAGCCCTTTTCAGTCCACTGTTATTTTTGTCAAACAAATGTTCAAATCTGAGAAATTGCGCATTCCCTGTATTTTGTGGTGCGGAGGATTAGTTCAGAAAAAAGCCCCGTTTTATAACCGGCCCCTCCCTCTCTGTTTGGACAGCTTATGGTTAAGGTGAGCACGGCCATTTACTAGACAATACATAGCTTGTCGTCACTCAGCCCTCACAGCCATTGGTCCCTTTATGGCCCGCCATGTCATGTTGCAGCTTTGCTGTTATTGACAGTAGAATCACGCTGAACCCCAGGCTGCACTAGATGCCAAGCTATCGCTAGTGGTTAAACATGGGATCCATCTGTGTTACCAGACAGGATAATGTGTTGGAATGGCTATAGAGCAGGGAAGGGCAGCTCTGAGACACAGGGATGGCAGACTCCATCAGCTCAGTACAAACAGATAGCATGGGAACTGACTGGGGATGGGGAATTGGGTGGGTTGACATATCAAACAAACAAGGACTGTACTGTGCTATTTCATCTAATGTGATTCACAAATTCAAGGACCTTGGCAATGGAGATGTGCATTAAGAATGGATTGTGTGCTCTTAACTGAATGTGTAGCGGTGCTGGATATATTGAGTGTTGTTGTGGATGAGTGGTAATAGTAAGACAAAGTATTGAATGCTGACGATGTAGTGGGGAAAGCTGGTGAGGAAATAGGCTGGGTTTGAACTTGCACAAAAACTACCCTTGCCAAGTTTAGTCCAGAGTTATCTAAGTTACCACAGAGACTGTATATATATATTTTTTTTTTTAAATCTTTTTATTCTCCCTAATGTAGATGTCCTGCTATAATTTCTGTAGTAATCAACATGGTCCTGTCGGGTCCTTATGCATTATGTATTACAATGCATATGTTTAAAGCTTTTAGGTTGTGTGTGAAACGGTTCTGCTGTGTGGACTGCGATGAATTCCTGTGACATGTTATTGTTGTGTACTCATTTGTTTTCTGATGCCAAAACAGGTTGTGTGGTTAAACAGTGATTAATATTGGACTATATTGTCACCTGACCAGTTCATGAAAAGATGTTATGTCTCTGATGCTGAGGACCAGTCCAGGTTTAACCCTCCAAACTGCCCAGTGTTCCTACTACAGTACTATCACTGCCACTAGACGTAGTGACAACACTTCCTTAGGTTTGAAGTGGATATGAGGTTTTCCAAAAATAAGATTAATTTGTCATATCCTCACTATGGCAGTGAGTCATGGACTGTCAGCATGTCTTACTGCACTCTCGGTCTGGCTGTCTGATCCATGAGGCCCAATGTACTCACCTCAGATAAAATGTCAAGCTTACACTAAATTAATGTTTTTTGTTATGTAATTTTAAAAAATGTATTCTTGCACATCTTTACATGTAGCTTTATTCTACAATCCATTAGCCAGGTATACTTCATCTAGCATCACCACCCTACCTCATTGCTACTCTTGTGTCTGTGTGATGTATATATTTAAAATACTATAGGAAAATACCTTACTGGTAACTCCTTTCCACATGTATATGTAAACTCGTAACCTCAATACTACACAGTTGATATCATTATTGGGAAATCTGTTTTCTAACCTGCTTACTAAAGATGTGACTGTCAAGGGATGCCCAGTTGTCTCCAAATATATATTTCAAATCATTGCTATGCTGTAACTTTGATGGGTGTTTTACGTCACTTTCTGAGATTTTCATGGTTGATGGTGCTACCAGCAAACAGATTAACTGATCTGTGTCTCTTACCTCAAATGGTGCTAATTTTTTCTATGTTTGTATTCTCATTAAGCTGTTTATTCAGGTTGGTGATCCCAAAATCAACGACAAGACAAATTTCTTATTCTTTAAATCATACATTCTGGTTGTAGCAAAATCAACTCTGGTGTTGTTTTTAAGTCAAGTCCTAGTTCATCTTAAAATATATTTTTAGCAGTTATCTGCATACTTAGGAATTGGACAATTTGAGCTTGCTTCAGATTTTGACTTGATCTCAGATCACCATTTAACCAAATACTGCTATTCGCTTGTTGCATATTGGCTTCATGGGCAGTTGTGCTAAAACCATTTTCTAACTGGACTGGGCAGTTGTATAAGAGAGATTTGGTCCTCAGTAAATGTTTGGTTATCCACAGGTCAATGCTGTGACAACACTTCTACAGACAGATTGCAGTTACAGTATAAGGTTATTTCTAAGCAGTGTCTAGTATTTAGCTGAAAATTCAATATTGGGTTGGATTGGATTGTGAATTTATCTCAGAGAATATTAAATGTGCTCCAAATTTTTTTACATCTTGTAAAAATATTTTATAGGTGGGTATGAAAATGCATAAATTTCACCTCTGAAAATTGGAATCGCAATCAATCACAAGTTTTGTTTCACTTCTTGTTGATCTTCTTCATTCTTGCTACTCTTCCTGACCCCAGCAGTCAGGAAGAGTAGCTTCTGCAAAAGCTAATGGGGAGCCAATAAACAAATTCATAAATATATATAAATAATTGCGAACATGCTCAAAGGCTGTGAACCAGAACCATAGATCTATGAACATTATATGTACTCTGTGTATATGTACTCCATCGGTGGCTCTGCTGTAGTCATGTGGTCTTTTCTTGGAGTCAGAGATACAGGTTTCAGGAACAGTCTAGTTTTTGAGATCATACATATTCTTGTGTAAGGTGGTGTGCGGAGCCAAGATCTGTGAATTTGTCCTTGGGAAGGGGGTGTGGCCTCATCAGTGTGTCCTAGGGAGGGAGTGAGACCCTCAGTCAACAACCCCAAAAGGTGTCGTACAGAAAGAAAATGTTATAAATATACATGTCCTTGCAAATCGGTCACACCTCTGCCATGCAACCGATTTTGACGCTTAGCATAAATGTGTGTTTGATGCGGTCCAGGTACACCTGTTCAATGTACAGATCAACAAAATAAATCCAGACTTTTATTCTACCAGAACATTTGACTCATGGCTCTTTTTCCATTGCACACCGTTGCCCTTTAAACTTAAAGGACCAATGCAGATGTTTTTATCCAAAGATAAAATCATTTCTGGGTAACAATCACAGTAAGGTACATAATTGTTGTTTTCAAATAAAATTGTCAAAAAGAAACAAATGACTTACTTCTCAAGCAAGAATTTTGCTAGGACTGTGGGAATGGTTTGAGTGGGGAGGGGAAAACTAGATGTTATTGGAAGAGAGTTCTGTAACTCTATTGGTCTATTAACTAATTTGTCGCCTGGTGATAACACCAGGCAAGCCCAAACTTAATCTCGCCAAACAGGAGAAATTTCAGGCAGACTTTTCAAACAGCTCCTGAGTGGCGCAGCGGTGTAAGGTACTGCATCTCCGTGCTAGAAGCGTCACTACAGACACCATGGTTCAAATCCAGGCTGTATCACAACCAGCCATGATTGGGAGCCCCATGCGGCGGACAATTGGCCAAGCGTTGTCTGGGTTTGTTCGGTGTAGGCTGTCATTGTAAATAAGAATTTGTTCTTAACTGACTTGCCTGGTTAAATAAAACGATCAAATGGATCCATTCCACTAATTGCACTCCAGCAATTACCATGAGTTTATCCTTCCCAATTAAGGTGCCACCAACCTCCTGTGGTTCAAAGGCTCTTAAATCTTTTGTCTTGCCCATTCACAATCCATGTCTCAATTGTCTCATTTAACCTGTCTCCAATTGTCTTATTTAACCTGTCTCCTCCCCTTCCTCTACATTGATTTGAAGTAGATTTAACAATTGACATAAATAAGTGATCATAGCTGTTGTATTCACCTGGTCAGTCTGTCGTGGAAAGAGCAGGTGTTGCAGGTGTAGAAGAACGGTGGCTAGGAAAAACTCCCTAGAAAGGCCGAAACCTAGAGAGGAACCAGGCTATGAGGGGTGGCCAGTCCTCTTCTGGCTGTGCCGGGTGGAGATTATAACAGAATATGGCCAAGATGTATAATATGGCCAAGATAATTATTATTTATAACAGTAGTTGTCGAGGGTGCAACAGGTCAGCATCTCAGGAGTAAATGTCAGTTGGCTTTTCATATCCGATCATTGAGAGTAATTCTCTCCTGCTGTCTCTAGAGAGTTGAAAACAGCAGGTCTGGGATAGGTAGCATGTCCGGTGAACAGGTCAGGGTTCCATAGCCTCAGGCAGAATAGTTGAAACTGGAGCAGCAGCATGGCCAGGTGGATTGGGGACAGCAAGGAGTCATCATGCCAGGTAGTCCTGAGGCATGGTCCTAGGGCTCAGGTCCTCCTAAAGAGAGAATTAGAGAGAGCATACTTAAATTAACACAGGACACCGGATAAGACGGGAGAAATGCTCCAGATATAACAGACTTACCCTAGCCCCCCGACACAAACTACTGCAGCATAAATACTGGAGGCTGAGACAGGAGGGGCACAACCTAAGGGGGGGCACAACCCAGACAGGAAGACCACGTTAGTGACTCAACCCACTCAAGTGACGCAACCCTCCTAGGGACGGCATGGAAGAGCACCAGTAAGCCAGTGACTCAGTCCCTGTAATAGGGTTAGAGGCAGAGAATCCCAGTGGAGAGAGGGGAACCGGCTAGGCAGAGACAGCAAGGGCGGTTCGTTGCTCCAGTGCCTTTCCGTTCACCTTCACACTCCTGGGCCAGACTACACTCAATCATAGGACCTACTGAGATGAATCTTCAATAAAGACTTAAAGGTTGAGACCGAGTCTGTCTCTCACATGGGTAGGCAGACCATTCCATAAAAATTGAGCTTTACAGGAGAAAGCCCTGCCTCAAGCTGTTTGCTTAGAAATTCTAGGAACAATTAGGAGGCCTGTGTCTTGTGACCGTAAAGTATGTGTAGGTATGTACAGCAGGATCCAAATCAGAAAGCTGGGTAGGAGCAAGCCCATGTAATGCTTTGTAGGTTAGCAGTAAAACCTTGAAATCAGCCTTTGCCTTAACAGGAAGCCAGTGGAGGGAGGCTAGCACTGGAGTAATATGATAATCTTTTGGTTCTATTCAGCATTCTAGCAGCCGTATTTAGCACTAACTGAAGTTTATTTAGTGCTTTATCCGGGTAGCCAGAAAGTAGAGCATTGCAGTAGTCTAACCTAGAAGTGACAAAAGCATGGATACATTTTTCTGCATCATTTTTGGACAGAACATTTCTGATTTTTGCAATGTTACATAGATGGAAAAAAGCTGTCCTTGAAACAGTCTTGATATGTTCGTCAAAAGAGAGATCAGGGTCCAGAGTAATGCCGAGGTCCTTCACTGTTTTATTTGAGACGACTGTACAACCATCAAGATTAATTGTCAGATTCAACAGAAGATCTCTTTGTTTCTTGGGACCTAGAACAAGCATCTCTGTTTTGTCCGAGTTTAAAAGTAGAACGTTTGCAGCCATCCACTTCCTTATGTATGAAACACGGGATTCCAGGGAGGGCAATTTTGGGGATTCACCATGTTTCATCGAAATGTACAGCTGTGTGTCATCCGCATAGCAGTAAAAGTTAACATAATGTTTTCAAATGACATCCCCAAGAGGTAAAATATATAGTGAAAACAATAGTGGTCCTAAAACAGAACCTTGAGGAACACCGAAAGTATTATTGCGTCAGGTCAAGTGCAGTTAGGCTACTTTTTTGTTGTTGCTTCAGGACAAAGTTGTGCAGTTAGCCTACTTTTCAGGACAATATCATATAACATTTGATGTAAAATGATGGCCTTGATCAATGTTTATTCCAACATATCCACTGACATTCACAGGGTCAAATTCTATGGGCCAAAGGAGCCTAATTGAGCAGTTAGGATCATACCCTCTGATAGTGAGGACAGTTAGCTTGAGGACAGTGACAGCGAGTAAGAATGGGCCCCAAGAATCAGGTTTGAGAGGCAGTGAAATACTAGTTTATGCCCAACTTGTATTATCTTATGAAATGAGGGCTTGTTTCTACCAGGTTCACTTAATAAATGTTCTGAAAATATCTGATTTTCCTTAGTGTTTTAGTATCCTCATGGTACAGCATTATCAGAATGCCTATATCTTGGAAAAACCTAAATGTGTGGAGTAGAGAGTTAAAGATGTCATTTTATTTAGCATTCTGTCTCTAACTTATTGGCCTAGTTAAATATAGGTTAAATAAATGTAGGTTTATGTATGTTTATGAAAAAATAGCTTAAAAACAAACCTACCCGAGTCTCAAGCTCAGAAAATAGTCTAACTTTGTCAGTCTTTTGTTGTTGACAGCAACTTTGACTGGAGTTGTGAAACCAAGCAGGCAGACAAATAGAGATGGGCCCAGTGATACATCACAGCTCTGCTGAGCGTAGCATACGCAAATTAGACACCTTGTTTGGTATTTAGATTAGCATTATGGCATTTTACAGTAGATCACACATAAGCTCTGTATGCACTCTGAATTCTTTTCCTATCACCGCTGAGATCAATCCTCGCTCCCCATCTCTTCCTGGAGCTTTGACTTTGGATATGGGACACAGGCTGGCGGGCTGTGTCTGATGTGCTGGTTTCACACGAGGCGGAGTGGGCTGGGGATTAAAAGGCAGATTGATCTGGGTGTCAGCCAGAGATAAGCGGACAGGGGCTCTCTGATTTATTGGGGAGACGGGAAGTTAATATCAGCCCACATGCTGCAGTGGTACACAAAAACAAGAAAATCTGGCAATACTAGGGCTTTAGAATGTATGACAATGTCAAAGCTCCAGTGTAATATTAAACGAGCAATTATTGCAGCGATTGAGAATCTCAATCTTTTACAATGTTGTGGGTGGTGGTGGGGGGGACAGATTTTCGGGCTGTTTTGCATTGAATTAGTATTTTGTATATTGTTAAATATGGTGGTGAAATGGCACTCCTTGTGAGCAAGCCCTTTCTGTTTGCCTCATAATGCATTCCATGTATTATTGCCTTACTAAGCAATGTGTTGTGCAGCTAGGCTTTTTCTCTGCCCAAGGGGACTGCTCAATGTCATTAACGCTAACAGTTGCCACATGCCTGTAATGTATTGCTGCATCCGTTATTGACAATGAGATGATTCAGTGTAGTAATGATGGATTGGCCTAGGAGGAACAGCCAGGGCTGGGCTCTGCCTCCTGCAACCAAGTGTCGGTATACTGTGTCCTTTTAGTCACCGCTGCAGTACTGGAGACACATTCATCTTAAACACTGTTTACATTACACATTGTAGGGTATTCATTTAAATCCCTTTATATTGCTGTTGGTTTTAAAAACCTGTGTTTAAGACAACAGTGACAACAGGTCTACATACTATACCTTGCATTTGAACAAATATGACCACAGTCTTGACCAATACATTACATGATATCTGCAGTATAATCAACAGGATCTGAAAAAAAATTGTGCTAGGCCTTTGTTCCCTCTCAGAAACCGTTGCCTATTTGGATATCTAAATTAACATTCACAATAGTAGGAAGAGGCTGATGTGACATTTGCTATGAAAGCCTGAGTCTCATTCTACCATCAGCAGTTCTCAAGATAATGAGAGTATGAATAGAAACCTGGCAGCGGTGATCAGCTCCACTGTTCTATTTAGACCAGGCCTCATAGAGGGAAGTTCAGTCATATGGTTTAATTCTGTTTGGCCAGTTTGGTGTGACCTGTCTGCTGCCTTTCAGTTAGACCACCCAGTTGAAGGATCCCTTATTCATTATTAGTGAAAATAGTGACAGAAGGAGTCAACTATTATTTCTAAGCACACTGTGTGTGACCACTGGAATCCTTAGCTTTGGCGGTTAAATCATGCTATTTTGAGACAATTGGAGAAGGAGAGAGGGGGTGTTATAGAGCAGAGGGGTGAGTGGCACCTCAAAATGTATGCCTGCTTTCACATCATTAAAAACCTTGGTGACCCTGAACACTATTTCACTCTCAGCGCTTGAGCTGCCATTGGTGACGGGTGGGAGTCTGGAGAGGTGTCAGCTCCGACACGGACTGGTTTAATCAGCGCTGCTGCTCCCAGGCTAACGTCCATCAGACTCCCTTTGATGTGCTGTCAGATAGCTAGGCCCCGGCCGCCTACTTCAGTCAGCACCTACCGACGCTTCACATTTCATCCCTTACCTGGGAGTGGGCTTAATTGGGCCGATTCTGGGACAAATGCTCTAGCCGGAGGGGGACACAAGTTATGGAGACAGAAGGTAATGGAGAGTGTGTAGAGATAAATAGTCCTGCAGGCATCTATTTAGAATTCCTCATGTGAAGAACCCACTCCATAATAAACTGGTGGTCTTTTGACAGTCTTGAAGCACAGCAGTGTCTCTGCGTGTGGAGTCAGTAGAGCGGTTAATACTATGTATCATATGGGAGACTATTACTGGCTACACAGACAGTAAGTAGTCATGCATCTGCCATACCGTTGAAAAAGCCTGTAGGAGAGGAATCTGTTTTTGTCCAATTTGCAGCCCTGGTGAGGTACATACCCCATGTGTCCATATTGTTACTGAACCTACAGACAGCTGCCGCCTTCTCCTATGGTTCTGATCTCAACTATCCAGTTGTTTCAAACTCAATGCTCAAGATTCCATGTGAAAGACTTCCACATATGTTGTCTTTGTTTTGTTTTTTCCCCAATATAATCAAAATCCCTCAAAATCATCTGTATGAGTGCACAGTAGAGGGGTTTTAGCTCTAAGTACTATTGTGGATGATTGGTATTCACTTATAGTATTTACTGACAGGTATACATTACTTTTCCAGATCACAGTGACTAATCATTGAGTGAAATCTTGCAACAGTAAATATTATTTTATGGTTATACTATATTGATGCGTACACATTGATCCAGCTAATGTTGTCGAAGCGTTTGCTTTTTGTTCTGAGTAATTTATTTTTGTGCTGCTCTTTTTTTCATGTTAGTAAATAAACTCCAGGGTTAACAGACAATGAGATTCTTATAATGAATTCTGCCATTGGTCTTCAAAGTCATCAAATCATGTGCATGGTTAAGCATGCCAATCAAGCAATCAGGTTAAAATCTCTCTCTCTCCCCCAATCCATCCATGGTGGTCCTGGTGTCCATGGAAGAGGTGTCTGGAGACGTTCTCCTATGGGGGCCAGTGTGACTGAGATGCCCTCTAGCCAGCCTCTCATCCCCAGAGGGTAACAGAGAGGATGTCAGTCTTAACACTACCTCCCGCAGCGCCATGGACACAGTCTCTTGTGTCTCATATAATATTGAATACAGAGAATGATGTAAAAATGAGATGTTCTAAAAAGATGAGTCTCTTATGCTTCTCTCCCTCTCCCACGCGCGCACACACACACACACACACACACACACACACACACACACACTAGAATGAAATGTTGAGGAGGTTTGGCGTCTGTGCGGGACCATATGTCCATGGAGTCTCACATTCTCACAAATTGGCCTTATTTAAAAGGAAATGGGTTAGGTGGATCAGACACCTTACCTTCCTTTGGATTACTCTCTCTTTTTCTTGAGCAGAAGGCTTTAAAATGGCTTCGATTAATGCATAATGTTCCCTCAATTAAAAAATCCAAAGTGATCATGAATTTTTCATTCTTGGAGCGTTTAAGCTAATTATGGCACAAATGAAGAACATTGTGGTGAAACTCCACAAAGGGGTCTGACATTGACGGCCAATGTCACTGTCACGGGGCCACTCTGCCGCGATGCTAATCACCACAGCTGTTTAATATTCCTGCCTGTGTATTCTCCTCTCTACTGTCCTCTATCAACGCTCTCTCACCCTCCATCAGTCTCTCACCCACCCTATTTCTCACTCTCTCTCTCCCTCTCTCTCTCTCTGTGGATAGTGTTTATAATGGAAATTAACTAATTGTTGTAATATAATTTTAATGATTATATTATATAATGCAGTAAATATAGCTTGTTACTTGCTAAGCAATTTTGTCACATTTCAAGGGCAATCAATTTGTATAAGATCAAATCTGCCCGCCTCTGTCATGAGAGACAAAGGGAATATTGGGCAGCTCCCCCGACTAGATATTCATGACAACCCACTGACAGCCTCAACAATGACTCTAATGATAGACAACGTGTCAGCCATATGGAGGTCACTTACTGCCTGCCTGAATATCTGTTGAATTGATGATACATTGATAGGAAGTTGATATACACTACCGTTCAAAAGTTTGGGGTCACTTAAAATGTCCTTGTTTTGAAAGAAAATCACATTTTTTGTCCTTTAAAATAACATCAAATTGATCAGAAATACAGTGTAGACATTGTTAATGTTGTAAATGACTATTGTAGCTGGAAACGGCAGATTTTTAATTGAATATCTACATAGGCGTACAGAGGCCCATTATCAGCAACCATCACTCCTGTGTTAGCTAATCCAAGTTTATCATTTTAAAATTCTAATTGATCATTAGAAAACCCTTTTGCAATTATGTTAGCACAGCTGAAAACTGTTGTGCTGATTAAGAAGCAATAAAACGGGCCTTCTTTAGACTAGTTGAGTATCTGGAGCATCAGCATTTGTGGGTTCGGTTACAGGCTCAAAATGGCCAGAAACAAAGAACGTCTGAAACTCGTCAGTCTATTCTTGTGCTGAGAAATGAAGGCTATTCTATGGGGTTGAGGTCAGGTGATTGTGAAGGCCAGATCATCTGATGCAGCACTCCATCACTCTCCTTCTTGGTCAAATAGCCCTTTTACAGCCTGGAGGTGTGTTGGGTCATTGTCCTGTTGAAAAACAAATGATAGTCCCACTAAGCGCAAACCAGAACGCATGGAGTAGTGGGGCCTTGAACTCTAAATAAATCACATACAGTGTCACCTTCAATGCACCATCACACCTCCTCCATGCTTCAGGGTGGGAACCACACATGCAGAGATCATCCGTTCACCTACTCTGCGTCACAAAGACATGGCGGTTGGAACCAAAAATCTCAAATTTGGACTCATCAGACCAAAGGACAGCTACTACTGCATCAATATGTTTTGACCATGACAGTTTACAATCTGGGGTTACTCCAAGCAGTTTAGTAATCTAAACTTGCTCAATTTCCACATGATATATTACAAGATTTAGTTGAGGTTTAGTTGAGGTTTGCTTTTAGTTTTAGAAATATTTAGGGCTAACTTATTCCTCTGAAACTAACGGCAGCTCTTTGTTGAGAGATGCATTCATTTCAGTCGCTGTAGTAGCTGACGTGTATAGTGTTGAGTCATCTGTATACATAGACACTCTGGCTTTACTCAAAGTTAGTGGCATGTCGTTAGTAAATTTGAAAAATGCAAGGGGCCTAAACAGCTACCCTGGGGAATTCCTGATTCTAACTGGATTATATTTGAGAGGCTTCCATTAAAGAACACCCTCTGTGTTCTGTTAGACAAGTAACTCTTTATCTACATTATAGCAGGGGGTGTAAAGCCATAACACATGTGTTTTTCGGGCAGCAGACTATGTCAATGTCAAAAACGGCACTGAAGTCTAACAAGACAGTCCCCACAATCATTTTATCATCCATTTCTCTCAGCCAATCATCAGTCATTGGTGTAAGTGCAGTGCTTGTTGAGTGTCCTTCCCTATAAGCATGCTGAAATTCTGATACAGTGCCTTGCGAAAGTATTTGGCCCCCTTGAACTTTGCGACCTTTGCCACATTTCAGGCTTCAAACATAAAGATATAAAACTGTATTTTTTTGTGAAGAATCAACAACAAGTGGGACACAATCATGAAGTGGAACGACATTTATTGGATATTTCAAACTTTTTTAACAAATCAAAAACTGAAAAATTGGGCGTGCAAAATTATTCAGCCCCCTTAAGTTAATACTTTGTAGCGCCACCTTTTGCTGCGATTACAGCTGTAAGTCGCTTGGGGTATGTCTCTATCAGTTTTGCACATCGAGAGACTGAAATGTTTTCCCATTCCTCCTTGCAAAACAGCTCGAGCTCAGTGAGGTTGGATGGAGAGCATTTGTGACTTATACCGCTGTGCCACTCGGGAGCCCGACAGCAACTTTGACTGGAGTTGTAAAACCAGGCAGGCAGACTAATAGAGATGAGCCGTGATAAACTCAGCAAAAAAGAAACGTCCTCTCACTGTCAACTGCATTTATTTTCAGCAAACGTAACATGTGTAAACATGTGTAACCTTTCAGGTTATGTTGATGTAGGACTCGTTTTACTGTGGATATGGATACTTTTTTACCTGTTTCCTCCAGCGTCTTCACAGGGTCCTTTGCTGTTGTTCTGGGATTGATTTGCACTTTTCACACCAAAGTACGTTCATCTCTAGGAGACAGAACGCGTATCCTTCCTGAGTGGTATGACGGCTGGTGTCCCATAGTGTTTATACTTTCATACTATTGTTTGTACAGACGAACGTGGTACCTTCAGGCATTTGGAAATTGCTCCCAAGGATGAACCAGACTTTCAAGTCAGTAGAAAGGCCTCTTGGAGTGGGTTCTTCACATGAGGAATTTAAAAAGAAAATCTGAGGTCTTGGCTGATTCATTTTGATTTCCCCATTATGTCAAGCAAAGAGGCACTGAGTTTGAAGGTAGGCCTTGAAATACATACACAGGTACACCTCCAAATGTGCCTCCAAATGATGTCAATTAGCCTATCAGAAGCTTCTAAAGCGTGACAGAATTTTCCAAGCTGTTTAAAGGCACAGTCAATTTAGTGTATGTGAACTTCTGACCCACTGGAATTGTGATACAGTGAATTATAAGTGAAAAATCTGTCTGTAAACACTTGTTGGAAGAATTACTTGTGTCATGCACAAAGTAGATGTCCTAACCGACTTGCAAAAACTATAGTTTGTTAACAAGAAATTTGGTTGAAAAATTTGTTTTTGAGTGGTTGAAAAACTAGTTTTAATGACGCCAACCTAAGTGTATGTAAACTTCCGACTTCAACTGTAAGAAGATTCAACAACTGAGACATAAACTGAACAAGTTCCAGAGACATGTGACTGACAGAAATGGAATAATGTGTCCCTGAACAAAGGGGGGTCAAAATCAAAAGTAACAGTCAGTATCTGGTGTGGCCACCAGCTTCATTAAGTACTGCAGTGCATCTCCTCCTCATGGATTGCACCAGATTTGCCCGTTCTTGCTGTGAGAGTTTACCCCACTCTTCCACCAAGGCACCTGCAAGTTCCCAGACATTTCTGGGGGGAATGGCCCTAGCTCTCACCCTCGGATCCAACAGGTCCCAGACGTGCTTAATGGGATTGAGATCCGGGCTCTTCGCTGGCCATGGCAGAACACTGACATTCCTGTCTTGCAGGAAATCACCCACAGAACGAGCAGTATGGCTGGTGGCATTGTCATACAGGAGGGTCATGTCAGGATGAGCCTGCAGGAAGGGTACCACATGAAGGAGGAGGATGTCTTCCCTGTAATGCACAGCGTTGAGATTGCCTGTAATGAAAACAAACTCAGTCCGATGATGCTGTGACACACCGCCCCAGACCATGATGAACTCCGAATCGATCCCGCTCCAGAGTACAGGCTTCGGTGTAACGCTCATTCCTTCGACGATAAACGCGAATCTGACCATCACCCCTGTTGAGACAAAACCGTGACTCGTCAATGAAGAGCACTTTCTGCCAGTCCTGTCTGGTCCAGCGACGGTGGGTTTGTGCCCATAGGTGACGTTGTTTCTGGTGATGTCTGATGAGGACCTGCCTTACATCAGGCCTGCAAGTCCTCAGTCCAGCCTCTCTCAACCTATTGCGGACAGTCTGAGCACTGATGAAGGGATTGTGTGTCTGTCCTGTCTCCCAATAGCGCTGTGTTAGGCGTCTCACTGGACGGACATTTCAATTGAGCAGATGAGCAGGGACCCTGGGCATCTTTCTTTTGGTGTTTTTCAGAATCAGTAGAAAGGCCTCTTTAGTGTTCTAAGTTTTCATGACTTTGACCTTAATTGCCTACCGTCTGTAAGCTGTTAGTGTCTTAACGACCGTTCCACCGGTGCATGTTCATTAATTGTTTATGGTTCATTGAACAAGCATGGGAAACAGTGTTAAAACCCTTTACAATGAAGATCTGTGAAGTTATTTTGGATTTTTACGAATTATCTTTGAAAGACAGGGTCCTGAAAAAGGAACGTTTCTTTTTTTGCTGAGTTTACATCACACATTTCTGGGATCTTTTATTTCAGCTCATGAAACATGGGACCAACACTTTTTATGTTTGCATTTACATTTTTGTTCAGTGCAATAACTAAGGGGCTATAACATTGACACAAGACCCTGATATGAGTACTTATGATACAAGAACAACAACTAACTTGAGTAAGGAAGTAATCTGTAAAGAAATTAAAGCAATCAACAAAGAGAAACTCCATAGCCCTAGTAGGCCTACAGACCATCAGTACTGTCTGCGTGTGTATATCAGAAGCCTATACACGAACAGAATCCCTGTGTCCTTTGAAAAGGTCTGTAGTGAGCTGTGATGCTTTATATTAATAGCATTACTACGTTTCTGGAAGCAATGCTGATTAAATATTCATTGACTTTGATTACAGTGAAATTAAGACTGAAGCCTCGTCTCAAATCCAGAATAATAATGGCACTGTAAATAATGCATCGTTCCTAAATCGAGAACAGCAGATTTGACGCCCCTACCCTGATTGTTTAGCCATTTGTCTGAGGCAGTCATTCTCTGTGTACATATTTAGATATCACTGCAGTGGCACTCTGACAGCAAGATGGCTCTCACAGGCTGTCTTGACTTTGGAAAACTTAGTGGAGAGGTATGAGCACACTGGGCGAGGTTAGGCTGACTGACATTGTAATTGTACTGTAGTTTGGTTGTATGACCATGTCATCAATAATCAAGGGTCTTGCTGTCCATTTTGTGTCCTTTTTTCAATTTTAAATGCACTTTGGTCACTGTATCAAATCAAAGTTTTGTTGGTGTCTGTGTGTGTGTGTGGGGGGGGGGGGGGGGTGTTAATGTCTACTTAACTTTCTGAGTCATATACATTGTCATCAGTTAGTGATTAGATGTATACCTTTTAAGTAAAGATTGGAAATGCATTCATATTTATATTCCTTGGCACATCAACTGTTTTCTCAGCTTAACACAAACTCATATGATGAGGAAGGGTTAGAGTAGAAAGGGAGAGTGAGGAAAAAACTATTTATTTCCTCTTTTTAAGTTTCAGCATCGGCCATTTAGCTGGCTTGTTTATTTAAATGTTAATGTGCCGCAAGTGAAACATGCATTGCAAATCGAGTTGAGAAGAAAATGGACTTCAAATAAGAAGTGGCAAGCGCTTGCTTTTGAAAGAGCCTGCGTGAGTTTATCTTTGTCCTTTTCTCGGTTTTAAGAGGGCTACAAAGTTGGGAGTTTTGTGTGAAGATGACATCTCCCCTGTGACTGTGAATAATTAATGATAAATTATTCCATTCTCGACCATCACTACCGCCACCATCACCATCCACACCAATCCCTTTGTGCCAGATAAGTATTACAATTTCAGTCTTATCAGTCTTCTAAGACTTGAGATGTAGAAGTTCCTGTCAGTCGGCGAAAGCTGTGAAGTGTCAGCCTTGTGACATTATGTTAAAATAAACCATAAACCTTGATTAACTGTGACCTGACACGCCACCACTCTCCTCTCAAATAAAGAGGCTGCTATTTTTTGGGGGGAGGGGTGGGCAGACACAAGAAGAAAGTTACAGAAAGGGTTTTATGTATGGGATACACATGGTATACATACCTCTTTGCTTGACATCATGGGAAAATCAAAAGAAATCAGCCAAGACCTCAGAAAAAAATTTGTAGACCTCCACAAGTCTGGTTCATCCTTGGGAGCATCTTCCAAATTCCTGAAGGTACCACGTTCATCTGTCCAAACAATAGTACGCAAGTATAAACACCATGGGACCAGACAGCCGTAATACCGCTCAGGAAGGAGACGCGTTCTGTCTCCTAGAGATGAACGTACTTTGGTGCGAAAAGTGCAAATCAATCCCAGAACCACAGCAAAGGACCTTGTGAAGATGCTGGAGGAAACAAGTACAAAAGTATCTATATCCACAGTAAAATGAGTCCTATATCGACATGCCCTGAAAGGTTGCTCAGCAAGGAAGAAGCCACTCGGGACGAAGATCGTACTTTTTGGAGGAATGTCCTCTGGTCTGATGAAACAAAAATAGGACTGTTTGGACATAATGACCATCGTTATGTTTGGAGGAAAAAGGGGAGGCTTGCAAGCTGAAGAACACCATCCCAACCGTGAAGCACAGGGGTGGCAGCATCATGTTGTGGGGGTGCTTTGCTGCAGGAGGGACACTGGTGCACTTCACAAAATAGATGGCATCATGAGGTAGGAAAATGATGTGGATATATTGAAGCAACATCTCAAGACATCAGTTAAAATAGATGGCATCATGAGGTAGGAAAATGATGTGGATATATTGAAGCAACATCTCAAGACATCAGTTAAAGTTAAAGCTTGGTCGCAAATGGGTCTTCCAAATGGACAATGACCCCAAGCATACTTCCACAGTTGTGGCAAATGGCTTAAGGACAACAAAGTCAAGGTATTGGAGTGGACATCACAAAGCCCTGAACTCAATCCTATAGAACATTTGTGGGCAGAACTGAAAAAGTGTGTGCGAGCAAGGAGGCCTACAAACCTGACTCAGTTACACCAGCTCTGTCAGGAGGAATGGGCCAAAATTCACCCAACTTATTGCGGGAAGCTTGTGGAAGGCTACCTGAAACATTTGACCCAAGTTAAACAATTTAAAGGCAATGCTACCAAATACTAATTGAGTGTATGTAAACTGCTGACCCACTGGGAATGTGATGAAGTAAATAAAAGCTGAAATAAATCATTCTCTCTACTATTATTCTGACATTTCACATTCTTAAAATAAAGTGGTGATCCTAACTGACCTAAGACAGGGAATTTTTACTAGGATTAAATGTCAGGAATTGTGAAGAATTGAGTTTAAATGTATTTGGCTAAGGTGTATGTAAACTTCCGACTTCAACTGTATATGTGTGTGTGCGTGAGTAAGTGCATGTGTCCTAAGGTGTGGTGAATCAGAGCAGGTGGTCAGTCCAGTTCATGTGTTCAGCAGTCTGATGGCTTGTACATAGAAACTGTCTTTGAGCCTGTTGGTATTCAGTTTTGAAATGGCCTAATGTGCCAGTACTATATGAGTTATGATCCAAACGATTGGTCCAAATGTGTATAAAGTAGTGTTTGGACCCCCCAGGTAGAGAGTAATAGGCTCAGGGGCCTCCCAGTGAGTGCGGCCTGCAGCACAGCTCCCAACCCAGCCTGCAGTTGGGGAATGTCCTTCTGCCTGCTGGCTGCTCAGGACCTGACTGAGGCTAATGGATTGCTGCACACCTTGCGACATCTCAGCACTTTCCCCCAGCTCAAGCACTGCTCACAAATTACCTTCACATAATGTTTTTTGTCGCAGAGTGAAAAGTTTGAAGGAGGACAAGGGTGTATAAAAGGAAAGGTAGACTGGCCACTTGCCTCCTTACTGATAAATATTCCTCCGGGGAAGGAGAGGAGACAGGGAGGGAGAGGGCCGTTGTGCAGTGGCTGAAGGAGTGGGTGCTAAAGGCCACAGGAGGGGAGGGTTATCAATCAGCTGCTGTGGCAGCTGAGATGAGGGGTGAGGATGAAGGGAGGCCCTGTGGGAGTCTTAAAATCTGAGGAGACTGAGGCGGTTCTGTCCTGTTCGGCTCCTGTCTGACTGTGTGTACCTGAACAGGATGCTGAGGGCCCTCTTCACTCAGGTCTCACACCGCACCACTGCAGCAGAACATGTTATCACTGCTCAGCACCTGGCTGGGCCGATTATAATTATTCTCTCTCTCACACTCATTTTCGTCAAAGTCTTATTCAACTGAATCTGCTGTGGAATTCTCTATGACTATGAGATGTTTTCACTCAGTGAGCACCAGCACCATACCACCCTACATCCCACTGCTGGCTTGCTTTTGAAGCAAAGCAGGCGTTTGTCCTGGTTGGTCCCTGGATGTGAGACCAGATGCTTCTGGAGGTTGTGTTGGAGGGCCAGTAGGAGGCACCCTTTCATCTGGTCTAAAATATATATCCCAATGTCCCAGGGCAGTGATTGGGGACATTGCTCTGTGTAGGGGGGGGGGGGGGGGGTGTTAAACAGGTGTCTTGACTCTCTGTGGTCACTAAAGGTCCCATGGCACTTATTGTACGAGTAGGGGTGTTAACCCTCGTGTCCTGGCTAAATTCCCAATCTGACCATCATGCTCACGTAATCAAACCCAGCTTACAATTGGTGCATTTGTCTCCTCTCCTCTGTAACTATGCCCCAGGTTGTTGCTGTGAATGTTTCCTCAGTCAACTTACCTGGTTAAATAAAGAAAGCACTGGGATTCTGAATAGGAGTGGACTTGTAAGTACCTTCTCTTAGTATTATTCACACAGACACCAAACTCAATGATGCAGCTGCGTAGGTTAAAATCCAACTCATTCTGTTTCTGAGGGAATCTGTTTTTCCCTGGCTAATGCGATATTGGCCTTAAGTAGCTGTAAGGGTGGAGAGTGGAGGGCCTGACACTCAAAGAGTAAACTGACAAGTGTTGTCCCTCCTCACTGTCACCGGCTGGTCCCCAGAGACTGCATTATAGGAGGTGACATTAAGTGCCCTCCCCTGCCAGGCCCATGTTAATTAGAGACCTCTAAAACTGTCAGATAACCCAGACTCATAGAAACAAACAGCATCTTCATGTCCATAGAGCCGGAGGCAGCAGATAGCTCGGCCCTCTCTACTGCCACTCCCAGATTGCACCATGTCTCAGAGCAAGGGACCAGAGCTCTGTAGAACACGGTTTATACATTGTGCACATGTTGGTTATTGGGTCATAAAGCTGACCATGATACATCAGGTCATATGTACTGTATATAGAAGTTTTTACATTGGCTCATATTGTACTATATGTACTCAACCAAGTGGCCATTTGTGCATTAGATCACACAATGTTTAAATGCAGGGGTCCGCATGAGTATACTGTACATGACATGGGCTAAAAGAAAAGGAAAAGCTGCACACTGTAGTACGGGGTAGGCAACTAGATTCAGATGAGTTTTTGTCGGGGGGGACGGACCATAATTCGAAAACATTTTACACTGCAAATTGACGACATCTAAGCCAAAAAAGAGATGTAATTACACTGAGACACGATAACATATGCCTATTTTTATTTCAGGGGCAGCTTTCATATTGGAGATAGATTGTGGTTTCCATCAATGTAATCGTCTGCATAATTTCTTATCCCCCATATATGTTTTTGTAAATATATATATAAAATATATATAAATATCTTTTTTATATACAGTTGAAGTCGGAATTTTACATACACTTTGGTTGGAGTCATTAAAACTCGTTTTTCAACCACTCCACAAACTATAGTTTTGGCAAGTTGTTTGGGACATATACTTTGCACATGACACAAGTAATTTTTCCAACAATTGTTTACAGACAGATTATTTCACTTATAATTCATTGTATCACAATTCCAGTGTGTCAGATGTTTACATACACTAAGTTGACTGTGCCTTTAAACAGCTTGGAAAATTCCAGAAAATGATGTCATGGCTTTAGAAGCTTCTGATAGGCGAATTGACATCATTTGAGTCAATTGGAGGTGTACCTGTGTATGTATTTCAAGGCCTACCTTCAAACTCAGTGCCTCTTTGCTTGACATCATAAGAAAATCAAAAGAAATCAGCCAAGACCTCAGAAAACAAATTGTAGACCTCCACAAGTCTGGTTCATCCTTGGGAGCAATTTCCAAACGCCTGAAGGTACCACATTCATCTGTACAAACAATAGGATGCAAGTATAAACACCATGCGTCCAACCAGCCATCATACCACTCAGGAAGGAGACGCGTTCTGTCTCCTAGATATGAACGTACTTTGGTGCGAAAAGTGCAAATCAATCCCAGAACAACAAAAAAAGGACCTTGTGAAGGTGCTGGAGGAAACAGGTACAAAAGTATCTATATCCACAGTAAAATGAGTCCTATATCGACATAACCTGAAAGACCCCTCAGCAAGGAAGAAGCCACTGCTCCAAAACCGCCATAAAAAAAGCTAGACTTAGGTTTGCAACTGCACATGGGGACAAAAATAGAACTGTTTGGACATAATGACCATCGTTATGTTTGGAGGAAAAAGGTGGACGCTTGCAAGCTGAAGAACACCATCCCAACCGTGAAGCACGGGGGTGGCAGCATCATGTTGTGGGGGTGCTTTGCTGCAGGAGGGACTAGTGCACTTCACAAAATAGATGGCATCATGAGGGAGGAAAATGATGTAGATACAGTGCCTTGCGAAAGTATTCGGCCCCCTTGAACTTTGCGACCTTTTGCCACATTTCAGGCTTCAAACATAAAGATATAAAACTGTATTTTTTTGTGAAGAATCAACAACAAGTGGGACACAATCATGAAGTGGAACGACATTTATTGGACATTTCAAACTTTTTTAACAAATCAAAAACTGAAAAATTGGCCGTGCAAAATTATTCAGCCTGTTACCAACTCCCGCTCTAGTGGCTCCGATGCAATCATTTATTAACCAACATTTAGCCAGCAAACTGTCCTAATCAGGGTTTCCTGACTAAAATAAATTAAATGGGCTCATGAGTTCATCCTTTTCTTGCTTCGGACAGGGTTCTGGAACTTGCCAGGAGGTTCTGACGACAGCAGGGCCAGGCAGGGAGGTAGGGACGACAGGCAGGCACGCATAGAGGATGGAAGTGTGTCTGGCATTGGGGGCCAGAGTAGATGGAGGTGATGATGGCTCCAGTCAGAGCTGCTCAGCATGAGCTGAGGGCCGGCAGAGAGAAAGAGGGAGAAAGAGAGAGAGAGTAGAAAGAGGAGAGAGAGTGCCAGTGCTCCCCAGTGCAGTTGGGCAGCATGACTGTGACTTCCTGCTGGCCGCCTGTCTGTCTGTCTGTCTGGGAGCTGCCGTGGCGACCCAGCTGCTGTCAGCTCGCTTCTGTGTCCCCAAGAGTGGGACAGGCACGCTGGCTGTCAACTCCACACTCGTCTCTCCTCACCAGTCTCCTCCATACTCCTCTCTACTCCTCTCCTCCTCTCTTCTCTCCCTCTCCCATTGTTAACACAGCACCACAGCCTCCTAACGTATCACACTTCCCTGTGTGGATGACAAAACAAAAGATGGATATATGGGGGGAATATTTCCATCGTTGACAGTTATTTATACTTTGTACTCTGGTATCATCTGAAATCAGATCTGGTTCGAATGACCCTCTGGCCCCAGTCTGTGCTTCAAGGTAGCCACCACAGGCACGTTTGAGTCTGACTGTTCTGGTGCGCTCCTGTGATGACAATAAGGGGGAACAGTGTTGAAGCCAAGCTGAGAGAGTTTGACTGTGCGTGTGGCTAGTGAAAACTCATCCCGACAGCTAGCCAGCAGCCGTGTACCTGCACACAGCAAGGTGTTGGCCAAGCGGTGAGGCGTGAGGCTTTTACTGGAGAATAACACGAGCTGAGAGGGTCTTGTCACCCATTGAGGATTCCCTGCTCCTGCTGCTGTGTGACAACAAAAATAGAGGAAGAGGCAATTGGATATGACACATTCTTTCTTTTTTAACTTGTGGGTGGTTTGCAGTGCCAGGACTTCATTTGTCAGACTTAAGGAAATAGTGTTAAACTGTGACGGTGTCACACTTAAAGAGCTATCTGTTCCACTGCCTCTGGATGCCTTTTGTTGAGGTCATAATTAATGAGAAGTGTAAAGAGCTGGTAGCTATGGTTTCCAGATAGCTGTTTGCCATGTGTCAAGGCTCCATCGAGGGGAGGGGTTGTGTTTGTGTGGGTGTTTGTTGGCATGAGTGCATACAGTGATTATATACTTACTGTTCAGTATGATTGCCAACAGTGAATCACATCTTTTTCGGTTAGCGAGCATCCATATAAACAAGATAGGCCTATTCATGTTGAATATATTAAGATAATGTATTATGTGCTGCTGTCATTATTACTTACCAATGGCATGCTGATGAAGAGGAATTGTTCATCAATCGTCTGTATTGATGACATTTTCTATGATATCTATAAATGATATGTGTTTCCTGTTCTACAGTATGAAAGTGAGAAAATGAAGTGAGTTGAAGTGACATGGTCCCGAGCTAGTATCCCAGCTGGAGTTCCTTTCCAGCCCATATGTTTCTGCCGGGACTCTCATGGTGTTTGGCTGGGTAGGGATGTAGGGCTGGTAGCTGGTGACACTCTCTTCACCGGCTGTGTGACGGCAGAGATCGCAGCCATTCTAGTGTGGAACCCCAGAGCACATCTGAGACTAGTGTCTGTCTGTCTGTCAGGGAAGGAGCAGTATGGTCCCACCAGGGGACATGGGGGTGTCAGGGGGCTTTGGGCCTCATCCCCACACCCCTCCATCTGACAGCAAAGGTCAGGGGTTTCTCCTGCCTATCTCTCTCTGCTCCTGACAGGCCTTCCTGTGGGACCAGGCCGGGCCCCTGCTCCGGGCTCCTGCTTGCTGACACACGCCGCGTACAATTAATATTTCATCACTATTTTCCCTTCTCTTTTAATCCACCCACAGACCTCCTGATAGGGGCACTTCTGATGAGAACACCTTTTCACACCCCTGATCTTCACCAAACCTGCAGAAAGTTAGCCCAGGAAGTCTAGATGTGACGTACCTGCTAAAGCAGAGGGGGGTCAAACATACAGCCCGTGGGTGGCTTGAGTAAAAAACATAACTCATTATACTTTAAAATGACAAAATTCTAATATAAACTGTATAGAGATTATAATGAACCTACATTTATATAGTTTCTTGGCTGTGTTCAGTTCGCTAATAGTCACCGGAATGAAAGCTAGACAGTCGGGGACGATCAAAAAAAAAAACGATGGATAGAGGACTATCTTTTGTAAATTTTGACGGCGAGGAAATATAACACATTTTCAGTGCGTACCTCGTTGAAGACCGAATGCGGCCACCGGGGCAAAATGTGTTTAACACCCCTGGGCTAAAGGATTTGGAGAGTATTACTGCATCACTTTGCGTATACAATTGATAAAGATTCTACTATTCTCTTGAGAATTGCAAATCACTGAAGACAGAGCATGGTGTGTTTTTTGCTTCTGACTGGGAGGTTCATTTTCCTGGTTTAGAGTGTTTGTTGGAGTGATTTGGAGTGTTAGTCAGAGCTATTGAGAGCCTAAATGCAGAAGAGACTTGTGTTGTGCATAGAGTATGTCCGTCAGCGGAGTGATCATATCAAACAGAGATATTTGAGCCATTAATAATACATTAGCCTATCTGATGCTCCTGCTATGCAATAATCACCCATTCATCTCCCACCCTGCAGACCTGACAAGACAGTCAGATAGGGGGAAATTCAAATGAGGGGGGAAGGTGGCACTAATGCCATTCTGGAAACACATACAGGGGGAAGGAGTGGCAAACACATATCACCTACAGCTTATTATAGAGACAGATCTTCTATAAAGGCCTCTTTGGAACAGTCTGTACTGCTGAATGTTAATAACATGGCATTATTCAATCCACTATACCCAACATAATTCTGTTGTTCCAAGTTCAAAAAATTAATAAATAACAACATCCATCCTTGGGGCACCGTGACTCACAACGGCATAATGGCAGTGTAACAGTTCCACTTTGGCAAGCACACAGCCCCAACTAGGCCTGAGAAATATATGACCTTTGTGCCTGACTTGTTCGAGTAATGTGGTTTCTGCTCTGAGAATAGCCACAATAAAGTGTGACTTGGGGGACATGGTTGGTTGGGAGCGGGAGCGCCGGCCTATGCATTTGTCTGAATCATTGCCCCCAGCCCGGGTCCTGACTGCCGTGCTCTCTGCCACAGCGTGATGGAGGAGCACTGGGGCCCTGTGTCACACCCTGAGCACTAAAGCACTCGCCCTGCCTCCGGTGAGCCTACATGGCTTTACACTTTGCCTGCAGGGAAGCACGCACCATTCATCCACACAGCATACACACACACTGAATTGGCCTCTAGTTTGCCTACGGACCCCTTTACTTATTCCACATTTTGTTACGTTACAGCCTTATTCTACAATGTATTAAATTGTTTTTTCCCCCTCATCAATCTACACACAATACCCCATAATGACAAAGTAAAAACAGTTTTTATTTTTAAACTAATTTATAATTTTTTTTAAATAAAAATATCACATTTACATACAGTATCAGTCAAAAGTTTGTACACACCTACTCATTCCAGGATTTTTCTTTCTTTTTTACTATTTTCTACATTATATAATAATAGTGAAGACATCACAACTATGAAATAACACATATGGAATCATGTAGTGACCTAAAAAAAGTGTTAAACACATTATTTATTCAAAGTAGCGACACCCTTGCAGTCGCAAAAGCCAACAAGCGCTATGATGAAACTGGCTTTCATGAGGACCGCCACAGGAAAGGAAGACCCAGAGTTACCTCTGCTGCACAGGATAAGTTCATTAGAGTTACCAGCCTCCGATTGCAGCCCAAATAAATACTTCACAAAGTTAAAGTAACAGACACATCTCAACATCAACTGTTCAGAGGAGACTGTGTGAATCAGACCTTCATGGTCGAATTACTGCAAAGAAACCAGTACTAAATGACACCAATAAGAAGAAGAGACTTGCTTGGGACAAGAAACACGAGCAATGGACATTAGACTGGTGGAAATCTGTCCTTTGGTCTGATGAGTCCAAATTTGAGATTTTTGGTTCCAACCGCTGTGTCTTTGTGCAACGCAGAGTACGTGAACGGATGATCTCTGCATGTGTGGTTCCCACCGTGAAGCAATTAAAGAGACGGTGTGATGGTGCTTTGCTGGTGACACTGTCTGATTTATTTAGAATTCAAGGCACACTTAACCAGCATGGCTACCACAGTTCTGCAGCGTTATGCCATTCCATCTGGTTTGTGCTTATCATTTGTTTTTCAACAGGACGATGACCCAACACACCTCCAGGCTGTGTAAGGGCTATTTGACAAAGAAGGAGAGTGATTGAGTGTTGCATCAGATGACCTGGCCTCCACAATCACCCGACCTCAACCCAATTGAGATGGTTTGGGATGAGTTGGACCGCAGAGTGAAGCAGCCAACAAGTGCTCAGCATATATGGGAACTCATTCAAGACTGTTGGAAAAGCATTCCAGGTAAAGCTGGTTGAGAGAATGCCAAGCGTGTGCAAAGCTGTCAACAAGGCAAAGGGTGCCTATGAAAAACATAAAATATTAAATATATTTTGATTTGTGTTAAAGATAGGGCTGACTACTGCCCCCTTTGGAGGAATTGCGTGCCCATAGTAAACAGAAAAAAAATCTGTCAAAAATTGCTAATATATGCATATAATAATAATTATTGAATAGAAAACACTCTAAAGCTTCTAAAACCGTTCAAATTATGTCTGTATGTAAAGCAGAACTCCCAGGGCAGCCATTCTCCCAAACTCTCTCTTGCCATCATGAAAGTTGGGCCAACTTTGACATCATCACCCCCACCCTTCCCAACCACCTACAGATCTGGGAACAGTTCCTATCTCTTCAGCAAGGTGTCCCCTTTCAGTGGGGCCTCTCATTGTTCGAGTTTTGGCGGGCTGAAACCTCCGGGTCACGAGAAAATACATGTACTTTCATGCGCGCGTCTGGTCCGGAGCTCTCTTTCTTCCAGGATTGACCAAACGATTTCGGTTTGTCTGTTCGAGCTAAGTTTTGTTTTGCATGTTTAGAACATGCTAAAGCTTGATTCTGCACTTAGTTTGACCAGTTTAGTCGACATATAATATGTAATTTTGAAGTTTAGATGCGCATCCACTAGAATTTTGGCTGCATTTCAACCAGAATTTGTCGCGTTTGGTAACCTAAAGACACATACTTGAAAACCAAATGCAGTTTTTGGTAAGTATAACTCCTTCCACGTCTTCTGATCGAAGAACATCAAAGGTAAGGGAATATTTATGTGTTAATTATGGGTTTCTGTGGACTCCGAGATAGAGGAGACATAATGCCAATTTCTGAGCGCCGTATCATATAATAGCCCAGTGAACGAATTATGTAACGTTAAAAATAAATGTAACACAGCGGTTGCATTAAGAAGAAGTGTATCTTTCTATCTATATGTAGAACATGCATATTTAGTCAAAGTTTATGATGTGTATTGCTTGTTATCTGACGTTAGCTCCGGCAGATATCATCATTTCTCCGGACATTTGAGTAGCATTTTGTGAACATGCCGTCATTGTAAACAGAGATTTATGGATATAAATAGCATATTATTGAAAAAAAACATAAATGTACTGTGTAACATGTCCTATTACTGTCATCTGATGAAGATTTTCAAAAGGTTAGTGAATTATTTTTCTTTTAATCCTGCGTTTGTTGATTGCATTTTTTGGCTATTCAAATTAGCTGTGTCTTTGGTGGTGGTTTGACATAAATATGTGCTATGTTTTTGCCGTAAAACATTTTAGAAATCTGACTTGCTGGCTAGATGAACAAGGTGTTTATCTTTCATTTGAGCTATTGGACTTGTTAATGTGTGGAGGTTAAATATTTCTAAGAATATTTTTGCATTCCGTGCGCCACCGTTCCAGCTGAACGTGGGAGGGGTCGTTCCCAAAAGGGAACCCTACCCCGTCAACAGGTTAACACTTTTTTGGTTACTACAGGATTCCATATGTGTTATTTCATAGTTTTGATGTCTTAACTATTATTCTACAATGTAGAAAATAGTAAAAATAAAGAAAACCCTTGAATGAGTAGGTGTGTCCAAACTTTTGCTGGTACTGTAAGTATACAGATGCTTTACTCAGTTCTTTGTTGGAAGCACCTTTGGCAATGATTACAGCATCGGTTGTTCTTGGATATGAAGCTACAAGCTTGACACACCTGTATTTGGGGAGTTCCTCACATTCTTCTCTGCAGATGCTCTCAAGCTCTGTCAGATTGGATGGGGTGTGTTTCTCACAGCTATTCACAGGTCTCTCCAGAGATGTTCGATCGGGTTCAAGTCCAGGCTCTGGCTGGGCCACTCAAGGACATTCAGAGACTTGTCCCAAAGCCGCTCTTGGGTTGTCTTGGCTGTGTGCTTCGTTGTCCTGTTGGAAGGTGAACCTTCGCCCCCAGTCTGAGGCCCTGAGCTCTCTGGAGTACGTTTTCATCAAGGATCTCTCTGTACTTTGCTCCGTTCATCTTTGCCTTGATCGTGATTAGTCTCCCAGTCCCTGCCGCTGAAAAACATCCCGGCAGCATGATGCCGCCACCGCCATGCTTCACCATAGGGATGGTGCCAGGTTTCCTCCAAACGTGACGCTTGGCATTCAGGCTAAATAGTTCAATCTTGGTTTAATCAGACCAGAGAATCTTGTTTCTCATGGTCTGAGAGTCTTTAGGTGCCTTTTGGCAAACTCCAAGTGGGCTGTCATGTGCCTTTTACTGAGGAGTGGCTTCCACTCATTTTTTGGTAGCATTCCCCAGATATGTGCCTCGACACATTCCTGTCTCGGAGCTCTATGGGCAATTCCTTCGACCTCATGGTTTGGTTTTTGCTCTGACATCCACTGTCAACTGTGGGATCTTGTATGGACAGGTGTGTGCCTTTCCAAATCATGTCCAATCAATTGAATTTACCACAGGTGGAGTTCAATCAAATTGTGCAAATAATCTCAAGGATGATCAATGGAAACAGGATGCACCTGAGCTCAATTTCAAGTCTCATAGCAAAGGGTCTGAACACTTATGTAAATAAGGTATTCCTGCATTTTATATTTAACAAATTTGCTAACATTTCTAAAAACCAGTTTTTGCTTTGTCATTATGGGATATTGTGTGTAGAATGATGAGGATTATTTAATTCTTAAATCCATTTTAGACTAAGGCTGTAACCTAACAATATGTGGAAAAAGTCAAGGGTTCTGAATACTTTCCGAAGGCACTGTGTGTAATGTTATAGCAGAGACAAGGCCTGTCTTAGAGAAGATTACATGGGCTGATAGACAGACAGATTGTTAAGTGTTCAAGGTAATTGTGAAGGTACTGACTGTGATACGGACTGTGAGCAGAAAGACTGGTGACCCAGGATGTTCTCTCTGCATGCACAAATGAGCCTCAGTACGCCCCGTAGTGAGCCCCCTTCTGAGCCACACCCCAGGACAAGTCTGTAATGAGTACTATAACCAGCAGACGATACCAAAGCCAGCTCGGCTTGTTCTTATAGCTTCCCTCTAACCTTGAGTGTCACGAGCAGCACTTCATGCAAATCTCTCTCTCCTGTGAATGAGCCTTTCTTCCCATTAGAGAGAATGGACTGTAACAACACATTCTACCAGAGGACTCATAATCATTAATGCCTATCCCTGTGTGTGTGTGTGTGTGTGTGTGTGTGTGTGTGTGTGTGTGTGTGTGTGTGTGTGTGTGTGTGTGTGTGTGTGTGTGTGTGTGTTGAGCAGTCCCACTATTACTGTAAAATGGCATGGAGGGACAGCGCAGGCATTTCCATGATTCAGGGCCTTTCAGTTGGAGACACTATAAAACACCATCAGCCATGTAGCTTATTCTGTTCCCTCCAGTATGTGTACATTGTCTTGTGTTTTCTGTGTAAAGAAAGGTGGGGAGCTGGGAGACAGTTTCCTCGAGTGGCTACTCTCTCTCTGTTTTCCCTGTTTTCTTCTCTCAATCATCTACATAAAAAAGGGAGTGATTATCAGTTAAGGGAGCTGGCAGTCGTGGATTTTTAAAAGCTGCCTTCAAGACAGGACTATATTCCACAGATAACTAGTTTCTCAGAAGCCCTGTTTGTTCTTGAGGTTTGCCCCCACTACAAACATTTTCTTGATCAAAGTGCCTGCCACTTCAAACATAGGCCCCCATTCCTCCATATAGGTCTGCCTGCTCATCGCCATGGCAACTCCATAATCCTCCAACCTCTATGGAGCAGGTAGCCAGGAGTGTGAAGGAAGTGACAAAGGCCTCATTTAAATTAGCTCAACCCTTTTTCCATCTTATTTAATTGATTTCAAAGGTGAGCTGTGTGGCATTACTGAGGTGCAGCATTAGACTATTGATATAGTGAGTAGCCCACACACACACACACACACACACACACACACACACCCTAATCGTTCCGTTTGTGTATTCATTGGGTAAATCCAAATGAGGTCAAGCCAATTAAATCAAAAGATAGCAGCTTTCCTTAGGGTTCAAATCATTCCCTCAACAGAATCCCAACTGAGCAGCCAGCTCAGCTCTCTTTAAACTAACATGTGGAGTTATTTATCAAGTAAATTTGTTTCAAAGACAAGTAGAGATATAATCTCACACTTTTGATGTTCATTTTATCAGTGTGTTATAGTAACAGCGGGTATTAAGGTGTGTATTAATGTATTTTATGTAAAGTTACAAAGGAATTAGAATGAGGGATAGGACTTAATCATTCCACTGGAGTGAAAAGCTATTCTCAAAGTTAACACAAAGACCAAACTTTACCTGATCTTTGAGGGATTCTCAGATACTTTTGTATACTTTTTAGCCAGTAGTTCGGAAAGTATAAGTAGCTAACTAAATATTACTTGTGTAGTTGTACTGACTCTAAATCTCTATATGTCCCTAACTATGGTTACGATGCATGTCCCTGTAAATTGCGTACTACGTCACGTGCAGATATGTGCACCACATCATTGCTTTCTCTCTCACTCTGTTGTGTATGCATGACGTGCCTCTTGCTAGCTGTCACTGAAATGCTGAGGGGCAGAAACTCATTGGTTGAACTCAAAGTGCTCGGGGGCTGGCCCACATGGAAGGAAATGTAGGGAAAATGGCGCGGCACAGGTTTGCGAAAAACAATCGCTTTCAAACTAGATATTTTGTGGCTAATTGAGGTAAAACAGTAATTATGCTCATAGATTATGCATGTATGAACTACACATTGACATATCCGGCCCAAAGCGGGAGGTTTAAAAAATAGTCGCCAAAGTTACGGAGCATCTCTTTAATATGTTGTCAGTGACAGGGCTCTATGTGAGCTGTATCTTCATGCTGCATGCATTCATCATCATTAGGGATTGGCTACCCAAGGTTATTTATATTTATTTCACCCAGCCTATCAGGATTCCCCAGAATTAACGGACATTTCATTAATCTCTATCAAAGTCTGGCTAACTACATCCTCCATGATTGCTGTTGCAATAAAGCCTACAGGGCATTATTACATTTCACAGCATCATTGTAAAGGAAATGGCAAATGCATTCAAGTAAAAGGGCACAGAGGATGTGTCTCTTTAAAAGACAAACCCCAATGAAATTAGAAGTGCTCAGTTGGACATACCCAGCACAAACCACGTCTCTGCCCTTTTACTTCTGTGTTTGATACATTCTTCAAATGTCTACTCCACAGGGAGCAGCAAAGCACCCTTTAGCTTCTAAAAAAGCACACAGAATTCCACACCCCTTTAATATGTGCTAATGATTATGATTGATCATTTTAGAGTCTCATCTTTTCCCAAGTCTGGAGATTAATTTAAGATAACTGTGCAGTATTTTCTCCTGAAAAGTTAGCTAACTAAATCGTACTTGTGTAGTTGTACTGACTCTAAGTCTCTATATGTCCCTAACTATGGTTATGATGCAGGACTGTAGAACTGATTGGTTGTTTTGTGCTGATCCTCTGTTGCAGAATGTGAGTGAAACAGTAAGTGGATGTTAATGACAGAAATGTGGCTGTGTTTTTAAATAGCAGCAGCCTATTAGTGTGTTATTAACAGGGTAATGGCCTGTTACTAAACTGCAGTGTGACATTGCTGCTCAGGCTGCCTCGGAAGCTACATGCTGCCCTCTCGCTCCCCCTCCTGCTCCCCCTCCTGCTCCCCCTCCTGCTCCTCACTGAGACTGCAGCAGAGATGGAGAGACAGGAGGTGGAGGAGAGGAACTCCACACACATGGACAGAGACAGAGAACAGAGAGGAAGAGAAGGAATAACGCCCAGAGCTTTGATCTCTGGTAAAATGATCTTCAAAGAGAACCATTGATACCCAATTTGAACCCACATACAAGTCTTGAACATTCAATGTTTGAACAGATACATGTCCCCAATAGAGATACACTCTATGCCATGGCAAAATGTTTAAAGTAAATTGAGTTAGATGTGTTGAAAGCATCTGCTTCATCCGTGAATGATCCAGTTGTCTCATTCAAATAACCAAACTTTATTGAATGCTCTGTGTGAATGCACATCCACTACTCAAAGCTTTTTTATCAAAGCTCTTATTGCAGTCTGACATTTTTGATGTGCCCGTGTTGAACCTGAGCCTTCTGTTCAAGAGGTCCCACTTCACTGATTAGTGTGGGAGAAAGACAAAACCACTGCTCCTCTTCTCACACTGCTTAATCAATATTCCTCAGACAGACAAGCGGGGCGTGGCAGTGGAAAACGCAAGGCTCACAAGAAAATAGTTTGCCATCCACAATTGAAGCCCCGGGCCAAAAGCAAGGGGTTGTGTGTCGATATATTTTTTGAGAGTATGAGATAGAGATTGACAGTGAGAGAGAGCAAGGCTGTAAATTGAGTGTCAGTGATCTCACTCAACTTCTACGCAGGGGGAGATAAGATGAGAGAAATTAAACCTCAGAGCTGTAACAGAGTAATAAAGCGGGATGGGGTTCAGTGTCTGGACTTTGTTGCTCTCAGAAATAATTTATAACTCCGGGGAGAGGAACTAATAATATATATTAAAACGGCAAGCCTTTCTCTTTCCACTCTGTTTATAGTCCAAGGTTCAGAGGGGTTTGCTTCATGTGCTGCCAGAAATAACCTCTGATCTCGCGTGAACAACAACTCTATATTAGGGCCTCATTGGCCTTTAGAGAACAATAATGAGATCCCTCATTTTAAGTTGAGATTCAGACAAACCGGCTAGGTTCAAGTATAGCGCAGATGCAGCAAATGTTGTCTGTCTCTGGATCAGATCACTGTTAATAGAGAACACTAGCAGTGTAAAGCTGCGGTGTTGTTGGAGCACATGCACCAGGTGAGTTAGTGTATTAGGAGTCCACTCCATGTTTCTCACATTGACTGCTCTGTGGTCTCCCTCAGGTGTGTTCCACCTGTTTGGCCCCGAGCCCCTGTTTGGCCCTGATCCCCAATGGCTCATGGGAGGTTGCCTTGTGTGTGCACCGGCTTGTGGCTTCAGGCCAGTTGCCACGGCAGCAATGTGTTTCCCCATTCCCCCCACCCCTTAACCACACAACCATGCAAGGATAGGGCAGCGCAGTGGGGTGTATTTCCCTGGGGAATCATTTCTTCCTCTTCTTTCTTGTTATTTGTAACTTGTCCTTTCAAGCAAGACAGCCCTAAAGTTCAGTGGCGCATTCTTCAAGAAAGGCTATTACTGCTTCCTTCTGATTCTGTATCATGCAGTGCACAGACCAGTCATCCCTCTTTTTTTATCTGCCTTTCTTCCTGTCACATTTTTGAAGCGAAGAGGAGAAGTCAGAGTTTGAGGAAAGGACTATGACCAATGCCTTTAAATGGAAAGCGGGCTTCTCCTCTGAGTTTGCACAAGTCATCCAATACAGTGAAAGTGCTTTGCGCTTGACAGAGCTGTCTCTCTCTTTATGTTTTTGTCCCTTTATGGTAAGAGTGTGCTTACTTAAATATATTTCTCCATTCAAAAGGGGTGATGATATTAACAGTCATTTTTGATCCAAATGTGCCAATTGTCCAAACAGATCCTCAAGGTAGATGGATTATTTTAAATGTTATTGGACAATAAACAGATATGGCTTATTAACCTGTACGGTCCAAATAATGATGAGCCAAGGTTCTTTAAAAATATATATAATAATTGATCAACTCTACAAGCAACACTAGACTCTATTATTATGGGGGATTTTAATATGGTTTTAAATACCTCTATGGACCATAAAGGAAATCACACTACAAACTATCACCCTCAGGCACTTAAGGAAATCATGAATGTCATGAATATATTGGAATTAGTGGATATATGGAGACTTAAATACCCTGACCTAGTGAGATATACATGGTGGAGGCTTAATCAAGCTAGTCGCCTTGACTACTTTCTTATACCATTCTCTCTGGCACCAAAAGTTTAAAAAGTGTTGATAGGGGACAGAATGCAGTCGGATCATCACATAATTGGCATATATATTACTCTTACAGTATTTCCACGTGGGCGAGGATATTGGAAATGTAATCAAAGCCTACTGGATGATAACTTGTTAGGACAGAATCATTTATAACAGACTTTTCCCGACATAACATAGGTACAGCACATCCCCTTATTGTATGGGACACTTTTAAATGTGCCTTTGGAAGCACTAACATAAAACAACAACAAAAGGCACTAGCATAATACAAAACAAAAAAAACACTAGCATAAAAAACAAACACTAGCATAAAACAAAACAAAAAGCACTAGCATAAAACAAAACAAAAAGCACTAGCATAAAACAAAACAAAAAACACTAACATAAAACAAAACAAAAAACACTAACATAAAACTAAATGAAAAACACTAACATAAAACTAAATGAAAAACACTAACATAAAACAAAATGAAAAACACTAACATAAAACAAAATGAAAAACACTAACATAAAACAAAATGAAAAACACTAACATAAAACTAAATGAAAAACACTAACATAAAACTAAATGAAAAACACTAACAAAACAAAATGAAAAACACTAACATAAAACTAAATGAAAAACACTAACATAAAACTAAATGAAAAACATGAACAACACACAGACATGAAACAGAAACAATGACACCTGGGGAAGGAACCAAAGGGAGTGACATATATAGGGCAGATAATCAAGGAGGTGATGGAGTCCAGGTCAGTGTCATAATGCGTGTAACGATGGTGACAGGTTTGTGCCATAATGAGCAGCCTGGTAGCCTAGAGACCGGAGAGGGAGCACACGTGACAGTACCGCCTCCCCGATGCGTGGCTTTAGCCGCAGGACGCCGACCAAGATGACGATCCCGGGAATCAGGAGCGGAGCGGTCACCTCTGCTAAGGCGTGGGAACTTGTCGATCCAGCTGAGGTGCGGGAGCATGGCGACCTAGAGCGCAGAGAGAGAGCATACGTGACAGTACCCCCCGCTGAGGCATGGCAGCCTATCGATCCCACTGAGGTATGGAAACCCGTCGAGTCAGCTGAGGCAGGGGAACCCTTCGAACCATGGGAATCCGAAAAACCGGCTGAGGCCTCCCAGATAGCTCCGGTTCTGACACCTGGACCCGACATTACCTCAAAAACTTGAACACTCACTCCATGTACTTGCTTCCCAACTCTCAGCGCACTCGTTACAACCATAGAGGCACAGAATAAGTTAGAGGAAAAACAAAAAGAAATGGAGGAACTTATTCAAAAAAGATTCAGTGTAATATAATATAAAAATAAAGCGAACTGGATAATATGGGGAAAAATGCATCAAATTATTTTTCTATCTTCAACATAGTAATGCTACATTTTTTTCTTCTTTGAAACTTCTTACAAATAATGGAGTCAGGCATGATTCACAGAATGATATTTTGAAAGAGGAAGTAAAGTACATTAAGAATATGTTTTTGTTTCAGTCTCCATCTCCACCAAAAAACACTAAATTGTATGTTTTTTTTCTCCTATTAATAATGTAAAATTAACATCTGTACAGAAAGACTCATGTGAAGGCCAAATTAGAGGAACTTGTTGATGCAATTGAAGCCTTTAAGTCCAGGAAAAATCCAGGACTGGATGGCATACCAGTGGAAGTATACCACACTTTTGTTTATATACTCAGAGGACCATTATTGGCTTGTTTTAACCACTCCTATATAAATGGTAGATTATCGGTCAAGCAACAAGGTCTGATTTCATTATTACTGAAACAGGATCCAAGTGGTGGATATATAAAGTTCCAGTCCATTTAAATAATTGGAGGCCTCTTACACTGTTGTGATGCAAAAATTCCAGCTAAATGTTTGGTGCATAGAATTAAAATGGTTTTGTCATATTATTCATCCTAATCGGGTTTTTTACATGGACGATACATTGGAGATAATATGAGACAAGTACTGGAAACAATATAATACTATGGGGAAACCAGGTTTGGTTTTCATTGATTTTGAAAAGGCATTTGATAAAGTACGACTGGAGTTTATATATAAATGCCTAGAATATTTCAAGTTTGGAGAATCTCTTGTAAAATGGGTTAAAGTTATGTATAGGAAGCCTAGGTGTAAAATAGTAAATAATGACTACATCTCAGAAAGTTTTAAACTGTCAAGAGGAGTAAAACAAGGTTGTCCACTATCGGCATATCTATTTATTATTGCCATCGAAATGTTAGCTGTTAAAATTAGATCCAACAATATTAAGGGATTAGAAATCTGTGCTAACCTCTCTGGATTAAAACGAAATTGTGATGTGTACTATATTATGTATTGGATCACAAAAAAATGAAACTGTTACATTATCGTGTAGTTTACCAATAAAATGGTCTGACAGGGATGTGGACATACTCAGTATACATATCCCGAAAGAAAGAATTGATCTCACTCCAATCAATTTGAATAGAAAGTTGGCAAAAATAGATAAGATCTTTCTACCATGGAAAGGAAAATACCTATCTAAAAGTTTTAAAAAATCACCCTGATTAACTCTTTAGTCATATCACATTTGACCTATTTGCTTATGGTTTTGCCTACACCTAGTGACCTGTTTTTTAAATTATATGGACAAAAAATATTCAGTTGAATTTGGAATGGCAAGTCAGGCAAAATTAAAAGAGCCTATTTATGTATATAATGAATATGAATTTAGAGGGCAGAAATGATTAAATATTAAAGGATTAGACCTCTCACTAAAGGCATCAGTCATACAAAATGTATACTTAAATCTGAAAGGGTTCTCAAGTAAATTAGTAAGAATATCTCACCTCATGTTCAAGAATGGCCTTTTCCCCTTTATTCAGATTACAACTTCTCACTTTCGGTTATTTGAAAACGAAATCTCCAAAGTATTGTCATTTTTTAAACAAGCCTTAGAAAGTTGGTTGCAATTTCAGTTTTATCCACCAGAAAACACAAAACAAATAATACAACAAATATTGTGATTCAACTCAAATATACAAATTTATTAAAAATATATATATTTTTAGTTTAAAAAAAATTAAAAGGTATAATTTTTGTAAATTATATCATAAGTAGGACTGGTGGAGTTATGTCACACAGGCAGCTAACACAGACATATGGAAATGTCGGCTCTATCTAAAATTACAACCAACAAATTGCAGCATTACCCCAAAAATTGAAGAGGCAAGTAGAAAGGGGAAAAAGTAAGGAACTTGTCTGTCGGCCCTGCATTAAAAACCATAAATGGTTGAAGAAAATTGTGATAAATAAAAATATATACCAATATAATTTAAAGCCCAAAAAATTGACAGCTGTGCCATACAAATTCAAAAAATAGTTGGGAAGAGATTTGATGTACTGATTCCATGGCACATGGTTTATGAATTGACACGCAAAACAACGCCGGATTTCAAAGCGTCTCATTTTTTAATTTAAATGATTATACAAATTCTTGCAACCAATAGAATATTATACAGTGGCTTGCAAAAGTATTCATCCCCCTTGACAGTCAAATCTCTGTCTCAAATCTCTGGAAGACTGTAACAGGTTTCCCTCTAGAATTTCCTGGTATTTAGCGCCATCCATCATTCCTTCAATTCTGACCAGTTTCCCAGTCCCTGCCGATGAAAAACTTACCCACAGCATGATGCTGCCACCACCATGCTTCACTGTGGGGATGGTGTTCTCGTCGTCATGAGAAGTGTTGGGTTTGCGCCAGACATAGCATTTTCCTTGATGGCCAAAAATCTCAATTTTAGTCTCATCTGACCAGAGTACCTTCTTCTGTATGTTTGGGGAGTCTCCCACATGCCTTTTGGCAAACACCAAATGTGTTTGCTTATTTTTTTCATTAAGCAATAACTTTTTTTCTGACCACTCTTCTGTAAAGCCCAGCTCGGTGGAGTGTATGGCTTAAAGTGGTCCTGTGGACAGATACTCCAATCACCACTGTGGAGCTTTGCCGCTCCTTCTGGGTTATCTTTGGTCTCTTTGTTGCCTCTCTGAATAATTCCATCCTTGCCTGGTCTGTGAGTTTTGGTGGGCTGCCCTCTCTTGGTAAGTTTGTTGTGGTGTCATATTCTTTCAATTTTTTAATAATGGATTTAAATTGTGCTCCGTGGGATGTTCAAAGTTTCTGATATTTTTTTATAACCCAACCCTGATCTGTACTTCTCCACAACTTTGTCCCTGACCTGATTGGAGAGCTCCTTGGTCTTCATGGTGCTGCTTGCTTGGTGGTGCCCCTTGCTTAGTGGTGTTGCAGACTCTGGGGCCTTTCAGAACAGGTGTATATATACTGAGATCATGTGACAGATCATGTGAATCTTAGATTGCACACAGATGGAATTTATTTAACTAATTATGTGACTTCTGAAGGTAATTGGTTACACCAGATCTTATTTAGGGGCTTCATAGCAAAGGGGGTGAATATATATGGTGCATATATATATATATTCACCACTCAACAAGTTTTTTTTTTTCATTTCCCTTCACCAATTTGGACTATTTTGTGTAAGTCCATTACATGACATCCAAATAAAAAGCCATTTAAATTACAGGTCGCAATGCAACAAAATAGAAAAAAGCCAAGGGGTGTGAATACATTTCCAAGGGACTGTATATATGGGGGATACAATCTTCCCAGCTCTGCAGATTTTTCTGCGAGGAGGCAGAGTCATTAGATCATTTATTTTGGTACTGTCCATGTGTAGCTCGTTTTTCATCTCAGGTCCAGGAATTTCTAAAGAATTGCAACATTTACCTAGAACTAACGCTGCAGAAAGTAATACTGGGTGATTTGAAAAGTCATAGTCAATCATTCAATAATATAATAATTATTTTAGCAAAATATTTTGTCTATAATTTACAATTGGATGGACATCAGAAATAGAGGACAAAATATAAAGGACAAAGAAAATATAACTATTGTAAAATAGATTTCATCTGTAAAATGTGTATAATAGGTATAAACTGTAGGTAGAAGCCTAAGTGTTATTGTTTAATAGGTTACTCCATTTAGGGGAGGGGTGGTAGGGTTTGTGGGAAATAATAAAGGTATATTCTAAAAAAAAGTGTGTATATGTATGTATGTATGTAAATATATATATATATAGATATATACATTTACCCAAAAAATATATGGGGGATTGGAAATGATGCAGACAATTACATTGATGGAAGCAACAATCTATTCGCAAAGCTGATTCACCCCCTAAAAAAATAAAAAAATAAAAGTGTGCTCACTCTAATCTGTGGAAAAAGATCTTCAGTTCTCCATTTCTCTAGAAATATGTAATAATGTAGTGCTATAAGAGATATGTGGATCTGCATTTGAAGGCATTATGACAAAAGGGAGTGTGTTGTTTGCCTGGAAAAACACAGTCCATTGCTTTACATGAAAAAGGAAGCTGATGGGGTACCCTAGCTAAGCTGACCTTGTCTAACGCCTGCACAGAATCATCTGTTGGAAAAGAACACAAAGGAACTGCAGGCTTACATGGTCAATTGTTGCTGTGGGCCATATCTCAGGTCGGCCTCTCACCATTTACATAATTAGGAGCCCTTCATCCAAGAAATTTGTGATAGCGCCTCTTTAAAGAGAAAATTCTCCACCCTCAATCCTCAGCCCCTGCCTCGGAGCTGTCACTTCAAATCGCCCATGACCTCAATTGTCATCACTCTCGCCCTTGAAGTGGAGAAATCTTTTCATTTCACAGTGAAAAGGCATAAGGGCCTTGATTGCAGCAAATCGATCTGTAATCACACTGCGCTCAGTTCTTTTATCCTATGGGCTTCATCTCCACTTGAGAGGCCGAGGTTATATTTACATGCTGCGTTCTCAAGGGTTTCTCCCTCGCCGTGATTCTGATATGAGTGTCACAACATGCCATTCTAATCCTCTTTTCAGGTCATTTCTCACACAAGGCTGACTGTGAAATATCCTCTACTGATTGCCCACTTCAGCTGTCCTCTCATCAGCTCAGTTGGGACAGGAGCTGTGTTTTAGAGTGGTCAATCCGCACCTTCGACCAATGTCAGCATCGCACCTCATACTCTCCTCTGTTACCTTTTCCTAGTCCTAGAATATCATGAAATATGAGTCTGCGGTGGCTATCAGCTTTGCTTTTTCATTTTGTGGAGTCAGAGAGGGAGTTGGCATTTGGTGGAATCTAGATTTGGCATGATTGTGAGCTCTGTAGTCTGTATGTGACAGTAGGGATGTTGTGAGAGCCAAGGGTATCTCTCTCCGGGAGTGGATGTGTGTGGCCTGTAGTGGGGAGTGACGGAGGATGGTTTATTAGTGTTTCAGAAGGCCTTGGCACCAACATGCCTCCAAAATAAGATGAGCTGAATAAATCTGAGCGAGACCAGAGGCTTTGTGTTCCCACAATCTTATATCCTGTCATGACCAGACCTATTCAGGAGGAAGAAAACAGTGCCATAAAGTTCTATTGCTTTTAAAGCCCTCTCTCTTCCTCTCTGCCTGTCCTTGAGGAGCAGAGGGTGGCAGGGGGGGGCAGAGAGGGGGGCTCTGATGGTTGTTCGGGCTCAATCGACTGGGCAGAACAACCGTCTGCATCTTATTCCAAGGGCCTGTATACATTTAACGTGAGTGACAATTATTATATATTTTATTGGTCACATACACGTCACATACACGTGTTTAGCATATGTTATTGTGCGTGTAGCGAAATGCTTGTGCTTCTAGCTCTGACAGTACAGTAATATCTAAAATTTTCACAACATTTACCCAAAAAACACATAAATCTAAGTAAGGAATTAATTAAGAATATATACAGTGGGGCAAAAAAGTATTTAGTTAGCCACCAATTGTGCAAGTTCTCCCACTTAAAAAGATGAGAGAGGCCTGTAATGTTCATCATAGGTACACTTCAACTATGACAGACAAAATGAGAAAAGAAATTCCAGAAAATCACATTGTAGGATTTTTAATGAATTTATTTGCAAATTATGGTGGAAAATAAGTTTTTGGTCAATAACAAAAGTTTATCTCAATACTTCATTATATACCCTTTGTTGGCAATGACAGAGGTCAAACGTTTTCTGTAAGTCTTCACAAGGTTTTCACACACTGTTGCTGGTAGTGATGTTTTGGGGCTGTTGTTGGGCAACATGGACTTTCAACTCCCTCCAAAGATTGTCTATGGGGTTGAGATCTGGAGACTGGCTAGGCCACTGCAGGACTTTGAAATGCTTCTTACGAAGCCACTCCTTCGTTGCCCGGGCGGTGTGTTTGGGATCATTGTCATGCTGAAAGACCCAGCCACGTTTCATCTTCAATGCCCTTGCTGATGGAAGGAGGTTTTCACTCAAAATATCACGATACATGGCCCCATTCATTCTTTCCTTTACACGGATCAGTCCTGGTCCCTTTGCAGAAAAACAGCCCCAAAGCATGATGTTTCCACCCCCATGTTTCACAGTAGGTATGGTGTTCTTTGGATGCAACTCAGCATTCTTTGTCCTCCAAACACGATGAGTTGAGTTTTTACCAAAAAGTTATATTTTGGTTTCATCTGACCATATGACATTCTCCCAATCTTCTTCTGGATCATCCAAAATGCTCTCTAGCAAACTTCAGACGGGCCTGGACATGTACTGGCTTAAGCAGGGGGACACGTCTGGCACTGCAGGATTTGAGTCCCTGGCGGCGTAGTGTGTTACTGATGGTAGGCTTTGTTACTTTGGTCCCAGCTCTCTGCAGGTCATTCACTAGGTCCCCCCATGTGGTTCTGGGATTTTTGCTCACCGTTCTTGTGATCATTTTGACCCCACGGGGTGAGATCTTGCGTGGAGCCCCAGATCGAGGGAGATTATCAGTGGTCTTGTATGTCTTCCATTTCCTAATAATTGCTCCCACAGTTGATTTATTCAAACCAAGCTGCTTACCTATTGCAGATTCAGTCTTCCCAGCCTGGTGCAGGTCTACAATTTTGTTTCTGGTGTCATTTGACAGCTCTTTGGTCTTGGCCATGGAGTTTGGAGTGTGACTGTTTGAGGTCAGGTGTCTTTTATACTGATAACAAGTTCAAACAGGTGCCATTAATACAGGTAACGAGTGGAGGATAGAGGAACCTCTTAAAGTTACAGGTCTGTGAGAGCCAGAAATCTTGCTTGTTTGTAGGTGACCAAATACTTATTTTCCACCATAATTTGCAAATAAATTCATAAAAAATCCTACAATGTGATTTTCTGGATTTTTTCCCCTCATTTTGTCTGTCATAGTTGAAGTGTACCTATGATGAAAATTACAGGCCTCTCTCATCTTTTCAAGTGGGAGAACTTGCACAATTGGTGACTGACTAAATACTTTTTTGCCCCACTGTATATACATATATGTCAGAGCGGCATTGGACTAAGATACAGTGGCATAGTATAGAGTACAGTATACAGTACATATGAGATGGGTGATGCAATATTTACACACAATTAAAGTGACTAAGATACTGTAGAATTGTATAGAGTACAGTTTATACATATGAGATGAGCAATGCAAGATACGGAGACATTATTAAAGTGGCTAGTGTTTCATTTCCTTAAAGTGGCCAGTGATTCCTAATCTATGTCTATAGGCAGCAGCCTCTGATGTGCTGGAGCTGGCTGTTTAACAGTCAGTGGTGTAGTATAGAATACCATACAGTATATGCAATATGTAAACATGATTTAAAAGTGACTAAGATACCATAGAATAGTGTGGAGTGCAGTTTATACATATGAGATGAGTAATGCAAGATATGTAAACATTATTAAAGTGACTAGTGATCCATTTATTCAAGTGGCCAATGATTTCGAGTCTGTATGTAGGCAGCAGCCTCTCTGTGTTAGTGATGGCTGTTTAACAGTCTGATGGCCTTGAGATAGAAGATGTTTTTCAGCTATGATACGCTTGTACTGACCTCGCCTTCTGGATGATGCGGGGTGAACAGGCAGTGGCTCAGGTGGTTGATGTCCTTGATGATCTCTTTGGCCTTCCTATGGCTTCGGGTGCTGTAGGTGTCCAGAAGGGCGGGAAGTTTTCCCCCGGTAATGCGTTGGGCAGACTCCACCACACTCTGGAGAGCTTTGCTGTTGTGGGTGGTGCTTTTGCCAAACCAGGTGGTGATACAGCCCGACAGGATACTCTCAGTTGTGCATCTGTAAAAGTTTGAGGGTTTTAGGTGTTAAGCCACATTTTTTTTTAGCCTTCTGAGGTTGAAGAGGCGCTGTTGCGCCTTCTTCACCACACTGTCTGTGTGGGTGGACCATTTCAGTTTGTCAGTGATGTGTATGCCGAGGAACTTGAAGCTTTCCACCTTCTCCACTGTGGTCCCGTCGATGTGAATAGGGGGGTGCTCCCTCTGCTGTTTCCTTAAGTCCACAATCATCTCTTTAGTTTTGTTGACATTGAGGTTATTTTCCTGGCACCACACTCCCAGAGCCCTCGCCTCCTCCCTGTAGACTGTTTCATCATTGTTGGTAATCAAGACTACTACTGTTGTGTCGTCTGCAAACTTGATGATTGAGTTGGAGGCGTGCTTGGCCACACAGTCATGGGTGAACAGGGAGTACAGTAGGGGGCTGAGCACGCACCCTTGTGGGGCCCCAGTGTTGAGGATCAGCAAAGAGGAGGTGTTGTTTCCTACCTTCACCATCTGGGGGCGACCTGTCAGGAAGTCCAGGACCCAGTTGCACAGGGCGGGGTTCAGACCCAGGGTCTCCAGCTTGATGATGAGCTTGGAGGTTACTATGGTGTTGAATGCTGAGCTGTAGTCAATGAACATCATTCTTACATAGGTATGCCTCTCGTCCAGATGGGTCAGGGCAGTGTGCAGTGTGGTTACGATTGCATCCTATGTGAATCTATTGGGTCGGTAAGCAAATTGAAGTGGGTCTAGGGTGACAGGCAAGGTGGAGGTGATATGATCCTTGACTAGTCTCTCAAAGCACTTCATGATGACAGAGGTTAGTGCTACGGGGCGATAGTCATTTAGTTAAATTTTCTTTGCTTTCTTAGGTACAGGGACAATGGTGGCCGTCTTCAAGCATGTGGGGACAACAGGCTGGGATAGAGAGAGATGGAATATCTGTAAACACACCAGCCAGCTGGTCTGCGCATGCTTGCGAGGGTTAACACGCTTAAATGTCTTTATCACGTCAACCATGGAGAAGGAGAGCTCACAGTCCTTAATAGCGGTCTACATCGGTGGCACTGTATTATCTTCTTTTTTATTTTTTTTATGTTACCCCTTTTTCTCCCCAATTTCGTGGTGTCCAATTGTTTTAGTAGCTACTATCTTGTCTCATCGCTACAACTCCCGTACGGGCTCGGGAGAGACGAAGGTTGAAAGTCATGCGTCCTCCGATACACAACCCAACCAAGCCGCACTGCTTCTTAACACAGCACGCATCCAACCCGGAAGCCAGCCGCACCAATGTGTCGGAGGAAACACTGTGCACCTGGCAACCTTGGTTAGCGCGCACCTCTAGCACTGAGATGCAGTGCCTTAGACCGTTGAACCAGGGTGTCTGTAGTGACGCCTCTAGCACTGAGATGCAGTGCCTTAGACCGCTGAACCAGGGTGTCTGTAGTGCCTTCTCTAGCACTGATATGCAGTGCCTTAGACCGCTGAACCAGGGTGTCTGTAGTGACGCATCTAGCACTGATATGCAGTGCCTTAGACCGCTGAACCAGGGTGTCTGTAGTGACGCATCTAGCACTGATATGCAGTGCCTTAGACCGCTGAACCAGGGTGTCTGTAGTGACGCATCTAGCACTGATATGCAGTGCCTTAGACCGCTGAACCAGGGTGTCTGTAGTGACGCCTCTAGCACTGATATGCAGTGCCTTAGACCGCTGAACCAGGGTGTCTGTAGTGATGCCTCTAGCACTGATATGCAGTGCCTTAGACCGCTGCGCCACTCGGGAGCCGTAACAGACATATTAATACATGAATACTGAATAATGCCAGTAGTATCCAATAAAAAACTGTACTCTGCAGAATGTGATATCCCATGAATCCAGCTCAAGAAAACAATGACCTCAGTTAATTGTATTATGTCAGAAGCCTTTCCAAGTCTTATCTGTCTGAATTAGAAGTGGTGAGACTGTCATGGCAAAAAACGCTGAACTGCACAATCAGAGTGACCTTCAAATTTCATTAGATTTAGGATGTTTGTCAAAGACACTTTTCTTCTTTGATGGAATTTACATATTTATCAGACCTGATCGTAATATGACATCTTAAAATGTTTTCAAGCTCTGAGCGCTAATGTGGCGTATGTGACTTTCTCAGGTGAGAAATATGCTGAGGGAGCAGTTTGATGCTAAGGTGTGGGCAGACATTTTCCTCCCTCTATTTCTCTCTCTTGCTCTCTCTTTCGCTACCTTTAGTTCTCTCTCTCCCTCTCTCTCTCACACACACACACACATACAGTCTCCCTCTTACACTCACTTATACTTTTTCCTCCCTGACTCTTGTGACTTTCCTAATGTAAGTCCCCTCCTTATCTGCAGTGCTGTGACAGGCCCATTGAGGTCTGTGATGATGGTAGTGTTAAGAGGTTCATTACATGGAGACCTGCTCAGTAAGAAACTCTCAAAGCTCTCCTCTTATCACCACTCCACTCTGCTTATATGGCACTAAGGAGATGGGGCAGAGCCATTGGTAAAGACTAGATATCCATAACAAAATATCTGCTTTTCAAACTTAAACAAGAAATGGAAATTCATGTTTTTCAAGGCTAACTGACAGTGCTGAGTGTATTTGTTTAACAATGAAAAGTGTAGTTTGACTCATTGACTCAGCCATCTGTGGTTGCTTTTTTGATTCCTTATCCTGTATCTTGAGTGTTGCAATATCATATGTCAGTGTATAAGCCTGGAAAGCACTGTCTTTCCAATGCTTAACCAAAATAAAGTGAGCAAATAACTCAATGATGCTGCAGGAGAATTTGCCTCTACAGCATATTTCTATTGTTTTAAAAGGTTGTATTTCACTCCCTCCTGTTTCCATGTATCCGGATGTGTGGAGATTACAGCGCCCCCTGCTGATCTTTAGCGGCACCTGCTGGTCAGCATGTGCCACTGCAGCTGTGTGCTGTCCTCTGGGGGCTGGGAACCTGTGGTGCTGTTTGGCTGAACGCTCGGCTGGGCAGAGGCATGCAGGCAGATAGACAGAGAGTTGCAGGCAGGGGAGTGCTTTGGCTGAGGAGGCAGCAGGGATCCTAGGCACTCCCTATACACTGCACTAAGATAAACGGTAGATCTTCTCTAAGCTGCAAGCCTGGTGGAAATTGCACTGATGAAGCGCAATGGCAAATTAGCATAAAACATATATGTACAAGAGCATTATTTTTTAATCCCACACAGATTTCTGTTGTGAGGTGGCTGTTATTTCAAGGTTGTTGGTTTTAATGTGAAGGGGCTTTGTGTGCATGCTACGTTTACTCCGTAAGTCCTCTCTGAATGAAGCGCTCCCTGTGCTCGCCCACGGCACTATGTGGGCACTGCTCCATTGTTGTGCATCAAGAGCCATGTCGCGTCGGGTCGAGGCCAAGGTGGAATTTATAACTGATGGAATTTCACACCCAAGTGAGCGCTGGGCCTGGTGAGCACTCACATTTACAACCAATGCCCCGGCGGCTCTGCCGAGACTCCTGAATGGCAAAGTCATTTGTCTCTGTGAAGGGCAAAGAGAGAAAGCGAGGGAACTATCTTTTTTTCTTCTCCTTTAAACACAGAATAATACTTTATGTTTACGCACACCCCCTCACACCAGCAACCCATGTTTTCCAAAGCCCTTAGAATCGTAATTGGAATTAAAGAGAGGAAAAGGTACGCAGCCCATTTCCAATTAGCATTTTCTCTGCTCAGGAGACGCTCAGGGGGATCAATAGGATATTAAGTTTGTGTACATAGAAATAAGGCACACAATTACTTCCAGCCATTAGCAACACTAAACATGTGGAGAAATGTCGACCTCCGATGGCTGCCTGACCTGTGTTTTGTGACAATCATTTGCCAGTTTTCAAGCTTTACTGAAGTGCATTGGTACAGTTTGCTTCTATTGAGCAAAATAGTATTTGGCCCAGACAAACAGTGGTGATCAACACAATAAGGCTCATGTGGAGTTCTGCTAACAGGTCTGGCTTCCTCTCAGCAGTGGCTATGAACATCTTAAGACCATCTTTCCAAACATAGTGATCATTTGTGGTCAAGCTGCAGAGTAACGTATGTTATCACTGAGTGGCTCTCTGATAACTGCTCTCAGGCTAAAGTTGCACAGCCCTCCAGCATCTCACAACCCTCACAACATTAGCCACAGTCCCCTCTTATCACCCCCGGAACCCTCAAATCTCCCCAGGCCTGGGGCTATCCTATGGAGACCAAAGCAAGAGCCATAATGTATTAGGTCATGCTTGTTTTTACAGACCGTGATATATGTATATATAATTCAAAGAGTGTGCTGAATAATCCATGCTCTTACTTAATGATTCATGTGCGGGGCTGAGAGTGAGAGGGACGTTTTTGTGGGTTGACTTGGGTACCAGTGATACCCCCTCCTCCATACCGGCCAAGGTGTCAATCCATCCTCTTCTCCATTGTGCTTGGCGTTTCTCTATCACTTATTCATCCAATGGATGCCCTGAAGATTCAAAATGCATTCCTCTGTGTGACCACTGGAATATATACATTTATCATCATCTAGTTAAATATAATCTGCATTATGGAATGTAATCATTTATATTGAATAAGAGACAAAGCAAGTGAAGACAGGCTTGACCAGTATGTGGTAAAGTATGGTGTGTAACTACGTAGTGAGGTCGAGTGGTCCATTGTGAAGGCAGAACAGATCCAGGGATATAGGGGGACTTTTTCTGTGTTTCTGGTGAATACCAGCGCTCCATTCAGTAGGTAACCATGTTGATGGTAATGAAACTTGCCTGCTCTCTTTGGAAATGAGAGGCAGGGCCTGGTGTTTGGACAGCCCATCATGTAGTTGATAACGAGGGGAACATTGTGCTACATGAACAAAGGCTGCTGCTGTGCCAGAGCCCCCTGTCTCCCCGTTCCCCACGCAGAACAGAACAGAACAGAGCAGGCAGGAATAGAAATGAGCGTGACTCGCAGCAGGTGGAGGCAGATCAGCATTTTAAAAGAGCTTTTTGTCCAGCAGCACTGGTATTCATCCAAACGATTTTATTAGCCTGAATGCAATTCTTCCTAATTTCCCATACAGCCTGGTCCTTTCACAGAGAGAAAATAGCAGGCAGATTTGATTTATGGTGCATTAAGCTGGGCAGTCTATCATGAACATCATGTAGATTGTGAAAACATACCTCCAGCAAAATACCTCCAAATGGATCTGGAGGTCATTGTAGCATCTTTAGTGGGGAAAACTGCACATGGAATTGAATTTGCTGCATTACAAAGAGCCTGTCCTTACACAACATGGGTTAGAGCAGCCTCACGAGCACACACGTCACATCATTTCCAATGGGCCACAATGTCCCTTTTTAACAATGATAAATGTATATATACTGTATGTTCCTTATTACACCCGTGTGTAGTAGTCACTGAATGTTTTATCCACTTGATCCTGTTTTCTGGGTGATTATCCCTGTTTAGTTACCAATTCATTCTGACAGCGGTGCGCCCCTGTGCTGCCCTGTTGTCTGAATATGCATGCATCTAACCTGTGTGTGTTTCATCTCCAGCTCAACAGAATCCAGAGAAGGTGAAGAAGCTAGTTGTCCTCACAGCCCGTGTACACCCTGGGGAGTCGCCTGCATCCTTTATCTGCCAAGGTAGGTCTCTGTCTCCAACCTGGTGCTCTATACACATCCCTAATACTCATGTGTGCACACGGACACACAGCCCAGGTGGAGCATCTCACCAGCAGTTAATCAAGTTCTCGTAGAATTACAGGGAAAAAAGTGGCAAAGGAGCAGATTATTCAAAAAGAGCCTTGGCTTCCACTCATACCTCTCTTAACATGTCTGGCATTTGTCAGGCTGTTATTAAGATTAGCTCTCACCTGAAGAGCCTCTTATTTTGTCGACAAGTAACTGAACTCCTGGAGAGTTTCTCTCCTCAAAATCAAGGACATCTGATCTGTGAAGAAAGAGTGAGTTACAGTTAATGAGATGACGGTTGAAGAGGTTTTACATACAGCATGGACACAAGACTAACTTCTTAGAACAAAAGGTGCCATCTAGAACCTAAAAGGGTTATTTGGCTGTTCCCATAAGAGAACTCTGAAGAACCATTTTTGGCTCCAGGTAGAACCCCTTTGGTTCTAGGTAGAACCTTTTTGGGTTCCATGTAAAAACCCTTTCAATAGATGATTCTACATGGAACCCTGAGGGGTTCTACCTGGAACCAAAAGTGGTTCTACCTGGAATCAAAAAGGGTTATTCTATGGGGACAGCCAAATAATCATTTTGGAACCCTTTTTTCTAAGAGTGTATGTAAGACTATTATACTAGCCTGTTTGTAGCTTGGGTTTTGGTGACAAGGGTTAGGATTAGGGTCAGGGTTAGGGTTGAAGTCTGGGGTTACCTGGTCTTTACAGTTTGAGCTAATATCATAGTTTAAGTTAAAGATAAAGCTTGTCCTTGGATCTTCTTTACTTTTCCATTGACAATACAGCACAGGAAACTGTTAAAAGCTCCCAGTCTGTGGAGTAGTGTTTGGTCACCCCAGAGCCTTGAGAGCAGACAGCCCATGTAGCTCAATGTGACTTTAAGCTCCACAAAGGACCAGCCCCAGCTCCGACACGCAGATGTGCATGAAGTAATCTCAGGAAGTCTGAGTAATTAGATGGCACACTCTGTGGCCTGTACCTGTGTCCCACGCTCCATCTCTCCTCCTGCCTGCCACATTGACTCAATTAGAGAGCTTGTTATGCCTCCATTAATGGTAACGAGCAGGACAGAGTGGGGCGGGCGGCTGTAGTGGGATGGGGAGGGAGGGCTACAGGCTGGCTGTCGGCCCTCTTTGCTTCTTATTTACCTGTCAATTATCCTGCTTCAGTCTAGGGCTGTGGATGGCTTTCAGTAGCCGGTATGTATCTATCTCTCTCTGTCTCTCTCTTTCCAACTCTCTCACTCTCGCTGTCTCATCTGTGGCAGATAGCATTATCTCCCTCACTCAGTGGCTGAGGCCCTGTGGGCTAATTAGGTCCGCTGTCTGTTTTTATCCCACTGTCAGCTCCATTCCATTTCTATCGATTGTGGACGGATGTCTCAGATTTCCCCTCAGATTTATATAATGCCCTCTTTTTGTCCTTTTCTTTTTGTTACCCAAAACTCAATTAACTGGGGCCTTGAGTTTTCCTTTAAAGTCCATTTTACTGGGAGTGTGTGAAGGGGTGTGTGTGTGTGTGCGTGGTTGTCCATGCTTGCTTCTGGGTGTGAGTGAGAGAGAAGAGCTTTGAGCATGATGCTTTCCAGTTATAGAGTGAAATAACCCTGACAGTCTCTCTTGTGTATCTCCATGTTTTATTGTTTAGGAGTGATTGACTTCCTAGTCAGCCAGCACCCTGTGGCCCAAACCTTGCGTGACCATGTCATCTTTAAGATTGTACCCATGCTCAACCCTGACGGCGTCTACTTAGGCAACTACAGGTAAGCTCTACTATCAATATATAAAATCACCCGTTTCTTCATGGACTAAAAGAGCTGTTCAGTTGTTTTATGACATTTACTGCTGTAGTAATTTCCATCATGTTGCTTGAGGTCTACCTCTGAAAAGTTGTACATTTGATGGATTCTGATAGAGATATCTGACTAGGCTGCATCACGTTGCTAGAGCTAAGGAGAGATGATGTGTTTGGTAATGCCCACTGTGTAGGTCTCCTACCAGAGGATTGATAGATTCTGCTGTTACAGATATTAATTAAACCGAAGGCCATGTGTGGGTATATCTGGATGGGCAACCGCACCATCTCTGGAATATGACCTGCTGGCTTTCCGATTTTGCCATCTCTTTTCTCCTCTGTTGACAGTTCAGATCATTGTAATAGCTGCAGTAGTCAATTCCCCCTCTTATTCTCCAGTGCTTGTTGTCAATCAAATCGTGTGTGTAAAGCCAGACACACACACATTTACCAGTGGGGGATGTGTTAGAGTATTTGTGTCACAGACATATAAACCCACATCCACTCTCCCCTTACTCGTCTACATATATTTATTCCTTTCTATACCTATTTCTTGTGTAAGACACATCTTGCCTGTGCCATCTTGCCTGTTCTTGCCATGCGGTGTCTCATACACTCTGCTGAGCGTGTTTTCACAGGGTTTAGTTGTAGTGCTGCTGTTTCTGAGGCCATACGTTTCAGCCTCTGTTTAGCACTGAGGCACAGGCTCCATGGGCATCATTTCCACATCCCTCTCCATAATTGCCTTTTACTTAATGGGTTGGACATAAGGAATACAAATGTGCTGAGACTCTGGTGCTGCCAATAAAAGTGTTTGTGGCTGCCATCTAGTGGTCGCTTCCCTGCGCTGCACCCAGTCTGTCAATGGTACATCACATCTGTTCTAATGATGACAGGGGTTAAAAACATCTTGTTGCTGATTGTTGACCCTTAAAGGTTGTTTTCATCAACTCTGGAAAATGATGCGGTCGGCCTGGCTGAATGGTGATAAGCTCCATATTAATATGAAGTGAATAAGAGTGTCTCTCTCTGCCCCTCCCAGTGAGGCCTGATTGGCCTTTCTGTGGGCTCAGCAGCACACTGCATCTGGAGGGCGATCGAACAGATGCATGCAGGGATCAGAATCAATCAGTGCTGACCACAGATTAGTATTTCAGGCATGCCTGCTTGCACATTGGCATTGACACGCAGACACAGGCCCCCATGAAAGTCATGGATAGTGAGCAGCAGCAGCTCAATAGCCCAGCTACCCTCCTTCCACAGCCACTCTGGAATAGACGAGAGTTACTTTATTTTTCCAGAAGGAACTTCAGTTGTGGCATGTCATATAAGATAAAGATGTATAGTAAACATATACACGACATGACCAAAAGTATGTGGATACCAGCTCATCGAACATCTCATTCCAAATTCACTGGCATTGCAATGGCGTTAGTCCCCCCTTTGCTGTCATAACAGCCTCCACTCTTCTGGGAAGGCTTTCCACTAGATGTTGGAACATTGCTGCGGGGACTTGCTTCCATTCAGCCAAAAGAGCATTAGTGAGGTCGGGCACTGATGTTGGGCGATTAGGCCTGGCTCGCAGTCGGCGCTCCAATTCATCCCACAGGTGTTAGATGGGGATGAGGTCAGGACTCTGTGCAGGCCAGTCAAGTTCTTCCACACTGATCTCGGCAAACCATTTCTTTAGTTACCTCACTTTGTGCACAGGGGCATTGTCATGCTGAAAGAGAAAAGGGCCTTCCCCAAACTGTTCCCACAAAGTTGGAAGCACAGAAGCGTCTAGAATGTCATTGTATGCTGTAGCGTAAATGTTTCCTTTCACTGGAACTAAGGGGTCTAGCCCAAACCATGATAAACAGCAACAGACCATTATTCCTCCTCCACCAAACTTTACAGTTAGCACTATGCATTTGGACAGGTAACGTCTCCTGGCATTTGCCAAACCCAGATTCGTCCGTCGGACTGCCAGATGGTGAAGCGTGATTCATCACTCCAGAGAACTGCTCCAGAGTCCAATGGCAGCGAGCTTTACACCACTTCAACCAATGCTTGGCTTTGAGCATGGCGATCTTAGGCTTGTGTGCGGCTGCTCGGCCATGGAAACCCATTTCATGAAGCTCCCGATGAACAGTTATTTCGCTGATGTTGCTTCCAGAGGCAGTTTGGAACTCGGTAGTGAGTGTTGCAACCGAGGACAGACGATTTTTATGCACTACGCACTTCAGCACTCTGCGGTCCAGTTCTGTGAGCTTGTGTGGCCTACCACTTCGCTGCTGAGCCGTTGTTGCTTCTAGACGCTTCCACTTCACCTTAACAGCACTTACAGTTGACCGGGGCAGCTCTAGCAGGGCAAACATTTGACTAACTGACTTGATGGAAAGGTGGCATCGTATAAACGGTGCCACGTTGAAAGTCACTGAGCTCTCTCTACAATATTCTGACTCGTAAGGGAGCCAAACCAGGCAACTACACTAAATGTTAAGACAGGCTCAATAAAACATCTGCAACCTGCAACGTCTGACTAGAGGTACTGGCTTTAGCTGCTCTTTGACTGCAGTAGAATTACTTTCTAGTGAAATACATTGGATCTTAGATCTCCGATAGGGAAGCTAAAGCTAATTGATTGTTCATATAAAATAAAGATCTGTGTTTCTTGGGAAGGTTTGATTATTGATTTAATTGATTAGATATAAACACATGCTCCCACAGCATCAGTAGTAATTGTAGGTATCTGCAAATGTTCAACTCACGTGTGTGTGTTCATTCCCAGGTGTTCTCTGATGGGCTTTGACCTTAACCGTCACTGGCAGGAGCCATCCCCCTGGGCCCACCCCACCCTCCACGCCGTCAAGCAGCTCATCGTCCAGCTCAGTCAAGACCCAGTGAGTCCCAATCTCCAGCCCGCGACCAACACCTGTATTACACACTTCGTACTGTAGTTACTGTGTGGGCTGTCTATTCCTCACCCTGCAGCACACAACATGCAACACAGTATCAGAGTCAAGAATATGCTCAAATTCCACGGATACTAGCTATATAAAACACCTGAGTTGAGGTTTGAACACTGTTCTGAATCTAAACTCTGTTTCCAGTTGACTTAGTTCAGAAGGTTATGCACTTGTGGTTGAGAACTATAGAAAGGTGTGCTGTAGGATTGATACTCAGCAGCTCTCTGCAAAGTGTAGGTCTCTGTGACATTAGATTGTACTGAGGGGCCAGTGTCTGTAGTGTACTCTATATTCAGCTTGCACTTTCTTTGTTAGAGGAACGGGCCCTTGTGTTTTTTTGCCTTCGTGTTAATTATAAGTGGAAACGCAGGTTGTTAGATTACTGAAGGTCAGAGTCTGTCCTGGGAATCGTCTGCCCTTTCTTACACTTTCTAATCCTGATAAGACCAGGGTGTTCTGCTGAGCAAAGGGGCACGGCTCTCAGCTTAACCTTTTCCCCCAGCGCTGACATGCTGATCGATGGGCTCCTTCACGGCAGAGTGATCCACTCATGTCCCTCACACTTCTGCAAACTACACACTCCCATCCAAACACACACCACACATAGGTACTCTCGCTCTCTCACTCTCTTACACACACACACACACACACACACACACACAAACACACACACACACACACACACACACACACACACACACACACACACACACACACACACACACACACACACACACACACACACACACACACACACACACACACACACACACACACTTGCATTCAGTGTCATACGCATACATTGTTTTCCCTCACAGTCCCACTCTAATGCACTCCAACTCCCATAGAGAACATGCACATGTAGGTTAGTGCAGAACCAAGGTCTGAGGGAGAGAACCTCTGTCTGCCTGCCCACATGTGTAATTATGATTCCACTGGCTGATCCAGTGGCTGGAAGGAGAACTCTTGTTAAGCTCTCCACCTCTCCACCACCTCACAGTCTCTGAACCCCCCAGCACCCTCAGCACTACATTCACCCATACAGTGCAATCCCAAGCAGGGCCATGTCCCCACATCTCATCAGCCCCACTCTCTCCATCCCATCCTCTGGCCTGGCTCTGGCCGACTGGCCCTGTCAGAGGAGAGACCTGGGCCGCCTCTCTCCAGCTAATCACATCAGACACAGCACTCAGATTTGGGGCTCCCAGATGCCAATCCCAGTGCCAGCTCTATGGCCAGGGGCCTGGCCCTCCATCCACTGCTGTCTCACACTGTGCACATCCACTAATGAGGTTACAAGGTCACGGTCTGAGGACAACAGGAGGAGATCAGTGCCGGGCTAACATGCTACTCTTTATTTGTCCGCTTCCCTCTAGCTGGCAGATGGTTGCAGACACAGAGGATTTCAAGCTGTCAACGGCCATTTGACTCTTGAAGAATGTCAAACCAAAGCCATTTCTCTAGCTTTAGGAAAGGGCTCAGTGACAGTCAGACTGCAACAACATTTATTTAATCCCTTTTAGTAATATACACGTTTAGTTTTTTATCTTTGAAAATCTGTGATTGAATCTGTCTTTCATTCAAGAAAGATCCCTCCTTTTTGATAATCTCTAAAAATCCATCTAAGCCTGATTGACAAAGATTTATTTTCATTAATTACAGATTTTAATTGCTTTTTAAAATACCTCAAAGCAGTCTAACACCTTATGTCCTTATTATAGCGCTGAATCCATCTGAATTTTAGGACATTGGAACATAATCTGTTCCCAAGCTCCTTGGTGTTTGTTTTAAAAAAAGGAAGAGTGAAGAAACAAATGAACTCATCTCCCACCTAAAGCAATGCTTTTCCAGACCATTTATCAAAGGAAAATAAGATTTATTTTTGATTGGCTGATTACTCAGAACATTCATCATAGTGAACGTATCCTCAGCAATCTGACAGCCCCATTTTGGATAATTTGTTAAGGATGACAAAAGGGCCAGTATTGCCATGGTTCATTTCTGACCTTTTTAATATTAGAAAATTAATTTTCTATCTGAAACAAATGTATTAGGTGCGGTCATACCGGTTAGATGAATATTGCACCTTGAAAATCCCCCCTCCTCCTCCTGGCTGTACTCTCTCTTTTCCTTTATTTCTGTGGGGAGCCATTGTCTGCTGTATTCAGGGCGCTTGAGGAAACGGCTCTTTCTGTCTGTCTGTCTGTCTGTCTGTCTGTCTGTCTGTCTGTCTGTCTGTCTGTCTGTCTGTCTGTCTGTTGAGATGTCCTCTGGTGTCATCGGACCATTTCTTATCCATTTCTGAGATTTACGGGCAATTTGTCTCCATCATTACTCCCCCTTTTCAATTCCTCAACCACTTCTCCTCCAGTTTGAGGCAGAACTGTCTGGCTCTCACAGGCAAAAAACAAGAAAATGACAACGCGGAGGAACCCATTTGGGGTGTCTTTCTGGTGTGTGCAGTTTGTACTCAAGATGCTTTGGTGACACAATGGGAGCATAGATCCACCAAACAGACCCAGGGTGTGTGAATTGTTGGGAGGTTGGTAGATGGAGTAACAGACTGTGACTGTGGCCAGCTCTTTGACTGACGTTGGTTCAATTACTTGAATTCCATTTAGTGAGTTTTTTGTGCCCAACGCCCTGTTTCTCTAGAGAGAAATCATCTCATTCACGAGAGAAATCGGAGAAATCAAGTCAATAATTATGTGGGACGCTGGGCTGAAGGGAGTTATAGTTTTCAACCTAGTTCAGGGCAGAAAGTGGTATTTAACTATAATGACCATAATCCATTGCACCAGTTTTTTCCAGCTCAGAGACGATCAGAGAGGAAGAGGCGAAACAAGATGTTTTACTCTTGCCAAAATCTGTCCAAAATAACACAATGCGTTTCTATGGATTTATTTTGGAGCTAACCTTGTCGCCTTGCCTTCCAGTGTTTGAGACAACGACTCTCATTGTTAGGGCATAGACATTAGCATCTTGTCATTATATACAGATCTCTGGACGGATACACTTCACGTTAGGTTAGATACACACAGACTGGATAGACCGCACGAGAGAGGAATGCACACAACACAACTAGGAGAAGGACAGAGACAGTTTGTGAAATTATACCTTATCTACTTTGAATAACTAGTCAAATTATTTTTTAGTCAGACAGCTCTGCAGCATACTTAGGCAGGCAAGCTAAATAGGATGACTAAAGACAGTAAAGTATGGCGTGGCTGGTTGACTGCTACTGCTTGAGCAGAGATGAGATGATTACTTTATATAATAAAGTAATCAAATAAAAACTAAGTAAAATACACAACTGAAATATTTTATTATTTCATAGTCATTTCCTATTTTTCTGTTGATGTCTACCCAATGTGCACCTGACAGGGACAATGGAATATTTTCAATTAAAAATCTCAAAAATAATTGTAACATCATTATTTCATAATGCACTTCATGTATAAAAAAAAGAAGAAGAATAGAAACCGAAATCGAAAACCGTGATTATTTATTGATACTCGAACCGAACCGACCTCATAAAGCTCTAATCTCTCAGCACTATTCCAGACAGATGCAGCTGCTTATGAAGCGCTAACAGCCACAGAGTGCTGTCTGAGTGCCCGTTTAGCTTGATTACATGTCACCTCTGTGTTAAAAAGGGCCAAATATGTCCATCAATTAGTCTGTGGCAGAGAGAGAATGAGGGGCTTACGGGCTTGAACACTACCGCGTCTGCTCTCTCTCTGCAGCACATCTGGACTCACCCACCGCTCCGACCACACTGCATCACTCATTTCTCTGCTCTCTCTCTGCAGCACATCTGGACTCACCCACCGCTCCGACCACACTGCATCACTCATTTCTCTGCTCTCTCTCTGCAGCACATCTGGACTCACCCATCGCTCTGACCACACTGCATCGCTCATTTCTCTGCTCTTTCTCTGCAGCACATCTGGACTCACCCATCGCTCCGACCACACTGCATCGCTCATTTCTCTGCTCTTTCTCTGCAGCACATCTGGACTCACCCATCGCTCCGACCACACTGCATCACTCATTTCTCTGCTCTCTCTCTGCAGCACATCTGGACTCACCCATCGCTCCGACCACACTGCTTCACTCATTTCTCTGCTCTCCAGTCATACAGGCATACTTATAGACTTTATCAAATTAAATCAAGGTTTATTTGTCACGTATACAGATTTACAGGTGTTATAGCAGGTGCAGCGAAATGCTTATTTAACTAGCTCAGACAGTGCAGTAGTATGTCTCACAAATACAATACAAATGCAGAAAAAAAGTATCAAGACAAGAAACCAAGAAATTACAGAACGAGTCCAATTAACAATCCAGAGTAGATATATTATAGTGATCATGTGTCAGAATTGAAAATATAAATAAGTGCTGTGTATAGACAATAGGTAAATTATTCTGCATTGATAAACACTACTTGCCCTGGATGATGGAGTACCATTTTAGCATGTTCAGCTATATGGTAATAATGTTAACAGAGAGCAAAAGTTAGCAAATGCTAAATGCTTTGTGAGAGAATCAGCTAGTCTGTAATCCTGCTTAAATCAGCAGCATTTTTTCTGTGTTAAGATAAGCGAACCGTTTATGGCCCTTATAGGCCCAGACTAATTCATATGCAGCAGATAAGTACTTGTCGGACAAAATTCATTTGACCTTCCGCTTTAAACTAAACTGCAGCAACACCAGTTCAGATGAAGTTGAGCCCGAGTCCTTCTATTGAGTTGTAGGGAGCTCCTGCCGGAACAATCCGTTCTCTGCATCTTTCTCTGAGAGGTTTAATTTGTAATACCTCTACACTCAGATTGTCTTTTGACTTTCATTCTCTACATTTCTTAATTGTCTCTAATTGCTTAATTACAATTTCATATGAACAATTCTCTAGGTCAAGGTGGGTTGTTAATGAAACAATCAATCACTGCTTCAGCCTCACAGTCCTGTCTGCCTGTGATTGACAGCGCATTAGGAGGCTGTTATGCTGGCTCTCAGTTGACATTGTGGGCTGGATTGCACTTCACTGTATCATTGTACTTCCATTGTCCTTGACATTTTAGGGGGAATCACCATAGTGACGTTTTGTTTGGAGACTAAGAGATTCTGTTGGAGATTCACTTTGGCTTCCCAGATTGAACCTTTTATATAATTCCAGAGAAAACTTCTGGAGCACGGCCATTTAAGTGACCCAACGCTGTGCGACCATTTCACTTTGATTCTTAATTACATTGTTAACAGAAGAAAAAAAAGCGGGTGTGCCAATCCAACTCCATCATTGCAGGACCTCTGCGCCAGCTGAAATTGCACCATTACATACAGTACCCCATCATTCGAGCTGTGCTTTAACAAGGGGTGGTTCCCAACAACCTCCTCCCCTTTAGCTTGGCGAGCGCTGCCGATTAGAGGGCTTTCTGCCTCTATTAGACCCTGGGAACTCCTTCAACTGCGTGATGGAGCTGCCTTAATGGCGGCTGCGTTTTGCTTTCTTTTTCTATTTTTTTGTTGTTGTTTCCCCTTCTTCCGCTTGGGCTCCATCCATCAGGCTGCCAGAGCCTGCTGCCGGCCCACTCCCAGCCACAATATTTCACAGCTAGCCATCAGAGCAGCTGACAGCACCGCGCTTGCCAGGAAATTGCTTTGGCTGTGAGCAGAATTTCAAGCATCGCGTCGCCCTCTCCACCCTCCACCCTCCTCTTCTCCCTCTCCATCCCTCCCCACTCCCTGACGACCCCTGGGAACTGAGGTGCGCTCTGGAATGTGTAACAAGAGTAGGAGAGATGGGGAGGGGAAGGAGGCTGTGCTGAGCTGGGCTGGAGAGTGAGGGGTCAAGGGGAATGATAGTGAGAGAGGGCCCATTACACCTGATTCGCTGTGTCCAGGGCTAGAGAGAGAGCAAGAGCAAGCCTGAGCTTTATACACTGGCCACAGTAGCATGTGATTGGCCTTGAATCCTATTCTACAATTCAACTGGATAAAATGTAACTGAACTGTTATTCCCCACTGTGTCACCCCTGCTATACAGCCTTGTCAACTGATAGAGATTTTCAGAAGACTGTCCCTAGAGAGAATGCCTATCACCATATTGCACTGTTAAAGCCAAACTTTTGAAATAAAGCTTGGATTAATGATTTAGGGAGTGTGTTATTTTTGTAAAAATGTTTATTAGGGGGTAGATCAGCTTTAATAATACACAATAACCCCTAATGACAAAGCAAAAACAGGTTTTTAGAAATGTTTGCTAAATGTATTAAAGATTAAAACAGAAATACCTTATTTACATAAGTGTTCAGACCCTTTGCTATGAGACTCGAAATTGAGCTCAGGTGCATCCTGTTTCCTTTGATCATCCTTGAGATGTTTCTACAACTTGATTGGAGTCCACCTGCGGTAAATTCAATTGATTGGACATGATTTGGAAAGGCACATACCTATATATAAGAATATATAAGAAGTGACTAAGAACCCGATGGTCACTGACAGAGCTCCAGAGTTCTTCAATGGAGATGGGAGAGAGAGCCTTCCAGAAGGACAACCATCTCTGCAGCATTCCACCAATCAGACCGTTATGGTAAATTGGCCAGACGGCAGCCACTCCTCAGTAAAAGGCACATGGCAGCCCACTTGGAGTTTGCCAAAAGGCACCTAAAGGACTATCAGATCATGAGAAACAAGGTTATTTGGTCTGATGAACCAAGATTGAACTCTTTGCCTGAATGCCAAGTGTCACATCTGGAGGAAACCTGACACCATCCGTATGTTGAAGCATGGTGGTGGCAGCGGCATCATGCTGTGGGGATGTTTTTCAGCGGCAGGGACTGGGTGACTAGTCAGGATTGAGGGAAAGATGAATGGCACAAAGTACAGAGAGATCCTTGATAAAAACCTGCTCCAGAGCACTGAGGACCTCAGAGTGAGGTGAAGGTTCACCTTCCAACAGGACAACGGCCAAGACAATGTAGGAGTGGCTTCAGGACAAGTCTCTGTGGCCCAGTGGCCCAGCCAGAGCCCAGACTTGAACCCGATAGAACATCTCTGGAGAGATCTGAAAATAGCTGTGTAGCAACGCTCACCATCCAACCTGACAGAGCTTGAGAGGATCTGCAGAGAAGAATGGGAGAAACTTGCTTGTAGCGTCATACCCAAGAAGACTCGATCGAGGCTGTAATCGTTGCCAAAGGTGCTTCAACAAAGTACTGAGTAATGGTCTGAATAGCTATGTAAGTACGGTATTTCTGTTATTGTATTTTTTATAATTTTGCAAACATTTCTAAGAACCTGTTTTCGCTTTGTCGTTATGGGCTATTGTTTGTAGATTGATGAGGGGGGGGAAATGATTGAATCCATTTTGGAACGAGGCTGTTAATGTAACAAAATGTGGAAAACGTCAAAGCAACTGAATACTTTCCGAATGCACTGTATGTCCTATTTGCTGTGTTTTTATCCCTACTGTGTTGAGAACTTTTGTGTCCCAGTTCCTTTTAAACTCATCAAAAAAAGAAACGTCCTCTCACTGTCAACTGCGTTTATTTTCAGCAAACTTAACATGTGTAAATATTTGTATGAACATAAGATTCAACAACTGAGACATAAACTGAACAAGTTTCACAGACATGTGACTAACATAAATTGAATAATGTGTCCCTGAACAAAGGGGGCGTCAAAATCAAAAGTAACAGTTAGTATCTGGTGTGGCCACCAGCTTCATTAAGTACTGCAGTGCATCTCCTCCTCATGGACTGCACCAGATTTGCCAGTTCTTGCTGTGAGATGTTACCCCACTCTTCCACCAACACACCTGCAAGTTCCCAGACATTTCTGGGGGGAATGGCCCTAGCCCTCACCCTCCGATCCAACAGGTCCCAGACGTGCTCAATGGGATTGAGATCCAGGCTCTTCGCTGGCCATGGCAGAACACTGACATTCCTGTCTTGCAGGAAATCATGCACAGAACGAGCAGTATGGCTGGTGTCATTGTCATGCTGGAGGGTCATGTCAGGATGAGCCTGCAAGAAGGGTAGCACATGAGGGAGGAGGATGTCTTCCCTGTATCGCCCAGCGTTGAGATTGCCTGCAATGACAGCAAGCTCAGTCCGATGATGCTGTGACACACTGCCTCACACCATGACGGACCCTCCACCTCTGGAGCGGGATCGATTTGGAGTACAGGCCTCGGAGTAATGCTCATTCCTTTGACAAGAAACGCGAATCCGACCATCACCCCTGGTGAGACAAAACCGTGACTCATCAGTGAAGAGCACTTTCTGCCAGTCCTGTCTGGTCCAGTGACGGTGGGTTTGTGCCCATAGGCAACGTTGTTGATGGTGATGTCTGGTGAGGACCTGCCTTACAACAAATCTACAAGCCTTCAGTCCAGCCTCGCTCAGCCTATTGTGGACAATCTGAGCACTGATGGAGGGATTGTACATTCCTGGTGTAACTCGGGCAGTTGTTGTTGCCATACTGTACCTGTCCCGCAGGTGTGATGTTCGGATGTACCGATCCTGTGCAGGTGTTGTTACACGTGGTCTGCCACTGCGAGGATGATCAGCTGTCATTCCTGTCTCCCTGTAGTGCTGTGTTAGGCGTCTCACAGGACGGACATTGCAATTTATTGCCCTGGCCACATCTGCAGTCCTCATGCCTCCTTGCAGCATGCCTAAGGCACGTTCACGCAGATGAGCAGGGACCCTGGGCATCTTTCTTTTGGTGTATTTCAGAGTCAGTAGAAAGGCCTCTTTAGTGTCCTAAGTTTTCAGAACTGTGACCTTAATTACCTACCATCTGTAAGCTGTTAGTGTCTTAACGATCGTTCCACAGGTGCATGTTCATTAATTGTTTATGGTTCATTGAACAAGCATGGGAAACAGTGTTAAAACCCTTTACAATGAAGATCTGTGAAGTTATTTGTATTTTTTCCTTTGAAAGACAGGGTCCTGAAAAAGGGACGTTTCTTTTTTTGCTGAGTTTATTTTAAGATGTATTATTTATCTAATTAACCTTTCTTCTAATGCTGTCTTATCTATTTATAAATAGAAAGTTGAATATGAATTATTTTACAACATTCTCTATCTTGAATGGTATAGTGTAGTTGTAGTTTACTTCTTTATCAATTGTTGTATTTTATTTGGATATACATTGTGTTATTACAATCCCTATCATTCATAGTATTGGGTGTTCCATTATTCTAATGGAATAATCCATTATTCTAATCCTCTATGGGAAATGTGTAATATTTAGAATAGCCATGTAGTCTTGGTGTCTCCGAACATTTGGTTATCAATATACAGTTTATCGACTACAAGAGCTACACGTTTCTCTTTTAATCTATTCTCCTTGAAGAGTGGTTACAGAACTTTGCACAGTTCTGCAATTTCCTTCGGGATCATATCATTCATGCCACTGGGTCTTTTACCCAGACTTTTAACCATTATTTTATCATTGAAGGATGCAAATTTGGGATGCATATTTCTGTCTGAAAAGGTGTACCCGTTCGGGTTGGATTTTATCGACAGCATCGCCTGAAATTCTTTCACCACACTTTCAGGACTTCGCCTGTGTTTTCTTTTGATGCCAGTACCAGATTTTCTCTCAAAGATCTAGTCTGTATGTCAAACAGTGGCGACCCGTCATTCAGGGCAGGTGGGGCATTAGCTCAGTATTCTGTCAGTCATAGGGATTTGCGCAATCGTCAAGCTTCAGTCCTTCAGTAAATGGTAGACATCCAACATTTCAGCCCCATGAGATAGTTATATTACAAGTGCCCTTCCAAGAAGGCTCAAGGTCATTGGCCACAGAAATCACGTTATATGTACAGTAGTTTTGATTGGACTGATCATTTCAACATCTTACTTTCACAATCTTAGCTAGCAGTCATCATTATGAATCAAGTCTACTGGCAAATAGTTTTTAATCCTTGTCATATGAAGAGAAAATCTAGATAAAACGTATCGGTGCTCATCGGCCATTGGACATAAACATTACACAAGTTGTAAATCGCAAAATCGCAAATTCAACAATGAGTTGTTTGGAAGGAATCGGTGACAGTGGCTAACCACAAGCATTGCAACTGGGAAGTCACACTGGGAAAATAGGTTTTGAACGGTCATACAACTCGGAATTGTAAGTCTTTTTCTTTGATGACAAAATTTGCCAAGGACGGACCGCCGCGCACAACAAGGTCCAAAAATGTTTTATATGCTACTGCATGAATTATGTAATATGCCAGGGAGACATGTTCAGCCATATCAGCTGTGTGTGTGTGTGTGTGTGTACCTTGTAACCTAGGATGGGTCCGAAATGCCCCTGTGCACAAAGTGAGGTCCATACAGAAATGGTTTGTCGAAATCTGTGTGGAAGAACTTGACTGGCCTGCACAGAGTCCTGACCTCAACTCCATTGAACACCTTTGGGATGAATTGGAGCGCTGACTGCGAGCCAGGCATAATCACCCAACATCAGTGCCCAACCTCACTAATGCTCTTGTGGCTGAATAGAAGCAAGTCCCCGCAGCAATGTTCCAACATCTAGTGGAAAGCCAGAAGAGTGGAGGCTATTATAGCAGCAAAGGGGGGACAAACTCCATATTAATGCCCATGATTTTGGATGAGCAGGTGTCCCTATACTTCTTGTCATGTAGTGTATGTGTGTGACAGCTGGTTCTCATAGTGTTTTCCTCTCAGCTCCTCAGCCTGCTGTGTGGGAAGCAGTGTAGCTACAGTAACTGATAGTCTGAATAAAGCCTGATTGTGTGTGGGCTACTGTATTGTAGTGCAGCTGTATCTGGAAGGCTCTCCCCAGCAAGTCTCCACATCTCATCTGTGTGGGGCCACCAAGCCAGTCTCCTGGGCTCTCCTCTCCTCAGCTCTGTCCCTGGGCTCTACAGGGGATAAAATATGACTAGTATCATCATTCTTCCCTCCCTCTCTCTCTCACTGTCGCTGTGGGAGGTTTGCTAGCTCTTCTGTGATTCTCCTCTGGTGCTCTGCCACCTCGGAGAGTCATCTTTCACTAGGAAGATGCCCTCCACAGCCAAACAAGGCATTTGTGTGACACAGCTTGGTTGTTGTTGTTCCCAATGTTTTTGTAGAATACATGATGTGGGCATTTGAAAAATATGTAGCCAAGGAGTCTTAGTCAAATCAAGATCTTTACATTTTGATAGAAATGGCAATGGCTATGAAATTTGTAAATGGTGTATATTCGGCAGTTTTGTGACACCCCTGCCCTGTGCCCCTTTCTCTCTCTGTGTGTGTGGTGTGTGTGTGTGTGTCTGTGTGTGTGTGTCATGTATTCATAAGGTAGGGCTGGAGTTCTACATTGATGTTCATGCCCACTCCACCATGATGAATGGCTTCATGTACGGGAACGTGTTTGAGGAGGAGGAGAGAGTCCAGAGACAAGCCGTGTTCCCTCGCCTGCTCTGCCAAAACGCCCCAGACTTCTCCTTTGTAAGTCCATCACATCAACTGTACCAGGGACAACTTTAGGGCCCAGAGTTGTCCCTGGTCAGGCCATATCAATCCTAACCATACTCATCTCACATATGTTCCACAGGAAATACAACCCACATATTAGCAGGTGCTAGTTGGCTATGCTACAGTAGTTACTGTATCACCCACAGGGTTAACTGAGATCTATCGTACAGCTGGGTATGGAAGCTATATTTTAAAATTCTGTGTTCCCTTTCACCTCTCAGCCACATTGACCTTCAGCGCTCAGCCAATGTGACATTTTGTGTCAGTGCCAGTTACATATAGCCAGAAGAATAACCTTTTTTGTGCAGTGACACATTCACAACTCTCATAGAACTTTCTTCACCAGTATACAAGGAAAATCTTTCAACAGCCAAAATGACTTTAGCCAACCAGCATACATAAAGAATGTCACAGATTGTCCACCACTTATTTATTTTGCTGGCTCAATAAAGAGCTAACCTTTTGTTGTGAGTGTATACAGACGTGTGTGCCTGCATGTGTAAAATAAAATGTTATTTGTCACATGCTTCGTAAACAACAGGTGTAGACTAACAGTGAAATGCTTACTGATGGGCCCTTCCCAACAATACAGAGAGAAAAAAAGAATAATAATAGAATAATAGAAAAATAATAACACAAGTAAAAATACAGAATGAGTAACGATAATTTGGCTATATACATCGGGCACCAGTACCGAGGTGATGTGCAGGGGTACGAGGTAATTGAGGTAGATATGTACAAATACAGTCCCCATAATGACAAAGCAAAAACAGTTATTTAGAAATGTTTGCTGATTTTCAAAAAATGTCAAATTGAAATTATATTTACATAAGTATTCAGACCCTTTACTCAGTACTTTGTTGAAGCACCTTTGGCAGTGATTACAGCATAGATTATTCTTGGGTAGGACACTACAAGCTTGGCACACCTGTGTTTGGGGAGTTTCTCCCATTCTTCTCTGCAGATCCTCTCAAGCTCTGTCAGGTTGAATGGTGAGCGTTGTTGCACAGCTATTTTCAGGTCTCTCCAGAGATGTTCTATCGGGTTCAAGTCCGGGCTCTGGCTGGGCCACACAAGGACATTCAGAGACTTGTTCTGAAACACCTGTGTTGTCTTGGCCATGTGCCTAGGGTCGTTGTCCTGTTGGAAGGTGAACCTTCGCCCCAGTCTGAATACCTGAGCGCACTTAGCAAGTTTTAATCAAGGATCTCTCTGTACTTTGCTCCGTTCATCATTCACTCGATCCAGTCCCTGCCGCTAAAAATCCTCCCCACAGCATTATGCTGCCACCATAGGGATGGTATTGGCCAGGTGATGAGCAGTGCCTGGTTTCCTCCAGATGTGACGCTTGGAATTCATGCCAAAGAGTTCAATCTTGGTTTCATCAGACCAGAGAACCGTGTTTCTCATGGTCTGAGAGTCTTTAGGTGCCTTTTGGCAAACTCCAAGCAGGCTGTCATTTGTATTTTACTGAGGAGTGGCTTCCGTCTTTCCACTCTACCATAAAGGCCTGATTAGTGGAGTGCTGCAGAGATGGTTATCCTTCTGGAAGGTTCTCCCATCTCCACAGGGGAACTCTGGAGCTCTGTCAGAGTGACCATCAGGTTCTTTGTCATCTCCCTGACCAAGGCCCTTCTCCCCCGATGGCTTAGTTTGGCTGGGCAGCCAGTTCTAGGAAGAGTCTTGGTGGTTACAAATGTAATCTTGGGGACCTTCAATGCTGGTGACATTTTTTGGTTCCCTTTCCCAGATCTGTGCCTCAATGTTGTTTTTTTTGCTTTGTCATTATGGGGTATTGTGTGTAGATTGAGGATTTTTCTTTATTTAATCAATTTTAGAATAAGGTAACGTAACAAAATGTGGGAAACGGGGGTCAGATGTTTATTTTTTAATTTTTTATTTCACCTTTATTTAATTAACCAGGTAGGCAAGTTGAGAACAAGTTCTCATTTACAATTGCGACCTGGCCAAGATAAAGCAAAGCAGTTTGACACATACAACAACACAGAGTTAAACATGGAGTAAAACAAACACAGTCAATAATACAGTAGAAAAATAAGTCTATATATAATGTGAGCAAATGAGGCAAAAAAGGCACAAAAAAAACACAAAAAAAGGCCATGGTGGCAAAGTAAATACAATACAGCAAATAAAACACTGGAATGGTTGATTTGCAGTGGAAGAATGCAAGGTAGAGATAGGAATAGTGGGGTGCAAAGAAGCAAAATAAATAAATACAGTAGGGGGAGAGGTAGTTGTTTGGGCTAAATTATAGATGGGCTATGTAGAGGTGCAGTAATCTGTGAGCTGCTCTGACAGCTGGTGCTTAAAGCTAGTGAGGGAGATAAGTGTTTCCAGTTTCAGAGATTTTTGTAGTTCGTTCCAGTCATTGGCAGCAGAGAACTGGAAGGAGAGGCAGTCAAAGGAAGAATTGGTTTTGGGGGTGACCAGAGAGATATACCTGCTGGAGCGTGTGCTACAGCGAGTTGAGATAAGGGGGCACTTTACCTAGCAGGGTCTTGTAGATGACCTGGAGCCAGTGGGTTTGGCGACGAGTATGAAGCGAGGGCCAGCCAACGAGAGCGTACAGGTCGCAGTGGTGGGTAGTATATGGGGCTTTGGTGCTACGATGTGAGATAATAATAGTAATTTAAACAGGTTACCTTGGGCACAGGGACTATGGTGGTCTGCTTGAAACATGTAGGTATTACAGGCTGGGTCAGGGAGAGGTTGAAAATATCATGAAGACACTTGCCAGCTATTTAGCGCATGCGCTGAGTACGCATCCTGGTAATCCGTCTGGCCCCATAGCCTTGTGAATGTTAACCTGTTTAAAGGTCTTTCTCACATTGGCTACGGAGATCGAGATCAGAGTCATCCGGGACAGCTGGTAATCTCATGCACAGTTCAGTGTTGATTGCTTTGAAGCAAGCATAGAAGGAATTTAGCTCGTCTGGTAGGCTCACGTCACTGGGGAGCTTGTGGGTGGGTTTCCCTTTGTAATCTATGATAGTTTGCAAGCCCTGCCAAATCCGACGAGTTTCAGAGTATTAGGACTCAATCTTAGTCCTGTATTGACGTTTTGACTGTTTGATGGTTTGTCAGAGGTCGTAGGGGGATTTATTATAAGCATCCGGATTAGTGTCCCGGTCCTTGAAAGCAACAGTAGCTCTATCCTTTAGCTCGGTGCGGATGTTGCCTGGAATCCATGGCTTCTGGTTGGGATATGTGAGGACGGTCACTGTGAGGACGACGCCGTCGAAGCACTTATTAAATTAATGAAGCCGGTGACTGTGGTAAACTCCTCAATGTCATCGGTTGAATCCCAGAACATATTCCAGTCTGTGCTAGCAAAACAGTCCTGTAGTCTGCTTCATCTGACCGCTTCCATATTAAGTGCGTCACTGGTTCTTCCTTTTTGAGTTTTTACTTGTAAGTAGTAATCAGGAGGATAGAGTGGTCAGATGGTGGTCAGATTTGCCAAATGGACGGCAAGGGAGAGCTTTGTATGCATTTCTGTGTGTGGAGTAAAGGTGATCTAAAGGTGAGCTCAAGCCTCGGTGCTTGTGCACTGCTCCTGTACTCCACCTCCTTTCCAACTGCTCCACTAAAACCCGCTCCAAATTCGCTCCATTCATTAAAATCACAATTTAAATACCCATCTATTTTTGTGACTACCTGGACCTACCGATAGGTATTGAATTATTGAAACGAAACCATATGATTTGAATTATTTTTTTATTTTTTTATTTATTTGACCTTTATTTAACCAGGTAGGCAAGTTGAGAACAAGTTCTCATTTACAATTGCGACCTGGCCAAGATAAAGTAAAGCAGTTCGACAGATAAAACGACACAGAGTTACACATGGAGTAAAAACAAACATACAGTCAATAATGCAGTATAAACAAGTCTATATACAATGTGAGCAAATGAGGTGAGAAGGGAGGTAAAGGCAAAAAAGGCCATGATGGCAAAGTAAATACAATATAGCAAGTATAATACTGGAATGGTAGTTTTGCAATGGAAGAATGTGCAAAGTAGAAATAAAAAATAATGGGGTGCAAAGGAGCAAAATAAATAAATAAATACAAATTAAATACAGTTGGGAAAGAGGTAGTTGTTTGGGCTAAATTATAGGTGGGCTATGTACAGGTGCAGTAATCTGTGAGCTGCTCTGACAGTTGGTGCTTAAAGCTAGTGAGGGAGATAAGTGTTTCCAGTTTCAGAGATTTTTGTAGTTCGTTCCAGTCATTGGCAGCAGAGAACTGGAAGGAGAGGCGGCCAAAGAAAGAATTGGTTTTGGGGGTGACTAGAGAGATATACCTGCTGGAGCGTGTGCTACAGGTGGGAGATGCTATGGTGACCAGCGAGCTGAGATAAGGGGGGACTTTACCTAGCAGGGTCTTGTAGATGACATGGAGCCAGTGGGTTTTGCGACGAGTATGAAGCGAGGGCCAGCCAACGAGAGCGTACAGGTCGCAATGGTGGGTAGTATATGGGGCTTTGGTGATAAAACGGATTGCACTGTGATAGACTGCATCCAATTTGTTGAGTAGGGTATTGGAGGCTATTTTGTAAATGACATCGCCAAAGTCGAGGATTGGTAGGATGGTCAGTTTTACAAGGGTATGTTTGGCAGCATGAGTGAAGGATGCTTTGTTGCGAAATAGGAAGCCAATTCTAGATTTAACTTTGGATTGGAGATGTTTGATATGGGTCTGGAAGGAGAGTTTACAGTCTAACCAGACACCTAAGTATTTGTAGTTGTCCACGTATTCTAAGTCAGAGCCGTCCAGAGTAGTGATGTTGGACAGGCGGGTAGGTGCAGGTAGCGATCGGTTGAAGAGCATGCATTTAGTTTTACTTGTATTTAAGAGCAATTGGAGGCCATGGAAGGAGAGTTGTATGGCATTGAAGCTTGCCTGGAGGGTTGTTAACACAGTGTCCAAAGAAGGGCCGGAAGTATACAGAATGGTGTCGTCTGCGTAGAGGTGGATCAGGGACTCACCAGCAGCAAGAGCGACCTCATTGATGTATACAGAGAAGAGAGTCGGTCCAAGAATTGAACCCTGTGGCACCCCCATAGAGACTGCCAGAGGTCCGGACAGCAGACCCTCCGATTTGACACACTGAACTCTATCAGAGAAGTAGTTGGTGAACCAGGCGAGGCAATAATTTGAGAAACCAAGGCTGTCGAGTCTGCCGATGAGGATATGGTGATTGACAGAGTCGAAAGCCTTGGCCAGATCAATGAATACGGCTGCACAGTAATGTTTCTTATCGATGGCGGTTAAGATATCGTTTAGGACCTTGAGCGTGGCTGAGGTGCACCCATGACCAGCTCTGAAACCGGATTGCATAGCAGAGAAGGTATGGTGAGATTCGAAATGGTCGGTAATCTGTTTGTTGACTTGGCTTTCGAAGACCTTAGAAAGGCACGGTAGGATAGATATAGGTCTGTAGCAGTTTGGGTCAAGAGTGTCCCCCCCTTTGAAGAGGGGGATGACCGCAGCTGCTTTCCAATCTTTGGGAATCTCAGACGACACGAAAGAGAGGTTGAACAGGCTAGTAATAGGGGTGGCAACAATTTCGGCAGATAATTTTAGAAAGAAAGGGTCCAGATTGTCTAGCCCGGCTGATTTGTAGGGGTCCAGATTTTGCAGCTCTTTCAGAACATCAGCTGAATGGATTTGGGAGAAGGAGAAATGGGGAAGGCTTGGGCGAGTTGCTGTTGGGGGTGCAGTGCGGTTGTCCGGGGTAGGAGTAGCCAGGTGGAAAGCATGGCCAGCCGTAGAAAAATGCTTATTGAAATTCTCAATTATGGTGGATTTATCAGTGGTGACAGTGTTTCCTATCTTCAGTGCAGTGGGCAGCTGGGAGGAGGTGTTCTTATTCTCCATGAACTTTACAGTGTCCCAGAACTTTTTTGAGTTAGTGTTGCAGGAAGCAAATTTCTGCTTGAAAAAGCTAGCCTTGGCTTTTCTAACTGCCTGTGTATAATGATTTCTAGCTTCCCTGAACAGCTGCATATCACGGGGGCTGTTCGATGCTAATGCAGAACGCCATAGGATGTTTTTGTGTTGGTTAAGGGCAGTCAGGTCTGGGGAGAACCAAGGGCTATATCTGTTCCTGGTTCTAAATTTCTTAAATGGGGCATGTTTATTTAAGATGGTTAGGAAGGCATTTAAAAAAAATATCCAGGCATCCTCTACTGACGGGATGAGATCAATATCCTTCCAGGATACCCCGGCCAGGTCGATTAGAAAGGCCTGCTCGCAGAAGTGTTTCAGGGAGCGTTTTACAGTGATGAGTGGAGGTCGTTTGACCGCTGACCCATTACGGATGCAGGCAATGAGGCAGTGATCGCTGAGATCTTGGTTGAAGACAGCAGAGGTGTATTTAGAGGGGAAGTTGGTTAGGATGATATCTATGAGGGTGCCCGTGTTTAAGGTTTTGGGGAGGTACCTGGTAGGTTCATTGATTATTTGTGTGAGATTGAGGGCATCAAGTTTAGATTGTAGGATGGCTGGGGTGTTAAGCATGTTCCAGTTTAGGTCGCCTAGCAGCACGAACTCTGAAGATAGATGGGGGGCAATCAGTTCACATATGGTGTCCAGAGCACAGCTGGGGGCAGAGGGTGGTCTATAGCAGGCGGCAACGGTGAGAGACTTGTTTTTAGAGAGGTGGATTTTTAAAAGTAGAAGTTCAAATTGTTTGGGTACAGACCTGGATAGTAGGACAGAACTCTGCAGGCTATCTTTGCAGTAGATTGCAACACCGCCCCCTTTGGCAGTTCTATCTTGTCTGAAAATGTTGTAGTTTGGAATTAAAATGTCTGAGTTTTTGGTGGTCTTCCTAAGCCAGGATTCAGACACAGCTAGAACATCCGGGTTGGCAGAGTGTGCTAAAGCAGTGAATAGAACAAACTTAGGGAGGAGGCTTCTAATGTTAACATGCATGAAACCAAGGCTATTACGGTTACAGAAGTCGTCAAAAGAGAGCGCCTGGGGAATAGGAGTGGAGCTAGGCACTGCAGGGCCTGGATTCACCTCTACATCGCCAGAGGAACATAGGAGGAGTAGAATAAGGGTACGGCTAAAAGCTATGAGAATTGGTCGTCTAGAACGTCTGGAACATAGAGTAAAAGGAGGTTTCTGGGGGCGATAAAATAGCATCAAGGTATAATGTACAGACAAATGTATGGTAGGATGTGAATACAGTGGAGGTAAACCTAGGTATTGAGTGATGAAGAGAGAGATATTGTCTCTAGAAACATTGTTGAAACCAGGAGATGTCATTGCATGTGTGGGTGGTGGAACTAATAGGTTGGATAAGGTATAGTGAGCAGGACTAGAGGCTCTACAGTGAAATAAGCCAATAAACACTAACCAGAACAGAAATGGGCAAGACATATTGACATTAAGGAGAGGCATGCTTAGTCGAGTGATCAAAAGGGTCAAAAGGGTGAGTGGAGAGGTTGGTTGGTGATTTAGACAGCTAGCCAGGGCATCGGTAGCAAGCTAGCATAGGATGGAGGTCTGTTGTTAGCCACCTCCTGCGCTCCGTCAGTAGATTAGTGGGGTTCCGTGTGGTAGAGGGGATCAATCCAAATCACACAACAACAACAAAAATAAAAACAATAGATATAGTTATAGAGGCCCAAGAAGAAAACATAATAATAATAATAAAAAAATAAAAAAATTGTCCGATTGTCTATTCAGATAGCAGCCGGTAAGACAGCTAACGGTTAGCAGGCCGCAGATGGGCGTTCAGGTAACGTCGCGACGGAGGAGCCAGCCGAATAACTCCTTCGGGTAGATAACGTCGGCAGTCCAGTTGTGAAGGCCCGGTGGGGCTCCGCGAAGGCAGCAAAACGGGTCCGGATAGGCGACTGCAGCCCAGGTGCGATTGATGGAACTCAGGAGTGATTGACGGAGCTTGCTAGCTCCGGAACAATTGATGTTTGCTCCGGAATCGACGAAGGCCGATAGTCACACGGATAGCAGCTAGCTAGCTGTGAGATCCGGGCATGAATGTCCAGAGAGCAGTCGAAATCCAGGGACATGGAGAGAAAAATTGGTCCGATATGCTCCGCTCCGAGCCGCGCTGCGCCGTACAGAACTGGCGATAGACTTTCGAGCCAAAGGATAGCCGATGACCACAAACCGTGGTTAGCTGACCACCAACGACTTGCCAGTAAAGGAGCCAACTAGCTTCTGAACTAGCTTCTGGATTAGCTACTGGCTAGTTTCAGGCCAGCCTCCTGGAGTTTCTGGCTAGCTTCTTGGAGGATTACAGATCTGAGGTAAATAATACTTTTTTATAAATATACATTGGTGAGGCGGGTTGCAGGAGAGTGTTTTGAAGATGAGTTGATGGAAAATAAAAATTAAATGTATGTGAAAAAGTTGTAAATATATATATATACAGGACACGACAAGACGAGGACAAAAGACTTCTGAACTGCTATGCCACCTTGGAGATGAACCTTGGAGATGAATGAAAAGTATTTTAGTAAACAACATGAAAGGTTGACCATTTGAAGGTATTAAACAGCATATAAACACTCTAAATAGGTCAAGAGCCAGACAGGTAGCCTAAGGAATGAAAATGAATTATTTAGACTATTAGCCTATTACCTCAAGGTTATAGCCTACAAATAAATACACGGAGTAAACCAAACATTAAGAACACCTTCGATTCATCAGGGCATGGACTATACAAGGTGTCGATAGCATTCCACAGTGATGCTGGCCCATGTTGACTCAAGACTGGGTGTCTTTTGGGTGGTGGACCATTCTTCATACACATGGGAATCTGTTGAGTGTGAAAAACAGGGTGGTAGTAGGTGTGCCGGGCACCTACTATCACCCTATTCAAAGCCACTTAAATATTTTATCTTGCCCATTCATTCTCTGAATGGTACACATGACACAATCCATGTCTCAATTGTCTTCAAGGCTTAAAAATCCTTCTTTAACCTGTCTCCTACCCTTCATCTACACTGACTGAAGTCGATTTAAGGAGTGACATCAATAAGGGATCATAGCTTTCCCCTGGATTCACCCGGTCAGTCCATGTCATGGAAAGAGCATGTCTCCTTAATGTTTTGTATACTCAGTGTTAATTGTAAAACATTTGCGAGTGCGACACACTAGGCTAGCAGGAACATTAAGCACTCAGCATTTAAACAACATTTTGTTGTATTCAATTAGTATGGTCTATAAATTGTGGATATAGGCTGTGAATTGAATGAAAAATGCCTAGTTAGGCTCAGTCTTTGAATTCACTTTTCACCTTGAGACTTAACATTAAAGATTGTGCAACAGCTGTTGTTAACAAAGAGACACACCTCCCCCTTAACCTTATCCGAAGCTGCCGTTCGGTCTTGCTGATGCATAGCAAAACCATCTAGATGTATATTGTCCATGTCCATGTTCAGCAACGACTCTGAGAAACATAGGATATTACAGTTTTTCATGTCCATTGATAGGATAGTCTCGTATGGAGTTCATCTAGTTTATTCCCTAGTGGTTGTACGTTCATCGAAATAAGCAGTACATCCACCGCTGCCGACTCATTGAAGTAGAAATCGTCACCCAAATCGAGGTCAGTGATCGCTGTTCTGATGTCCAGGAGATGTTTTTGGTCATAGAAATGATGGCAGAAATATTACAGTTGGAAGTCGGAAGTTTACATACACTTAGGTTGGAGTCATTAAAACTCGTTTTTCAACCACTCCACAAATGTCTTGTTAACAAACTATAGTTTTGGCAAGTCGGTTAGGACATCTACTTTATGCATGAGACAAGTCATTTTTTCCAACAATTGTTTACAGACAGATTATTTCACTGTATCTCAATTCCAGTGGGTCAGAAGTTTACATACACTAAGTTGACTGTGCCTTTAAACAGCTTGGAACATTCCAGAAAATTATGTAATGGCTTTAGAAGCTTCTGATAGACTAATTGACATCATTTGAGTCAATTGGAGGTGTACCTGTGTATGTATTTCAAGGCCTACCTTCAAACTCAGTGCCTCTTTGCTTGACATCATAAGGAAATCAAAAGAAATCAGCCAAGACCCCAGAAAAAAAATTGTAGACCTCCACAAGTCTGGTTCATCCATCGGAGCAATTTCCAAGCGCCTGAAGGTACCACGTTCATCTGTACAAACAATAGTATGCAAGTATAAACACCATGGGACCACGCAGCCATTATACCGCTCAGGAAGGAGACGTGTTCTGTCTCCTAGAGATGAACGTACTTTGGTGCAAAAAGTGCAAATCAATCCCAGAACAACAGCAAAGGACCTTGTGAAGATGCTGGAGGAAACAGCTACAAAAGTATCTATATACACAGTAAAACAAGTAATTTATCGACATAACCTGAAAGGCCGCTCAGCAAGGAAGGCACACTGCTCCAAAACTGCCATAAAAAAGCCAGACTACGGTTTGCAACTGCACATGGGGGCAAAGATCGTACTTTTTAGAAAAATGTCCTCTAGTTTGATGAAACAAAAATAGAACTGTTTGGCCATACTTACCATCGTTATGTTTGGAGGAAAAAGGAAGAGGCTTGCAAGCCAAAGAACACCATCCCAACCGTGAAGCACGGGGGTGACAGCATCATCTTGTGGAGTGCTTTGCTGCAGGAGGGACTGGTGCACTTCACAAAATAGATGGCATCATGAGGCAGGAAAATTATGTGGATATATTGAAGCAACATCTCAAGACATCAGTCAGGAAATTAATGCTTGGTCACAAATGGGTCTTCAAAATGAACAATGACCCCAAGCATACTTCCAAAGTTGTGGCAAAATGGCTTAAGGACCACACAGTCAAGGTATTGGAGTGGCCATCACAAAGCCCTGACCTCAATCCTATAGAAAATTTGTGGGCAGAACTGAAAAAGTGTGTGCGAGCAAGGAGGCCTACAAACCTAACTCAGTTATACCAGCTCTGTCAGGAGGAATGGGCCAAAATTTACCCAACTTATTGTGGGAAGCTTGTGGAAGGCTACCTGAAACGTTTGATCCAAATTAAACAATTTAAAGGCAATGCTACCAAATTCTAATTGCGTATATGTAAACTTCTGACCCACTGGGAATGTGATGAAATAAATAAAAGCTGAAATAAATCATTGTCTCTACTATTATTCTGACATTTCACATTCTTAAAATAAAGTGGTGATCTTAACTGACCTAAGACAGGGAATTTTTTACTAGGATTAAATGTCAGGAATTGTGAAAAACTGAGTTTAAATGTATTTGGCTAAGGGTATGTAAATTTCCGACTTCAACTGTATGTAAAACAAGTTAAGATCAGCGTAAAAAACACACACATAATATCAGAATTGGTTAGGAGCCCATAAGACGGCAACTATCCACTGCAGCACCATCTTCACCACACCGTGTGTGTGTGTACTTCTGCATGTGCGTGCTCGCGTCGAGTGTGAGTGTATACCATTGGGGTGTGTACAGTAGTGGTGACAGCAGGCCAGAAGTCATGTCCCTTACTCTGCTCTCTTTTTCCTGCCCATTCAGCACTGCCCAAAGCACATAGAAATCAATAAGTGAAAACTGCCAGGAGTGAAAGCCAACCCTGCATTTACGTTACAGGGGTCAAGTTCCATTCATGTTGAGTGGACTACTAGAGTGCAATGGAAACTAAATTGACTTAATCATGTATTACACTGAAGCTGACTGAAAATACATGTCATTTGGATGGTGTCCACCCACTCTGACCAGAGTAGGTGAAAACACGCTTTGGTGATGAAATTTCACTTCCTTATGTTATATTTTATAACATTTTACCAAGACAAATATGATTATTCATGTTCTGAATCGTTCATTATATCCAATATGTCGGATTTTGTAACCTATTAAACGGTTGGTTGTTTAGCAACAAAACCAACACATGCGCAACTATGGGGTTTAACAGACAGCGATGACACAAACTACAGTGCCTTCGGGAAGTATTCCTGAGCCCTTGACCTTTTCCACATTTTGTTATGTTACATCCTTTTTCTGAAATTGATTATATTGATAAGAGGGGGGGGGGAGAAAAACTATCTACACACAACCCATAATGACAAAGCAAAAACAGGTTTTTAGACATTTTTTATCATTTATAAAAAATATAATTGACTTTGAAGCACCTTTGGCAGCAATTACAGCATTGAGTCTTGGGTATGATGCTACAAGCTTGGCACACCTGTGTTTGGGGAGTTTCTCCCATTCTTCTCTGCAGATCCTCTCAATCTCTGTCGGGTTGGATGGGGAGCGTTGCTGCACAGCTATTTTCAGGTCTCTCCAGAGATGTTTGATAGCATTCAAGTCCGTGCTCTGACTGGACCACTCAAGGACATTCAGACACTTGTCCCGAAGCCAATCCTGCTTTGTCTTGGCTGTGTGCTTAGGGTCATTGTCCTGTTGGAAGGTGAACCTTCGCCCCAGTCTGAGGTCCTGAGTGCTCTCGAGCATGTTTTCATCAAGGAGCTCTCTGTACTTTGTTCCCTTCATCTTTCCCTCGATCCTGACTAGTCTCCCAGTCCCTGCTGCTGAATAACATCACACAGCATGATGCTGCCACCACAATGCTTCACCACAGGGATGGTGTCAGGTTTCCTTCGGACGTGACGCTTGGCATTCATTTCAAAGAGTTCAGTATTGTTTTCCAGATAATCTTTTTTTCTCATGGTCTGAGAGTCTTTAGGTGGCTTTTGGCAAACTCCAAGCAGGCTGTAATTAGCATTTTACTGAGGAGTGGCTTCCATCTGGCCACTCTACCATGAAGGCCTGATTGGTGCTGCAGAGATGGTTGTCCTTCTGGAAGTTTCTCCTATCGCCACAGAGGAACTCTAGAGCTCTGTCAGAATGACCATCAGGTTCTTGGTCACCTCCCTGACCAAGGCCCTTCTCCCCCAATTGTGCAGTTTGGCTGGGCGGCCAGCTCTAGGAAGAGCCTTGGTGGTTCCAAACTTATTCCGTTTAAGAATGATGCAGGCCACTGTGTTCTTGGAGACCATCAATGCTGCAGACATTCTTTGGTACCCTTCCCCGGATCACAGATTACTGCACCTGTACATAGCCCATCTATAATTTAGCCCAAACAACTACCTCTTCCCCTACTGTATTTATTTATTTATTTTGCTCCTTTGTACCCCATTATTTCTATTTCTACTTTGCACATTCTTCCACTGCAAATCTACCATTCCAGTGTGTTACTTGCTATATTGTATTTACTTTGCCACCATGGCCTATTTTTGCTTTTACCTCCCTTATCTCACCTCATTTGCTCACATCGTATATAGACTTATTTTACTACTGTATTATTGACTTTGTTTGTTTTACTCCATGTGTAACTCTGTGTCATTGTATCTGTCGAACTGCTTTGCTTTATCTTAGCCAGGTCGCAATTGTAAATGAGAACTTGTTCTCAACTTGCCTACCCGGTTAAATAAATAATAAATTAAATAATAAATTAAATATATCTGTGCTTCAACATAATCCTACGGACAATTCCTTCGACCTCATGGCTTGGTTTTTGCTCTGACATGCACTGTCAAATGTGGCTTTCCAAATCATGTCCAATCAATTGAATTTATCACAGGTGGACTCCAATCAAGTTGTAGAAACATCGCAAGGATGATCAATGTGGACAGGATGTACCTGAGCTCAATTTCGAGTCTCATAGCAAAGTGTCTGAATACTTTTTATAAATTTGCAAAAATGTCTTAACCTGTTTTCACTTTGTCATTATGGGGTATTGTGTGTAGATGGATTAAATAAATATTTATCAATTTTAGAATAACGTTGCAAAGTTACAAAATGTGGAAAAAGTCAAGGGGCCTGAATACTTTCCGAAGGCATTGTATATGTCTCTCCAATGTTTATTGAAAAGAAAAATATAAATAAATATATATGCAACAGAAAACTATTTCAAAGATTTGACTGAGTTACAGTTCATATATGTAAATCAGTTAATTTAAATGAATGTATAAGGCCCTAATCTATGGATTTCACATGATTGGGAATACAGATATACATCGGTTGGTCACAGATACCTTAAAAAAATAAGTACAGGGGTGGATTAGAAAACCATTCAGTATCTAGGGTGACCATTTGCCTCATGCAGCATATCTCCTTCGCATAGAGTTGTTCAGGCTGTTGATTGTGGCCTGTGGAATGTTGTCCCACTTCAATGGCTGTGCAAAATTGCTGGATATTGGACGGAACTGGAACACGTTGTGGTACTTGTCGATCCAGAGCATCTCAAATGTACTCAATCGGGACATGTCTGGTGAGTATGCAGGTCATGGAAGAACTGGGACATTTTCAGCTTCCAGGAATTGGGTACAGATCCTTGCAACATGGGGCCGTGAATTATCCTGCTGAAATATTAGGTGATGGCGGCGGATGAATGCCAAGACAAGGGGCCTCAGGATATCGTCACGTTATCACTGTGTATTGAAATTGACAAAATGCAATTGTGTTCGTTGTCCGTAGCTTATGCCTGCCCATACCATAACTCCATCGCCACCATGGGGCACTCTGAATTGAACGTTGTGAACAGCAAAACGCTCACCCACACGTCACCATGCACGTGGTCTGTGGCTGTGAGGAAGGTTGGATATACTGCCAAATTCTCTAAAACGACGTTGGAGGCGGCTTATAGTAGTGAATTTAACATTCAATTCTCTGGCAACAGCTCTGGTAGACATTCCTGCAGTCAGTATGCCAATTGCACACTCCCTCAACTTGAGACATCTGTGGCATAGAGTACCATAGTATGTGTCATAATACCCATAAACCCTAGTGGTCAAACAAGAAAAAGCTCCAATTGTCCCCCACCCCCCATAGGGGATTTTAGAAACTCTTAAAATAAAAGCTGTGTTTCGTGTAGGTTTACCCTGGCGTTTTGATAACCGTGTCAATCTCTCTAGGACAAGGTGACTTATCAATATATTCATCTGTATTTACCCCCCAAAAATGAAATGATAATGTGGCTATCATAAAGAGCTACAAATGCCATGGTGATCTGGACAAGACTGCCGAATCAAGGCAAAGGTAAGAATCTCTGGATTAACTAATGTTAGGTAAATTTAGTAATACATTGGCTAAATGTCTTTAAATTTACAATTTTGTAAACTGTCTTGTGCAAGTTTTAAATTGACACTACATGTTAACAAAGGTGTCAGCTAGAGATGACATTCAGGAGCTTGCAGAGATTTGTAGTCTTGCATGATGTCTCCTTTGATACTAATTAGCATTTTCCAATCTGTAACTAGAGACGACTATATTGATGAAAGTCACCTTGTCCGAGTGTCACGTTCGTTTGTAGAGAAGGACCAAGGTGCAGAACAAACACTACTTAAATATGATCCCCAATTAGAGACAACGATTACCAGCTGCCTCTAATTGAGAATCATACAAATCACCAACATAGAAACATGAAAACTAGAACACCCACATAGAAATAATAAACTAGAATAACCCCCCAGTCACACCCTGACCTACTCCACCATAGAAAATAAGGACTCTCTATGGTCAGGACGTGACACTGAGAGATTTACATTGTTATCATAACGTCACGCCAGGGTAAGCCTACAAGAAACACAACCCTTATTTTAAGGGTCTAAAATTCTAAAATTCCCCATGGGAAAATGAATGGTGGAAAAACGATTGGAACCATTTCCCTGTTTGACCGCTAGGTTTTATGGGTATTATGACAACACTGTGGGGCTCTATTGTGTTGTCTGACAAAGTTACACATTTTAGTGGCCTTTTATTGTCCCCAGCACAAGGTGCACCTGTGTAATAATCGTGCTGTTAAATCAGCTTCTTTATACGCCACAACTGTCTGGTGGATGGATTATCTTGGCAAAGGCGAAATGGTCACTAACAGAGGTGTAAACAAATTTGTGCACAAGATTTTTGAGAAATAAGCTTTTTGTATGTCTGGAACCAACAGGACCCTGAAAATCTTTTACCCCTAAGCCATAAGACTGCTAAATAGTTAACCAAATACAGTGCTGTGAAAAAGTATTTGCCCCTTTCTGATTTTCACTTGTTTTTTATACTGAATGTTAGCAGATCTTCAACCAAAACCTAATATTAGATCAAGTGATCCTGAGTTTACAAATAACAACAATTGATACTTAATTAAATTAAATAACGAAGTTATGCAACACCCAATTCCCCTGTGTGAAAAGGAATTGCCCCTTACCACTCAATAACTGGTTGTGACACCTTTAGCTGGTTGACACTTTACCCCTACGCTAAGTTATCGTTACTCATTGTGTATTTATTTGTGTTATTATCTTTCTATTCTTCTCTCTGTATTGTTGGGAAGGGCCCATATGTAAGCATTTCACTGTTAGTCTACACCTGTTGTTTACCAAGCTTGTGACAAATACAATTTGATTTGATTTTTGATTTGACAATGAGTACTTGTCTCTCAAATACATCGTTACAGTTGTTGGTTGGACCACAATGAGTTCTGTGGGAATTATTAGAATTAAGCATTGAAATTCACCAACATACACAAAAAGAAAGGAGGACCAAGGCACTCTTCATATAATGAATTAAAATACCTTTATTTAAATGGCATGTTCAATGGAAACAAAGTTTAAAAACTCTGACGTGTTTCGGCTTCTATACACATATACTTTGTCACTTGTCTGACTAATTATTGATTTATAATGTTGGTATCGTAGAATATTTTCTGTATTAACAGTGTTTCACTTCACAGTCCAACACGTCATTTAACCGCGACGTGGTGAAGGCTGGCACCGGGAGGCGCTTCCTGGGTGGCCTGCTGGACGACACGTCCTACTGCTACACCCTGGAGGTGTCCTTCTACAGCTACATGGCAGCGGGGAGCACGTCGCCCGTTCCCTACACCGAGGACACCTGTATCCTTCTCTCTCATTGTCATCAGGGTTCCCAGGGAGCCTGGCCGGGCCCCCGCCTCCTTCTGCCCACGCCTTCCCACACTCCCCCGCTGGCTGATGGAGGAGAAAGGAGAGGAGGCATCAGGGGGAGAGACAGAGATGGAGCACACGACACGTGTACACGTGTATGTTTCCTCCCTCCCTCTCTCCCTCCACTAACTTCCCCAAACTTCAGAGCTTCACATCTCATAGAAAGCATGCTGTATTGGTGTCAGAGTTGATTGATAGTTACATCAATACACCCTGTCCATCCATGTAGGACAAGATATGCAACAGGAACAGAGGGGATTGTGTGTTGTGGTGCCTGGGACTAGGGTTGCAAATGGAGGGTATATTACTGGTGCCTGGGACTTGTGGGATGCAGGCTGCAGCACAGATTGGTTTAAAGGGAAATTGAGTGAGAGGTTCTGTCGTATATTGAAAGGCTCATGTCATTGAGCCAGCAAATCAGTGTACAAACACTAACAGTGTTTTGTGTTTTTGTGGACACCAACACGCATCGAAAACAGAATCCGATTTCTCCCTGAGAGCCCAGTCTGTGCACAGCGATTGGGCACTGTGGGCAGATTGAATTTGTGTCTTCTTGAGGGAGATACTCTGGACTACAAAAGGTCTGATTCTCCAAATCAATGCTACTCCTGAGTAGACAAAAGCCAGACCTGTGCAGATGTCTTGGCCAGTGAAATTATCTGGGCTGTGTCTGTACACCATGCAACAGAAAAGCCGTCTGTAGAGCCCACTAATGAGGGCTGATGGTGATAATGTCAGTCTATTGTACTGGTTCTCCATCCCCCAGCGTTTATCCACACTGCCTGCCCCTATAGTAACAACCTCATTTAGGGCCAGACGAGAGCCTATTGATTTCCTAGTCATTATTGGAGGCCTGGCTCGATCAACAGGCAGTACAGGGCTGAGATGTAGACGAGTCAGGTCAGCCCTTATCCACCTGAACGCTGCCTTGCTCTTTTGTTCAGCCAGATACGTAGTGACAGTGGGAAGGCAACACCTGCCCCATTGATTTTGTTTACAAAAGAGGTAGAGAGCATGTGTGTTCTGCTTTTGTTGTGATGAAGAATAGAATACAGCAGGCCTGTTAATTGCATGGTCTTTTGTACACTCCAAATGCATTCAGGGTTAAATGTGTAACCTTTATTTAACCAGGCAAGTCAGTTAAGAACAAACTCTTATTTACAATGACAGCCTACTCTGGCCAAACCCAGACGACGCTAGGCCAATTGTGCGCCGCCCTATGGGACTCCCAATCACAGCCGGATGTGATACAGCCTGGATTCAAACCAGGGACTTTAGTGATTTCACTTGCACTGAGATGCAGTGTCTTAGACCGCTGCGCCACTCGGGAGCCTTAAAAAATAAACAGGCATTAAATAGACATTCTCTATAGACTAAAATGTTCCTTCAGATTAACTTGTTTTTAACAATTTTAACAAACTTTGTTGGAAAAGAGAGTCTCAGATCCATGGGATAGAGAAGAAGCAGAAAACCAGAGTGGTGTGGAGTCAGCCTACAGGCAGAAAAGTGTACTATACAGTGCCCATATTCCCTGTTTTGAGATGAGAGGAGATGTTCTGTGTACCGTAAGTGCCCTCTAGTGCCAGGAGGGTGAGGTGTCTGTGTGTTGCTCAGCTCCATGTGGCTCTGTCCCTGCCTGTCTTGTATCACTCTGTCACACTGTAGACAACCCACTGCCAGCGACCCTTATATACAGGGCATCCATTCACTTCTTTGTTTAATTATTTATTTATCTTGTGTTTATATCAAAAGGGCTGTAAAGCCTTCTCATCTCACTCAATGTTTTCCCCCAACCCAGTGCTCCACTGAACTGTCAAGTCCAAGGCCTAGTTGGCTGGCTCGCTATAATAAGAAACCCATTCATGTAGAATTACACTGCCTCCAGGACATTCTTTTCCCTTAGTGTCAGAGAGGGGATGGAAACAAAAAAAATCTCTTTACTGTGTGTGGAAAGAGTCATAATTTATCCGTGATGCTCCTTTCCTTGAAAATGTTCCTTTCTTTGTTTCCCCACATAAAAGAGTTGTGCTGTACAGAGGAGACAGTTGGAACAGAGAGGCTGCTGTAATATGTATGCACATAGCATAACCACGGTGATAGCCACACACTGCAAGTGCATAACAAGTCCCTTGATTATTTGTCACTGTGCAGTGGGCTTAAAGAAAGAGATAAGAAAACAGAACAGAGCTGCTGCGGTCCGTCACACCCCCTTTATGCTTCTGGAGTAGCAGTGTTTATTGGCTGTCTTTGTTGGTCTCTCTGCGCTAAAGTATGCTGGCTGAAAGCAAGATGGATGAGGTGAGGTAATAATGTAAATGGAAGAACATTATATAGGAATACCATGGAGGCGAGCCTAGTGGGTGATCGGGATGTGGAGGGGGGACTGAGTCATGGTAGGGGTTGGGGGCCCTGCTGGAGGCAGGCAGGAACAGGCCTGGGGGATGCGTGTAGCTGGGCTTGGGGAGGGGGAGTGTCAGCACTACGCAGGGAGAGGGCAGCGGGGACTTCGTGTAGAGCAAAGATTGGGGTCAGACAGGTTGAAGGGACCAGCCATGTCGCTTTTTACTCCCCGGTGATCTGGTCTATTGAGCGTGCAAATCATCAACAAAGACCTTTATGCTTTGCAACCCCCCTCCCGCTCTAAAAATGAATGAATTATATATATGAATAAATAATTACCTGGACACCCAAATGAATCCCCCCTTCTCCTGTTTAAAGCCTGTTATATTAAATGAAGTGCCCATTTTGACACGTCCCTCTGTGCACTCTCTGTGACGTCTATTAAGATTTAACACACTTAACCCCCCCCCCCCCCAAAACAAAAATGTCTCAAGGTTTCACCATCATTGGAAAGCCCTAGTTATTTGGTTGCTTTGACAAAGTCATTTCTGAAGGCTATTATTTATTTCATATGATTAGTGATACATTTTTAAGGTAAAGAAAAAAACCTGTCCTTACGCTGTCCACCCTATTACCTATTACGTGAACTGAATTCTCATTTTAATATGGTGAAACTATTCCTTTAAAAATATTTTTTAACAAACATTGAACATCTAATAGTCAAATCATAGTGGAAAAGCAGATGAGCTAGTTCTACTCTTTTTGGCCATTTTCTGGTGTTTTGTGGTGGGTCAAGCATAACACGTCAAACCTGTTACCCATCATTTTACCAATACAGTTTTTTTGTTAAGCTTGCATTCAGTTGCCCCTCCCTGTTGCACACAACAAGCTTCTATTCCCCCTGTCTCAAGGGGATGTATGGCTGATTTAAGAGGAAATCGTCAACCCTGTTACGGTCAACCCTTTCGCTTTATTTATTTGGCACTTAACAGGAACTTACTATAGTCTTTTCTTTTTCTTTTTACCTTTTGAGGTGGAAACAAAGTGTTTTTTATTAAGTTGAACATGTGCTCTTCATGACAGAATGTAATAATTTGGTGACATCAACAACACCAAAATCACCAAGTTACACTACCCAAAATGGACTAATTTGATGGAAGTACCTTGTAGTCACCATAATTGAAATCTTAAAGGGCAATTCTGCCACTTTTCAACATCATATTCATTATCTCCTGCACAATACTAGTATCTACATATGTGAAAATGGCCCGTTTCTGTGATTAAAAAGATAAGATGAAAGATCCTAAAAAAAGCTTCACTGTTTCATCACAGGGTAGGATCAAACTTAAGAAAAACGGTTATTTTCAATAACCTGCATCAGGTTTCCAGCCAGAGAGAGGGTCTTTTCTTGCTCCCCACGTCAATGCGAATTTCATATTTTTCAAATTCACAGATTTTTCCTTACTTTCCTTCCCCCGTCTATGGTCACCCAGGTCTAAAAGGCTCATTATATTGAATGAGCAAGCTGTGAATGTTCCACGCCAGAGCAGTTGGAATATTCTCGGTCGTTTAATGATTTCACCACCTGTAATCTTGCACGAAATGGAGAGAAACAATGTTTCATGCTGAGAATTCACTGAGGCATTTGCTTTGTTCTTAGACTGATGTCCTATTGGGAAGATTCCACTGTGGCTTCATAGGACTGGTGTCCCTCTGAGTCTATAGTCTCTGTGTGCTGGTCTGTTATGGCTCTCCATGGATAGGGATTGGCAACATTGTAAAGAGATGAGCACTCAAACAGAGGAAGGTACAATACCAACCTCTTGCTCAAAGACTTTGTGATGGAGCTGTTTTCTTAAAATAACTTCAAAAAATTTTATGTCTTACTTCAAGTATGTAATTTATAATATATCTGAAGTAGGACAGAGCAGACACATTTGGTCTACCTTTCTGTCAAGGTTATTCTATTTTCTCATTTAGGTCATTGTGGAGGTTTTCAGGTTATTCTATTTTCTCAATCAAACTTGATCTTTTTGATGAGGTATACACACTGTAATGTCAGAGCATCATTAACAGGGAGACCAGACAGTGTGAATGTTGAGAGAATCTGGGACCTTATTCAAAACCCAGCTTGATGCTTTGACTGGGAGAGCAAGTAATCTGTGACTTTCATGTCTTCCCACTTTTAGTTTTTTTTATAGAACTTTACACAATGCCTTCCATCTATTTAAAGTAAGATGATGAGGGTTGATTGGACAATGGACTCCAGCGCTAGCTATGTCATGTGACCAGACATGCCAGTGGTGAGAGGGAGCTATGCGTTGCCCTTTTTACTCTTGAGTTAACAAGTCCAGCGCTGGGCTGAAGAAAGACAGCTCCTTGTCCCGGCGGTGTGCCATTTCCCCCTGTCCTTTAGGCTCCAGTCCAGACGGCTACTGAAAGACCTATTATCCCCAGGTCTCACCATAAAAGTCTCACTCAATCAAGCATGGCCATGTTGTCAAACCCTTAGTTTGGTATCACTGCCTCACTTAAGTGTTGTGCTGTCCTGAACACGTTTCATACACATAAATTGATACAGCACGAGGAGCACAATGTGGAACCGGACAGCTCGGTGGTTCCTCCTGGCTTCAACATCAATCACCAGCCCACAGAAGACGGCACGGCCTGACAGCTAGCTGCAGTCTGGGAGATCACTCTGACAACAGCAATACATTGGCACACGCAAAGTATGGGAGCGTGACTCACACAGGGACATTTGAATACCAAACCTGCCAATTGAACATTTCAGGCTTCGCTAATCATGACACTTAGTTGATGGACAGTGACAAGTAGGCAGATATTCTCCCACAGTTGCAGTAATATGCTCCTCAGATCATCATTAGACGTGGTAGGATTCTCTCAATTGTTGACTTATTTTCTTTCTCCTGTCCATTAAATCACAGGGTAGGCTTACTTTTACTCTTACTTTTCCACAAACAAATATAATTAGGAATTTCATGCCATTCAAAACCCTATTAGTTGACTTGCGTGACAGTATACATGGAGTCTGAAATGAAGTTTCCTTCATCATCCCTACTGGCTTTTAGACAGACAGATTAGATAGAGGTCATCTGATGCTGCTCAGCCAGTGGCTCTGAGAGCTTTATGGCATGAGATGTACGTACTTACCAATCTAGCCACTGGACATATCTGCTGCCTGCCCTCTGCACCTCTTAAGTGACGGACACTGGACAGACTCCAGACCTACAGCACTCAGGGCTACTCCTTATCACTGCTGTCAGTCCCCATTAGGAGTCTGCTGAAGATGAGGCCCTATCTGATAGCTGTGTGTGTGTGCATGTGCGTGTGTGTGTGTTCATGTGTGTGTATGTCTTTGTTACTGCATGGATGCCTGTGTTTTGTGTCTGGATGTCTTTAAGGGGGAGAACAGGTGTTGGATGTCTAATGAATGAAGCATTACACATTAGCTACAAAGTTTCTTATAGGAAAAGGACACAAGGTCTTTGAACATAGTTTAGCTGCGGGGGGAAAACATGCTCCCTTTGTGCACCGCTGTTTACTGTTTTAATTAGCATTGTTAATTGGCTCTTTGTATCACCCTGGTGACAGGCCTGTCACTTGATGGTATTGATGGCGCTGATGTCCCTAATTTGTCTTCTTGTTAGGGATGGTCTGCTGTGGACGCTGGTGTTTTGTTCCTTGTCATTGGGGCATCATTGTCCGTCTGTCTGTTTAGACTGGGCACATGACACTGAAAGCAGATAAACAGCTTGGTAAACAAATCATCTGTCGTATCTGCTGTGGAGTGTCCATTTTCCCATTGTCTCGTCACCTCATCAGCCCCATGGTGGCTTGTCCTTGAGTCACAACAAAGGCCTTTATCGATCCTACAAGAGGGTAGAGGAGATATTAAAGCCCCTCATGCTCCAAAGCTGCTGCAGTATCCTCTCTGCCATACTGTAGATCTGGCAGGCCAGAGCACCCAGCACAACTCTCCTCTTCTCATTGACCTGACATTCCAATGTACCAAAAGTTGAGTTCCTATCACCTTACCCAACAAGCACCACAAAGACGTCCTCTCTGAGCTTTACTGTAGTCTACCTCCGCTGTCCAGTTCTCCATCTGATAACACAATGAAGCACACCCTAATTTACCACCAAATTTCTTGCCATGTTTCCCGAGGACATCCTGTATTCCCTGGCCTGTCCTCTTTGTGAGTTACAGTAGAATGGACTGCTATTGAGTTCAGAGCCAGCTGTCTAGTGTCCAGTCGTTTAGCCTGATGTCCTGCGTTTGTCTCCAGGCAGCGAGATTTAGTATAGAAATTATCCTGAGAGGAAGATATTGTCCATCTTGGCAGGGAAGGTCCTTCAGGGAAGGCTTATTTTCTGCCTGACTGTGCCAATGGGCCTACTTATATTGGGCAGCCTTATTTTCTATGGAGACAAGGAATTGGAAGGAACTTTGATAGTAATATAGAAATTCTGATGTGCACCTTCATTCTGAAAGGGAAAATGTACTGTCTAGGTGGAATGTGACATTTTGTGTCAGTAAAATACTTACATATTGCCAACTGCATACATTTGTTTCTTTATGCACCATTGCAGGAAGGGCTGCCAAACTTCCACCCCCCTTGATTATGCAACACCTTTCCCTCCTGCCTGGTGTGTTGAGTTGATGTTTTGGAACTTTCCGCCCTCCTTCGCGAGCTGCCCTCAGGCTGTGCTTTGGCAGAGTCCTCACTTCCTGCCGCTAGCAGCTCATCCCGACTGCTCTGGTTGCCCTTGGCAACAGGTCAGCAGCCAATCAGGGTGTTGGAGTGTCCCGCCCGCAGCTGTGATGCAGATGAAGTATTTTCCTTCCGAAGCGGCCATCCATCACCAACTTCCTGTAATAGATGTGAGATGTGACATCACAAGCTGAGAGGCCATCTGCACTCCACGGGTTTCTGGGATATTTCTGTCATTGCTCAGAGCATGCGTTTGCGCTGGCACCGTTTGATCACGGGGTAACACAAAACTTTCCCAAGGTCAAAATGAAGATGTCAGGGATACATGAGGGACGGTGGTCTATCAGTGGCTGGAGAGGCTGGTGTAGGATAACCTTATGGAGAGCACTCTGGGTTAAAACAGACCTGTATTGGATTATAACAGTCTGGAGGACAAGTATGTTGTACTGCATCATGTCTTCAGAAGAATCCTCAAAATGATGGTACTCACTTCAGAGGATGGTCAACATGACATAAGGCTAGAATTAAGATACTGCATGTTACCCTTCTAAAATAACTAGAGAAGAAGATTATTGTAACTATAGAGGCATAGCAGGTTATGAGCCTAAAATAGTTAATGGCATGATGCAGAGGTTGTAGCGCCAGACAGATGGGTGTAAATACAAGAGCTGGAGCTGTGCGGAGAGTGCCCATCGACCGGCAGAGTGACGAATGGAGGCCCACAGAGACACCACCTTTCCAGGCTAAGGTGACTGAGTAGCAACAGTGGGGTATGGAAGGGGGATGAGGAAGGTACTGGCACTCAAAGCCAAAATAGGGCAAATAGGAGGCACCCTATACAGACAGTGTGGTGAAGAAGGTGCAACAGCGCCTCTTCAACCTCAGGAGGCTTGACGCCTTAAACCTTCAAACTTTTACAGATGCACAATTGAGAGCATCATGCCGGGTTGTATCACCTCCTGGTACGGCAACTGCTCCGCCCACAACCGTAAGGCTCTCCAGAGGCTAGTGAGGTCTGCATAACGCATCACCGGGGGCAAACTACCTGCCCTCTAGGACACCTACAGCACCCGATGTCACAGGAAGGCCAAAAAGATCATCAAGGACAACAACCACCCAATCAACTGCCTGTTCACCCCGCTACCATCCAGAAGGCGAGGTCAGTACAGGTGCATCAAATCTGGGACCGAAAGACTGAAAAACATATTCTATCTCAAGGCCATCAGACTGTTAAACAGCCAACACTAACACAGAGAGGCTGCTGCCTACATCAAAATCTTTGGCCGTTACTCATCTCATTTTTTAAATGTAACCTTTATTTAACTATGCAAGTCAGTTAAGAACAAATTCGTATTTACAATAACGGACTACAAAAAGGCAAAAGGCCTCCTGCGGGGAAGGGGGCTGGGATTAAAAATAAGTAAAATAAAACATCACGACAACACTACATAAAGAGAGACCTAAGACAACAACATAGCATGGTAGCAACACAACATAACAACAACATAGTAGCAGCACAAAACATGGTACAAACATTATTGGGCACAGACAACATCACAAAGGGCAAGAAGGTAGAGACAACAATATATCACACAAAGCAGCCACAACTGTCGGCAAGAGTGTCTATATTCTATACCATCTATTGCATCTTGCCTATACTGCTCAGTCATCGCTCATTCATATATTTATATGTACATATTATTATTCCGTCCCTTTACTTAGATTTGTGTGTGTTAGGTAGTTGTGGAATTGTTGATTACTTGTTAGATATTGCTGCACTGTCAGAACGAGAAGCACAAGCATTTCGCTACACTCACATTAACATCTGCTAACCACGGGTAGGTGACCAATACAATTTGATTTGATTTGTCTTCTTTGTTAATCTATGACATGTTAGCTTCCATACAGTGTGATGTGTGTGCACGTGCATGTGTTCACTGAAAAGACAAGGGATGGACCTCCACCCAGACACTCAATTCAGCCCAAGGATGGATTGTTTATGAGTTAACAGCTTTGGATAATGGGATTTCACCTACAAGGCCTTGGTTTTATGTTTCCTAGGTAATATCTGAGCGTTGAAAGGAATAATAATACAAAAAATACACAATTTCTTTTAATATTTTTTTCACTGGCACTTGTTTCAATCATAGAGGTGTGACAGATAGACAGGTCATATCTGAACATCAACAAGGAAATGACAAGAGGTGAACAATTATGTCTCTGTGTCATTTCATCATTTTGGTCTGTCTGGTAAAGAATATATTCATAACAGCACCTTCACTGGGGAACCTATGTGTCCATCTTTGATGAAATATGGATTACTGGTAGTTGTCACTCATTTTTTTCTTGTTCTGGTCCTATGAATTATAATCGTACATGAGGGAATTTTTTCTCATAGTTTTCCCTATTGTCTTAACAGTATTTATGTGTGTAGTGATTTGTCTAGATTGACCAGCATTTAAAAAAAATGTTTTCTACATTTTGCCTTAATCTAAATAATTTTGTTATTATCTGTGTTTGTGATCTAATCCAGCTCGGCGTCATGGCAACAGCATGCAGAGTAACCACACAGTTTTATGATCAAGGGTCTCAAGTTATTGATGCCTTCCATAATGTGGTGGGGGCTGGGGGCTAGACTTGTGAATTTTTAAAAAGCCTGGGCGGTAAGTAATTGCCACTGTGATGCCTTCCACCTTCGTGTTTTTGGCTGATGCAGTTGATTTACCCCCACTAAGTGCGGAACACAGTGTGTTGTAGCCTGGTAATTTATACGCCACATTTCTCTACTGGTTATTGCTTAGTTATTTACTGCAAATGGTTCTATTTGTTCTGTGAGGAAGAAACTAGGGCTTTATTTATTTATTTATTTCAATTAATAGTAGAGCGTCAGAGGCAGGATTTAGAGGCTTTGTGAAATGAAACAGTGTAACTCCAGTAAATGCCTCCCAGCCAGGGAGAAATTGCCTTGTTGTTGACTAAACTAAAGGCTAACAGCGCCATATGTTCATGTTATAGGGAAGAACCTTAACATGTTCCCCTCAGACATGAAGCTTGGAAGAAATGTTGCCCGCACCTTCCTCGACTACTACAGGCACAACAACTTCATTGATGACAACAAACTACAAATCTCAAATCACATCAATAGGTAGTGTTTCTAATGACACATTTCAATAACTTGTCCAGTTTACATCCTATTTGTTTAACTTGATAATATTCACTAATGTTTTTGTGTCCTCAGTATGGAGGTATTGTCCCAGGGTCGACAGGGGAATGGAAATGGGAATGGGAGGACTTCTGGGAGTGAGAGAGGAGCAGAGAGGAAGAACCAGAGTATCACAGGAGAGTACTAGACACCTGGCAATAACATACTGGAGAGACCAGTCCAGTCTGACCACTGTATAAGGCTCCTGACTCACAGCCCTACACTATATCCACACAGCCCTACACTATATCCACACAGCCCTACACTATATCCACGCAGCCCTACACTATATCCACGCAGCCCTACACTATATCCACGCAGCCCTACACTATATCCACACAGCCCTACACTATATCCACACAGCCTTACACTATATCCACACATCCCTACACTATATCCACACAGCCTTACACTATATCCACACAGCCCTACACTATATCCACACAGCCCTACACTATATCCACACAGCCCTACACTATATCCACACAGCCTTACACTATATCCACAAAGCCCTACACTATATCCACACAGCCCTACACTATATCCACACAGCCTTACACTATATCCACACAGCCCTACACTATATCCACACAGCCCTACACTTTATCCACACAGCCTTACACTATATCCACACAGCCCTACACTGTATCCACACAGCCCTACACTATATCCACACAGCCCTACACTGTATCCACACAGCCCTACACTATATCCACACAGCCCTACACTATATCCACACAGCCCTACACTATATCCACACAGCCCTACACTATATCCACACAGCCCTACACTATATCCACACAGCCTTACACTATATCCACACAGTCCTACACTGTATCCACACAGCCCTACACTATATCCACACAGCCCTACACTATATCCACACAGCCCTACACTATATCCACACAGTCCTACACTATATCCACACAGCCTTACACTATATCCACACAGCCCTACACTATATCCACACAGCCCTACACTATATCCACACAGTCCTACACTATCCACACAGCCCTACACTATATCCACACAGCCCTACACTATATCCACACAGTCCTACACTATATCCACACAGCCCTACACTATATCCACGCAGCCCTACACTATATCCACACAGCCCTACACTATATCCACACAGTCCTACACTATATCCACACAGCCCTACACTATATCCACACAGCCCTACACTATATCCACACAGTCCTACACTATATCCACACAGCCCTCGTGAAAATTAGATGCATCAGCCCAAGACAAAGGATGCAATTTCACAAACGGATCACTTTTGGATAACATGTTAATTGGAGGATATTTACCCATGGAACTTCATTAGAGCAAGTTGCTCTGACTGTATGAAATGTATGGGACGAATCAAGCTGACACATATACATCTCACGTTCCATTTGAGGCCTTCATACGTCATTCATATATTTTACCACAATGTGCTTTTTCCATTTTAGGTATTGCTTTTTATTCAAATGTATTCACGCATGTCATTGAAAATAAGTGCATGTGTTTTCTCTTGTAAGTAACTTATTTTGTGTTTATCTTGCCGCTCTGTATCCTACATTATTTGGAGGGGTGTAATGGGAGGGGTAACCCATTTTTGTTTAGTCATGACCTTATCGGTATCTAAGTATTCTGTTGATAAAACTATGAAATATAACACATATTTGTAAGTTTGTGAAATTGATGTTCAGTCATTGTCAGTGCATTAGTTTACACAGGTGTTTGCGATTTAAAGGAAACAGACTTTGGGTCAATTTGATTTCAACTGATGTCATTTCATGGATTATAATATAGAAGAAAATTCATGAATTTGAAATCCCTCTAGAAAATGATGGGTATCTATCAAGTATGAACTTGCCCTGAATTGACTGATATCCATTAATTTCCATATCTTACTGCAATGTAAACATCTATTCAACCTATCTGTTCAGAGCACAGAGTGCTTTTCATTGCATTATGTAAAACATCATCCATGGGATTTGCTCAACACAAAGGCATAAGTAGGAGAGCTAGAGAGAATGGTACATTAGTCAAGTGTGGCGTGAAGAACAACATGTAATTTTCAGACCAGTCATTTGGAATAAGTGAGGCAATCTGTCAGCATAAAAGCATACACAAAGGACTTTTACATGGTTGACGAGAAGATGGAGAGGCTGTACGAGAATGACGAAAGACATTTGTCTTTTGATGCTTTCACTGAACATGTGTCAGACCTGGACCTGTCCAACACTAAAGTGCATGTTAGCGCATCTCTCTCTCTCTTGCACACACACACACACACACACACACACACACACACACACACACACACACACACACACACACACACACACACACACACACACACACACACACAAACTGCATGCACACACACAGGAAAATGCTTCCTTCTATTCAAAGTGCACGGTCCCCACTGTGCTGCTATCATTTTAAGCTTTATGTAGAGATATTATTCTCTATTGCTTTCTCAATGAGACTGGGCACATTACTTTCTAATTAATTGTACACAGCTATGCATGCGAGAAGGTGAGAATTGTTAATACATTTTCTCTTCAATAGTCAAGAAAATTATATTTCTAATTAGCCGTCCTTACATTTGTTATGCATTATTTAGCCTCTTACCAAATCCCAGAGGCTCTTGTTTATCTAAGAGGATGGTTAATTGCAGCTGCAGGTAGCCTAATGGTTAAGAGCAGTGGGCCAGTATCCGAAAGGTTGTTGGTTCAAATCCCTGAGACAACTAGGTGAATATCTGTCAATGTGCCCTTGAGTAAGGCATTTAACCTTAGTTGCTCTGGATAAGAGCATCTGCTAAATTACTCAAATGTAAAAGCACTGCAAACAAGTCTGTTTAGAGCCCCGCTGTGGTCAGTGTCACCCTGTATATAACAAAGCCAGTAGAGGTTGGTGTGTATAACTACTCATCTAAAGGATGATCATGAATGCAAGACTAATGTGGGGTAGGACTGGAAGTTTGTTTTTCTAAGCATTACTCAAATAAAATAAATACGTGGCATGATCTAAAGTCCACTTATTTGACCGCTCTGCAGCTCTCATCATTTATCAGGACATTGTAACTATTTATTCTCAATCTGCCCAATAAATGGTTTTGGACATTTGTTGAATCCACTGAACACAGTCTACAAAATGCAGATTGATTGAATTCCAGTTTATTTTCCCCCAAGAGTCACATGACCACCAATATCTTTGCTTTGCTAGAGTCAGAGTAGCTCAGAAGGTGTTGTATGCTGAAGCAGTGCAGACAATTGAGAATGATGGGTCCAAGGATAAGGGATCCTGTGAGCAGTAGATCTATGCCAGCACAGAGGGATAGGTTAATGAGTAATATATGCTTCAGTATGGTTGGCTTCTCTGCGTTCATAGCAATGGTTATCAACTGTGCTGCAGAACTGGAACATAAATCGCAGAAAATGGATGTTGTGGTGGCAGCTCCAGGGAAGTATTTGGGTATACGAGACGAGATTTGACTTTAGAAGAGTTACTTACTGGATGTGTTGAGTGGTGGTGTCCCTTTCTCCCAGGCCATTTGCATGGTACAGGAACAGATAAGGTCAAGGTAGTGGAATGGGTTTTTAATGTTTAATGTTTTAGTGTAGGGTTAGTTGGAAGAGTGTTCTTTTGTATATACAGTACCAGTCAAAAGTTTGGACACACCTGCGTCATGGGACACCTACTCATTCCAGAGTTTTATTATTTTCTACATTGTAGAATAATAGTGAAGACATCAAAACTATGAAATAATGCATATGGAATCATGTAGTAACCACAAAAGTGTTAAACAAATCAAAATATATATTATATTTGAGATTCTTCAAAGTAGCCACCTTTTGCCTTGATGACAGCTTTGCACACTCTTGGCATTCTCTCAACCAGCTTCACGAGGTAGTCACCTGGAATGCATTTCAACTAACAGGTGTGCCTTAAAAGTTCATTTGTGGAATTTCTTTCCTTCTTAATGCGTTTGAGCCAATCAGATGTGTTGTGACAAGGTAGGGGTGGTATACAGAAGATATCCCTATTTGGCAATAGACCAAGTCCATATTATGGCAAGAACAGCTCAAATAAGCAAAGAGAAATGACAGTCCATCATTACTTTATGACATGAAGGTCAGTTAACCTGTGGGACCTGTGGGGTGGTGCAAAATTGACCCAGCGTCGTGAGGGTTTGGCCTGGCAGGGATTGCCTTGTCCCATCACACACTAGAGATTCCTGTGGTGGGCTGGGTGCAGTGCACGCTGACATGGTTGCCAGGTGTCTGGTGTTTCATCTGACACATTGGTGCGGCTGGCATCCAGGCTAAGTGGACATTGTGTCAAGAAGCAGTGCGGCTTGGTTGGGTTGTGTTTCAGAGGACACTTGGCTCTCGACATTTGCCTCTCCTGAGTCTGTATGGGAGTTGCAGTGATGAGACAAGACTGTAACTACCAATTGGATACCATGAAATTGGGGTAAATCTATTTGTTTAACACTTTTTTGGTTACGACATGATTCCATATGTGTTATTTCCTAGTTGTGATGTCTTCATTATTATTCTACAGTGTAGAAAATAGTAAAAAGAAAAACCCTTGAATGAGTAGGTGTGTCCAAACTTTTGACTGGTACTGTACATTTTTTTGTTCATTTTAGTTTTTGCTTTCCCCATTTTGAATCAGAAAGTATAATGGGTGTATATTATACTCCCGTTGATGGCAGTAATGCAACATATTGTATGCTAACCGCCTTTAAATCCCAAAGAAGAAGAAGAAGAATCTCTCCGCTCCCTGTTAGTGTTTGGCAGCTATGACAACGAAGTTTGAAAATGGGTGGTTTGACACCTCAGAAGAAGAAGCTCTACTCCTCTAAAATGTCTCAGAAAGCTCTGAAATGCACCGTGCAAATTAAAATCCAAGCTGTAAGTACAACCTGATATGTTATTTTCTCTCACTAAGTTTGTACTTGATCCATAATGCTGATACTATATTCGCAAATGAGCTAGCTAAGCTAACCCGAACCGCACACTCAATCATCTTCGCTAGCAAACGTTAGCTTGCTATCCATCTTCCAACCCTCAATATACACACACAAATGCCTAAAACTACTGCAGCCAACTGCTCCCACTGTGCACAAAAGTGAACTCCCAAGCAAAATAGCTAGATCAATAACGTTAGGCTTGCCAGCCCATTGTTGGATTTGTCTTTTAACGTTAGCTAATAATAGCTACGAGCTACGGTAGCAATTTGTTGCACAAAGTAAGCAATTGCTATCTAGCCCAGTAGTGATCTACAATTTATTTGTTTGATTACAGATTACTTGTCCAGGGGTTGTGTTACCCAATCAGGAAGACATATACCTGAGTGTCTGCGTCATGGGACAGTTCAAGAAGACTCTCTGTCTGCCGCCTGCCTTCCCTCTTCTATTCCATGAGAACATGGTATTTGTGAAGGTAAGAAGGATAGAAACACATACTATACCCCGACCCACAACATTGCTTACAGCAACACAAAACAATCATGTTGTCACTGTAAAACTTGCTTTCATATGTTCTTTATCTCCATCTGAAGACGTTCACAGGAGCTGCTGACCCAGGTCACATTGTGGACCTCCTTGAAGGTAGTCATTTTCTCATTTTGAGCCTTTTTGTGATATAATTTTATAACATAAAGTATCTTATGTCTCTGTTATCTTCCCATAGCTGACACAACATCCTTTGAACTGATTCAGCTTGTGCCTCCAGGTATGACTTTTCAGAAGAAAAAAGTGAAATGTCTTAACAGTTCATGGTTTTTAAGCATGATAGGGACATGCATTTCATAATTTCTAAAAGTAACCTGTTTACAAATCAACTCTTGACTTGTTTTTTTCACAATACCTACGCTGAGTCAACAAAACATTAAGACCACCTGCGGAATGCTTTCGGGACCTTGTAGAGTTCATGCCCGACGAATTGAGGCAGTTCTGAGGGCAACTCAATATTAGAAATGTGTTCCTAATGTTTGGTATACTCGGCGTATATTCCCTGTTGTAAAATTAGCATGGCTATACAGTACATAGAACAATGGACTAATGAAACAAATACCAAAAACTACACTAATCAAAAATATAAACGCAACATGTAAAGTGCTGGTTTCATGAGCTGAAATAAAAGATCCCAGAAATGTTCCATATGCACAAACTCTTATTTCTCTAAAATGTTGTACACAAATTTGTTTACAACTTTGTTAGTGAGCATTTTATCCTTTGTCAAGATAATCCATCCACCTGACAGGTGTGGCATATCAAGAAACTGATTAAACAGCAGGATCATTACACAGGTGTAGACCACGTGTAACCACACCAGCCCAGGACCTCCACATCTGTCTTGTTCACCTGCGGGATTGTCTGAGGGGTTGGGGCGGGGTGCTCATTCTGATTGGCTGGGCCTGGTTCCTCAGTGGGTGGGTCTATGCCCACCACTGGTTGCGCCCCAGCCCAGTCATGTGGAATACATAGATTAGGGCCTAATGAATTTATTTCAATTGACTGATTTCCTTATATGAACTGTAACTCAGCAAAATCTTTGAAATGGTTGCGTGTTGCCTTTACATTTTTGTTCAGCATATTTTTTTGTATTTCTTTCATTAGTCCATTGTTGATATAGTCCCAAAATGTTTTGCATGTCAGCAATCAAATTTTGAAGATATGTAACTTTGGAAATACAGCCGGTATGATGCATCATATGATGCAAAACACTGCATCATACCGTCTGTATTTTGAAAGTTATATCTTTAAAACTTGCTTGCTGACAGGCACAACATTTTGGGACTATATCAACAATGGACTAATATTTTTTGTGTGGAGTATTACTTTAAGCTATATATTGCTCTGTGTTTTTAGGGGGGGATATTTTGGCCACTATTGAAGAGAAGACCAGAGAATTCCTCTATCCAGGCCCCAAGCTGACACCTAGAGCCGATGGTCCTGAGAGAGAGATGCTGATGAGGAGATCTATCTGTTTCCCTGTGGGTGCACCACCTCCTCCACATGCTTTGTCATATGTTAAACATCTCCAAAGCCAATTTTCTTTCATTTTGTTTTCTTGAGAATGCAATGATTGTAGATTTTGTGTTTGCAAATTGATCTTGCAAGCGATGTGTTATCTGAAGTCACTCTCTGGTTGGGTTTCCAGCTCCTTGTTAAAGGCTTTTGTTTTCTACTGTCCCCTCAGGGAATCTCTCCTAAAGTGGAGTTTGCAACCATGTCTGTCATTGAGGAATGTGATGGGAAAGATAGCCAGCCTCAGCCTGCCTCTCCTGTAAGTGTGTGTCCTCTCCTTACTGCCCTCATCACACCCAGTGTTTCCGTGTTCACAATGAATTGTGTTCAGCTGGGAGATTTGAATGATACCCAGACAGCCATAGTTAAGAGGAAGGAGATGAGGGTTTCTCATTTAAAGACAAGACAGTGATCTAAATGGTTCTTTGGTTTTAAAGCATGTCTTATAGCATACAGTAAAACAGGCATACAGGCAAAAAAAAGTATTTAGTCAGCCACCAATTGTGCAAGTTCTCCCACTTAAAAATATGAGAGATGCCTGTAATTTTCATCATAGGTACACTTCAACTATGACCGACAAAATGAGAAAAAAAAATCCAGAAAATCACATTGTAGGTTTTGTAATGAATTTATTTGCAAATTATGGTGGAAAATAAGTATTTGGTCACCTACAAACAAGCAAGATTTCTGGCTCTCACAAACCTGTATCTTCTTCTTTAAGAGGCTCCTCTGTCCTCCACTCGTTACCTGTATTAATGGTACCTGTTTGAACTTTTTATCAGTATAAAAGACACCTGTCCACAACCTCACACTCCAAACTCCACTATGGCCAAGACCAAAGAGCTGTCAAAGGACACCAGAAACAAAATTGTAGACCTGCACCAGGCTGGGAAGACTGAATCTGCAATAGGTAAGCAGCTTGGTTTGAAGAAATCAACTGTGGGAGCAATTATTAGGAAATGGAAGACCTACAAGACCACTGATAATCTCCCTCGATCTGGGGCTTCACGCAAGATCTCACCCCGTGGGGTCAAAATGATCACAAGAACGGTGAGCAAAAATCCCAGAACCACACGGGGGGACCTAGTGAATGACCTGCAGAGAGCTGGGACCAAAGTAACAAAGCCTACCATCAGTAACACACTACGCCGCCAGGGACTCAAATCCTGCAGTGCCAGACGTGTCCCCCTGCTGAAGTTTGCTAGAGAGCATTTGGATGATCCAGAAGAAGATTGGGAGAATGCCATATGGTCAGATGAAACCAAAATATAACTTTTTGGTAAAAACTCAACTCGTTGTGTTTGGAGGACAAAGAATGCTGAGTTGCATCCAAAGAACACCATACCTACTGTGAAGCATGGGGGTGGAAACATCATGCTTTGGGGCTGTTTTTCTGCAAAGGGACTAGGACGACTGATCCGTGTAAAGGAAAGAATGAATGGGGCCATGTATCGTGAGCAAGGGCATTGAACGTTTTTTAGATTTTTTTATTGTTCCAATAACAATCAGCAAGAGCATTGAAGATGAAACATGGCTGGGTCTTTCAGCATGACAATGATCCCAAACACACCGCCCGGGCAACGAAGGAGTGGCTTCGTAAGAAGCATTTCAAGGTCCTGGAGTGGCCTAGCCAGTCTCCAGATCTCAACCCCATAGAAAATCTTTGGAGGGAGTTGAAAGTCCGTGTTGCCCAGCAACAGCCCCAAAACATCACTGCTCTAGAGGAGATCTGCATGGAGAAATGGGCCAAAATACCAGCAACAGTGTGTGAACCTTGTGAAGACTTACAGAAAACGTTTGACCTCTTTCATTGCCCACAAAGGGTATATAACAAACTATTGAGATAGACTTTTGTTATTGTCCAAATACTTATTTTCCACCATAATTTGCAAATAAATTCATTAAAAATCCTGCAATGTGGTTTTCAGGAGTTTTTTTTACATTTTGTCTGTCATAGTTGAAGTGTACCTATGATGAAAATTACAGGTCTCTCATCTTTTTAAGTGGGAGAACTTGCACAATTGGTGGCTGACTAAATACTTTTTTGCCCCACTGTATTTCCCATTATCTTTGCTCTTGTGTACTTTTGAATTGATACATGTATCAATTTTCCTTACACTCGTCAAGACTCTTGTCTTGTAGACAGCTAAATGATATGTAAATTGCTTTACATGTTATCATTCAGATTTGTATGTCCTTGATGAAATACAAAAACAGCCTAATACTGTATAGTGCTACTACAGTGCTTGCGAAAGTATTCGGCCCCCTTGAACTTTGCGACCTTTTGCCACATTTCAGGCTTCAAACATAAAGATATAAAACTGTAGAATCAACAACAAGTGGGACACAATCATGAAGTGGAACGACATTTATTGGATATTTCAAACTTTTTAACAAATCAAAAACTGAAAAATTGGGCGTGCAAAATTATTCAGCCCCTTTACTTTCAGTGCAGAAAACTCTCTCCAGAAGTTCAGTGAGGATCTCTGAATGATCCAATGTTGAACTAAATGACTAATGATGATAAATACAATCCACCTGTGTGTAATCAAGTCTCCGTATAAATGCACCTGCACTGTGATAGTTTCAGAGGTCCGTTAAAAGCGCAGAGAGCATCATGAAGAACAAGGAACACACCAGGCAGGTCCGAGATACTGTTGTGAAGAAGTTTAAAGCCGGATTTGGATACAAAAAGATTTCCCAAGTTTTAAACATCCCAAGGAGCACTGTGCAAGCGATAATATTGAAATGGAAGGAGTATCAGACCACTGCAAATCTACCAAGACCTGGCCGTCCCTCTAAACTTTCAGCTCATACAAGGAGAAGACTGATCAGAGATGCAGCCAAGAGGCCCATGATCACTCTGGATGAACTGCAGAGATCTACAGCTGAGGTGGGAGACTCTGTCCATAGGACAACAATCAGTCGTATATTTCACAAATCTGGCCTTTATGGAAGAGTGGCAAGAAGAAAGCCATTTCTTAAAGATATCCATAAAAAGTGTCGTTTAAAGTTTGCCACAAGCCACCTGGGAGACACACCAAACATGTGGAAGAAGGTGCTCTGGTCAGATGAAACCAAAATTGAACTTTTTGGCAACAATGCAAAACGTTATGTTTGGCATAAAAGCAACACAGCTCATCACCCTGAACACACCATCCCCACTGTCAAACATGGTGGTGGCAGCATCATGGTTTGGGCCTGCTTTTTTTCAGCAGGGACAGGGAAGATGGTTAAAATTGATGGGAAGATGGATGGAGCCAAATACAGGACCATTCTGGAAGAAAACCTGATGGAGTCTGCAAAAGACCTGAGACTGGGACGGAGATTTGTCTTCCAACAAGACAATAATCCAAAACATAAAGCAAAATCTACAATGAAATGGTTCAAAAATAAACATATCCAGGTGTTAGAATGGCCAAGTCAAAGTCCAGACCTGAATCCAATCGAGAATCTGTGGAAAGAACTGAAAACTGCTGTTCACAAATGCTCTCCATCCAACCTCACTGAGCTCGAGCTGTTTTGCAAGGAGGAATGGGAAAAAATGTCAGTCTCTCGATGTGCAAAACTGATAGAGACATACCCCAAGCGACTTACAGCTGTAATCGCAGCAAAAGGTGGCGCTACAAAGTATTAACTTAAGGGGGCTGAATAATTTTGCACGCCCAATTTTTCAGTTTTTGATTTGTTAAAAAAGTTAGAAATATCCAATAAATGTCGTTCCACTTCATGATTGTGTCCCACTTGTTATTGATTCTTCACAAAAAAATACAGTTTTATATCTTTATGTTTGAAGCCTGAAATGTGGCAAAAGGTCGCAAAGTTCAAGGGGGCCGAATACTTTCGCAAGGCACTGTATATCAACATTCGTACCTTTTTTAACAGCTAAAGGCAGAGGTTGATCGTGGCACATATAAGAGCTCAATAATCACCCTAGTTTGACATTGACTAATTATTTCTGGATTTCTACAGAATTTATTTTGCTATCATTCTAGTCACTTTCCACCATATACCTATTTTGTTGCCGTGGCTACTGACATCCCAGTAGTTTAGCAGCACATTTTAAGGTATCCTCTCCTTGTGAAGTTAATTATAGAGAAGCAGATCAGTGGAATTGATATCCAGGCCCGGTTTCTGGTGTCTTTGTGCTTTGTTTAGAGGAACAGCCAGTCAATCAGCGTTCATATCCGTTGTTCTCACCTGGCTTCTCCTCACTGTGTCCGTTGGATTTAAAGGGCAAGTTGTGCTCAGTTGCATAATATTTCCATTTACTTTTCAAACTGAAGACTGAAGAAACACAGGATTTGTGTTTCATAACGGGTGCTATCAATTTTTCTAGTGTAATCCGCTTTGATGGCTATACTTTAAAGGGGTATTTGGCAGACAGACTGCAGGAGAGCGAGAGCAAGGTAGTCATCCATTTTCCCCGAGAACTTAAAAGCCCCTGCAGAATCAGACCAAAAAATAGATTTTTTTATTGTTCCAATAACAAATTACAAACCTCAGGCCTTTGAGTATTATCTATCAAGTCAGTGTTGTGAAATGTAGGACCGTTCTCCAGGTGCTGTTACCAGAGCCATTTATTTTAATGGCCATTATTGACAAAATGGCTGGATTTGGATGGGTGTAGGTATTCTGTCGTGACCCCCAAGGAGATGTGAATCAGAGTAAAGTGATAGGGAGAAGCATCATTGATGCTGCCTTTAGCCTTTCTTCATATGATGCTAATGGATACTCAGGATTCTCATTACCCTGGCAGGTTGAGCAATGCACTAAGGCTCCTCTTTTCCACTTTTACAATAGGAACCCTTTAAAATGTCTTGCCCTGTAATGGAGAATTTAGTAATTCTCTTCTCCCTCTGTCTCTTGTATCTAGTCTCTCAGACAGCTGTCTTGTCTATTTCCACTGTTGTCACTCATTTTTTTGTCTGTGTTTGTGTGCATGTCACTCTTTGTGAAGCCTCATGGTGTGGACTTGACATGGCATTCTTTTTAAATGGGTTTTCTCGACATGATTTGCATCCGTTTGAATGGGTCTCGTTTCTTGTTTTATACGCTACTTGTGGCTCAGGCTTTGTTGTTTCAAGGACACCCTGCTTTATCACCCATTACCAATACCATCAGGCCCACTAATCATATCAGACAAGCACAACTCATGGTGGAAAATGGGCCTTTTGTGTTTAACCAAAAAAGAGAGAAAATAATTGGGAAAAAACTACTTTCATTATCGGTCCACTCCAAATGGCAATCTCAATCAGGATTTATTTATTCCATTTCCTAAAAATGTGTTAATATGCCAGGATGTCCCAATTAGCATTTAAATTATATTTATTATACAACCATGTAATGCTATTATTAGTCTGAAGCTGGCCATCAAATAACATAAAACATTACGTATTTATCTGGGCATTGCCCACAGAAACTAAGATATTGCTTCTCAGAATTATGTTGTTAGCAACCATTAGAATCATTGAAGACATTTTGCAACCAAGGTGATATCCAAGCACAGAGGTGTTATTTACGTTGCATAGTTTTAATGGAGGGAATCACATTTTTTTTTCTAATATAGCAATTTATGCTTTTTGTCCCCCCACTTTATCTGAAATCACCATCACCTACTGATTAACTTGTCAGTTTTGCAGATTCAAATTGTTTTGAGCTCGTACTGTGTCAGTAATTATCTTTAGAAAGTAGCATTGCATTCAATATAATGCAGCTTTTTTTTTACCCCGTCTCAAAAGTGAATGGTTTGGAACTTTAAGGAGAGCTTCTCCCACTCTGATAATGAATGTGACCATGCGCAGCTCACAAAAATGATTGCTTACCTTTTATGAAATTACTCTGTTCATGTAAAAATGACCAAATATATACACTGACTGTTTTAAAGCAAAATGACCAAAACGATTTACTTATGGTGAACAATCTAAATAAATCTGAATGATTGGGGTTTTCAATCAGCAGCTGGACGTCAGTTGTGTCCACTCCGGTAGGCTAAAATCCAATTTTCTACAGGGCATTTGGTAACATTGACCCAGCAAATTACATTGGAGGTCACTCAACTACTAAAGCCTATGATTTTACATTGCGAAAGACATTTTACAAGCATCTGAATGCTGAAGGTGTCGTGCAGATGTACAAATAGCCTATTAGAACAGGGATAGGCCTACCTCTCGTTGGCCTGAGCAGCTGTCTCCCACACTGTGTGCAGTTGTTAACCAGTTAAATGTAATCTACGTAATCCCCAAAAGTACTTATTTATCATTAGAGGGCCATAAACAATAACTAGTAATGCTGCATACTCAAAAGGTTAAAATCTTACCTTTCTGGTTAAAAAATAAGTTCTAAATTGGTGGTCACTTTTGAGGACACGGGCTCAAGTACGCAGTACAAATCTGAAATCTTTTATGTATTTCCTATTCAACAAAACTGTATAAGGCTTGAAATGACAAGCTTTCTACATATAGCATAGTCAAGTGATAAAATGGCTAAGATTTCACCTTATAACTGTAAAATACATTTATGTTTAGTGTTAGAGAAAATGGGCATATTTTCAAAAGGTCTTTCTTGATCAAAACATCTGCCCCCTTCACTGTGAACGTCTCACAGAGCTCTTGCTTGGCTTCCTGAACTCGTTAGGAACATGCCTTTTGTCTCATATTAATCTATGACAAACGTAAAGTGTTTTTTTGTTTAAAATCTATTAATTATTTTAGATTAATGGCTATAAATTCATCTCTGAATGTGCTACTTTTTACCAGGTAAGTTGACTGAGAACACATTCACATTTACAGCAATGACCTGTGGAATAGTTCAAAGGGAGAGTAGGGGGTATGATTGAGCCAATTGGAAGTTGGGGATGATTAGGTGGCCAAGTTGGATGGGAAGCGTTGCTGTACAGCTATTTTCAGGTCTCTCAAAATATATTATAATATATATCTGAAACTGGAAACACTTATCTCCCTCACTAGCGTTAAGCACCAACTGTCAGAGCAGCTCACAGATTACTGCACCTGTACATAGCCCACCTATAATTTAGCCCAAACAACTACCTCTTTCCCAACTGTATTTTATTTATTTATTTATTTTGCTCCTTTGCACCCCATTATTTTTATTTCTACTTTGCACATTCTTCCATTGCAAAACTACCATTCCAGTATTTTACTTGCTATATTGTATTTACTTTGCCATCATGGCCTTTTTTGCCTTTACCTCCCTTCTCACCTCATTTGCTCACATTGTATATAGACTTGTTTATACTGCATTATTGACTGTATGTTTGTTTTTACTCCATGTGTAACTCTGTTTTATCTGTCGAACTGCTTTGCTTTATCTTGGCCAGGTCGCAATTGTAAATGAGAACTTGTTCTCAACTTGCCTACCTGGTTAAATAAAGGAAAAAAAAAAAAAGAAAAAAAAATTAGATCGGGTTCAAGTCCGGGTTCTGGCTGGTTCACTCAAGTACATTCAGAGACTTGTCCCGAAGCCACTCCGACATTGTCTTTGCTCTGTGCTTAGGGTCTTTGTCCTGTTGGAAGGTGAACCTTCGCCCCAGTCTGAGGTCCTAACCTGCTCCAGAGTGCTTTTCATCAAGGATCTCTCTATACTTTGTTCGCTTCAGCTTTCCCTCCATCCTGACTAGTCTCCCAGTCGCTGCTGCTAAATAACATCCCCACAGCATGTTGCCACCACCATGCTTCACTGTAGGTATGGTATTGGCCAGGTGATGAGTGGTGCCCGGTTTCCTCCAGATGTGACGCTTGGTATTCAGGCTAAAGACTTCAATCTTGGTTTCATCAGACCAGAGAATCTTGTTTCTCATGGTCTGAGTCTTTTAGGTGCCTTTTGGCCAACTCCAAGCGGGCTGCTGTTCCTTTTACTGAGGAGCAGCTTCTGTCTGGCCACTACAATAAAGGCCTGATTGGTGGAGTGCTACAGAGATGTTTGTCCTTCTGGAAGGTTCTCCCATCTCCACAGAAGAACTCTAGATGTCTATCAAGAGTGACCATTGGGTTCTTGGTCACCTCCCTGACCAAGGCCCTTCTCCCCCAATTGCTCAGCTCTAGGAATAGTGTTGATGGTTCCATACTTCTTCTATTTAAGAATGATGGAGGCAACTGTGTTCTTGGGAACCTTCAATGCTGCAGAAATGTTTTGATACCCTTCCCTAGATCGGTGTCTCGACACAATCCTTTCTCTGAGCTCTATGGACAATTCCTTCGACCTCATGGCTTGGCTTTTGCTCTGACATGCACTGTCAACTGTGGGACCTTATAGACAGGTGTGTTCCTTTCCAAATCATGTCCAATCAATTGAATTTGCCACAGGTGGACTCCATTTCAAGTTTGTAGAAACATATCAATGATGATCAATGGAAACAGGAAGCACCTGAGCTCAATTTCGAGTCTCATAGCAAAGGATAAGAATACTTATGTAAATAAGGTATCTGTTTTTTAAATTTGTAATACATTAACAAAAATGTCTACAAACCTGTTTTTGATTTGTAATTATGGGGTGTTGTGTGTAGATTGAGGATAAAAAAGGGAGTTTTTATACATTTTAGAATAAGGCTGTAACGCAACAAAGTGGAAAAAGTGAAGGGATCTGAACTTTCTGAATGAACTGTATGTTTTATCAACAAACAAACAAATCAACCACAATATTTGAAATATCAAGAAGTAGCTTATTTGTGCAATTGCAGTATACAGCCTAGTTGCAGTTGTGATCACATGATTCTTGTGGACTCCAACCTGTTGCCTCTCCCTTTGCAGCCGTGTTGTAGACCATCCCCAGCCAAACAGTCCCCAGCAAGGCGTAGACCAGTCAGAGGGGCTGTTGGGAGCCCTAGACAGACGCTGAAAGGGAATGATCTGATTGGTCCATCCAGTGGTTATGAGCAGCCCACTGTGGCCTCCCAGGCTCGTGCTCTCTCTCCCTACACCCACCGCAGGATGTGCCAACTGTCTGAGGAAGCCAGGCAGAGACTCAGCTACCTCCAACTTGGGCCCTACAAGTTCAAGAAGGAAACAGAGGCCCAGATCCCCTTTGTGGTTGGAGTTTACATCTCTTTCTCTCTGACTGTGTTTGTCTATGTGTGTAGATATTATAGCCCAGTTTTCAATATCCTATTATCTTACAACTCAGTTAGGCTATTCCATCAGCACTTATTTCACTCTCTTTCTTTAAGGATCTCTGTAAGTATAAATAGTTTGCCCTTGTTTGCGGCAAACATTGTAAATGTACCAGGTTTGAAGGATATGGATATCTTTTCATAGGCAGGTTATTGCTATGATCAAAGCCAATAGATGCCAAGCCCCTGGGCATGGCTTGAGAACAACTGGAAGGCCTTTCACTGGCTCCTCCTGTTTCTGTTTGATTGTTAATTTAAATAACATCCAGTTCCTGAGGTGTAAATATCAAAGCTGTCATGTCATTAAAGTTAAGATTGGGATTTAGCTGTGATATCAGTGTGGCATTTTCCAGCAATGCAGCCTTTAAAAAGAGAGCGTTTTACAGAGGAAATCCCGGGGCTACAATTAACCTAGGTAATTAAGAGTCAGACCTTGATTAACAAGTAGTTACCTATTGAAGTAGCTGAGCCCCGCACTGAATGCATTATCAATGTGTGTTTAAAGCCTGCATTGCGCACATACTGTATGTGGAAGCAAATAGCTAATTTCCTCAGTGCGTGTGATGATATTCATGTTTAATTGAAGAGTGTGGGGTTCAGTTGACACATCAGCAGCTGAATAGAGGTTGAGTTAGTAGTCGGTCAGCCTAAAAAGTTTCTCTCTTTGGTTGAACCTTTTTCTAGTCTTTATATAGAGTGATTAACTCTGGAATGAAAGATAAATATAGCAGGCGAAATGAGTTCCCTACGTGTCATTACATGCTGCTTGGTTAGCACCTCTTATTACTCTGACTTTAACTGATTGTTTTGTCTTTTTATATGCTACAGGTCACCAGTACTCGGAGTGTCTCCATGATTGAGACTCCTTCATCTTGTCTCTCCTCTAAAATAAGCCTTCCCCACAGCAGGTCCACCAGCTTTGCTCTAGACCCCTTAGGAGGTGAGTAATTATGTGTAGGAGTATCTGTGTTGGTGGATGTAAATACATTGTCTTTTTTGATATACCTGACAACTTCTAGATTACAACTTTTGCACTGTATGGTACAGTACTGTTGTTCTTATTTTCTCCTTAGATGTCTCTCTCCTTGGCAGCTATAGACCAAAGCCTGTTAAAGTAAGTCAATATATTGAATATATATACAGTGCCTTGCGAAAGTATTCGGCCCCCTTGAACTTTGCGACCTTTTGCCACATTTCAGGCTTCAAACATAAAGATATAAAACTGTATTTTTTTGTGAAGAATCAACAACAAGTGGTACACAATCATGAAGTGGAACGACATTTATTGGATATTTCTAACTTTTTTAACACATCAAAAACTGAAAAATTGGGCGTGCAAAATTATTCAGCCCCCTTAAGTTAATACTTTGTAGCGCCACCTTTTGCTGCGATTACAGCTGTAAGTCGCTTGGGGTATGTCTCTATCAGTTTTGCACATCGAGAGACTGACATTTTTTCCCATTCCTCCTTGCAAAACAGCTCGAGCTCAGTGAGGTTGGATGGAGAGCATTTGTGAACAGCAGTTTTCAGTTCTTTCCACAGATTCTCGATTGGATTCAGGTCTTGGACTTTGACTTGGCCATTCTAACACCTGGATATGTTTATTTTTGAACCATTTCATTGTAGATTTTGCTTTATGTTTTGGATCATTGTCTTGTTGGAATTTATAAATTTATAAATGTATTTATTTATTGGACATTTATTGGATATTTCAAACTTTTTTAACCAATCAAAAACTTAAAAATTGGGCGTGCAAAATTATTCAGCCCCTTTACTTTCAGTGCAGCAAACTCTCTCCAGAAGTTCAGTGAGGATCTCTGAATGATCCAATGTTGACCTAAATGACTAATGATGATAAATACAATCCACCTGTGTGTAATCAAGTCTCCGTATAAATGCACCTGCACTGTGATAGTCTCAGAGGTCCGTTAAAAGCGCAGAGAGCATCATGAAGAACAAGGAACACACCAGGCAGGTCCGAGATACTGTTGTGAAGAAGTTTAAAGCCGGATTTGGATACAAAAAGATTTCCCAAGCTTTAAACATCCCAAGGAGCACTGTGCAAGCGATAATATTGAAATCTAAGGAGTATCAGACCACTGCAAATCTACCAAGACCTGGCCGTCCCTCTAAACTTTCAGCTCATACAAGGAGAAGACTGATCAGAGATGCAGCCAAGAGGCCCATGATCACTCTGGATGAACTGCAGAGATCTACAGCTGAGGTGGGAGACTCTGTCCATAGGACAACAATCAGTCGTATATTGCACAAATCTGGCCTTTATGGAAGAGTGGCAAGAAGAAAGCCCTTTCTTAAAGATATCCATAAAAAGTGTTGTTTAAAGTTTGCCACAAGCCACCTGGGAGACACACCAAACATGTGGAAGAAGGTGCTCTGGTCAGATGAAACCAAAATTGAACTTTTTGGCAACAATGCAAAATGTTATGTTTGGCGAAAAGCAACACAGCTCATCACCCTAAACACACCATCCACTGTCAAACATGGTGGTGGCAGCATCATGGTTTGGGCCTGCTTTTCTTCAGCAGGGACAGGGAAGATGGTTAAAATTGATGGGAAGATGGATGGAGCCAAATACAGGACCATTCTGGAAGAAAACCTGATGGAGTCTGCAAAAGACCTGAGACTGGGATGTAGATTTGTCTTCCAACAAGACAATGATCCAAAACATAAAGCAAAATCTACAATGGAATGGTTCAAAAATAAACATATCCAGGTGTTAGAATGGCCAAGTCAAAGTCCAGACCTGAATCCAATCGAGAATCTGTGGAAAGAACTGAAAACTGCTGTTCACAAATGCTCTCCATCCAACCTCACTGAGCTCGAGCTGTTTTGCAAGGAGGAATGGGAAAAAATGTCAGTCTCTCGATGTGCAAAACTGATAGAGACATACCCCAAGCGACTTACAGCTGTAATCGCAGCAAAAGGTGGCGCTACAAAGTATTAACTTAAGGGGGCTGAATAATTTTGCACACCCAATTTTTCAGTTTTTGATTTGTTAAAAAAGTTTGAAATATCCAATAAATGTCGTTCCACTTCATGATTGTGTCCCACTTGTTGTTGATTCTTCACAAAAAAATACAGTTTTATATCTTTATGTTTGAAGCCTGAAATGTGGCAAAAGGTCGCAAAGTTCAAGGGGGCCGAATACTTTCGCAAGGCACTGTATATAAAACATGAAAGACAATATTACGTGAATAATAAACATTACATTAATTATTTTGTGCTTGAAAGGAATGGAAATAAATAGTATTTCAAATACTGCATGTCTTCATGTTATTAAAGGTCCAATGCAGCTGTTTTTATCTCAATATCAAATCATTTCTGGGTAACAATTAAGTACCTTACTGGGATTGTTTTTAAATTAAAATGGTCAAAAAGAAACAAAAATAGCTTCTTAGCAAAGAACAATTTCTCAAATAAGAATTTTGCAAGGACTTTTCTGGGAGTGGTCTGAGTGGGGAGGGGAATACTAGCTGTTATTGGCAGGGAGGTTTGGAACGTGCTTCTTGGTCTAACTCATTTACCGCCTGGTGATGTCAACAGGTTGACCTAAAAAGGCTGAAATTTCAGGAAATCTTTTCAAACAGCTTACACTAAAAGGAGTATTATCATAATTTTCACAATTTCACAGTATTATTCCAACCTCGTAGTGTGGAAATGTATATAAAACACATAAACATCACGTTTTTTTTAATGCACTGGACTTTTTAGGAGAGATAATGCAGTGTGTTAAACAGTGCTGATCATAGGTTTTCTTGTCTTTCTCCAGGTAGGCACTGGCTGTCTGAAGACTCAGAAATCACCAGGGAAGTCTTCCAGACAGGACTGTTCCAGAACCACAGTCAGGATGGCCCGGTCAGCCCTGGCTGCCCAGTCCTCTACCCCAGTGTGTGGCCCGAGGAGTCCCCTGCTCAGCCGCTCCTCCCTCAGAGAGCGGTAACAACACACCCGCTACTGGAACACAGTTCAACACGTATTTTTCTGTCATGTCCTCCTGTGGGGTTTTTGCTATTTTAGTTTCCCACACAACCGTCCTCCTGAGATAAAGTTAGATAATAAGGAGCATAATTAAAGTCCCTGCTAATGACTTGGTGTTTTGTCTCTTCCGTCCCCCGAGTAGTTTGTGCAGATCACCAATGACAAGATTTGAAGCTGTGTGTCATTGGGTATCTTCTTTAGCTTCATCTCTATGGTTTTTCTCCCAGATGAGTAAAAAGGGGAAGAAAATATGTTTTTGGTAGAATTTGACTAGACCTTGTCATGCTCGGAGCTCAGCTATTTGTGTTTGCTCAAAAGATGTTGAAAGGATTGCGGGAGAAACTACCTCTCCCATATTTCCAATTATATGGTATTGACAATTTGGACCTCATGAGAACCTGGCCAGATACAACAGACTTTGTACTTGTAATCTTTATTTTGATAACACTCGACAGCCAAGATGAATATCCCCCTCTCTCAAATGACAGGATCTGATGTCTTGTCATGTTTGTTCATTACTTAAAAGAAAAAAAGGATCCCTGAGAAAACAAGGGAAAATGATATTGATTGTGTTTCAGCAAGACCGAATGCATTTGACCTGACGCACACTTTAATAAATTCTGAGAGACCCTGTCATTGATCTGAACAGCTGCGAGCTAAACCAACAAATGTTTGGTTGTTTGTTACGCCACCTCCCTTTTTTCAGTTCATAAGTAAACATTAAAATCAATAGGCAATTTTAAACTGGAAAGTAAATTGTAGGAAATGAATGATGCTTCCCTCAATTGAAAACGCGACAGAAGTCACAGTGCTGGAGATTAAGCTGGGTTTTGTAGATTCTGACAACGGGAGAAGGAGCACGTCTTGTGGAAGTCTTTGATGGAAAAGCAAATGATAGATCCTTACATCAACTTTGCCCTCCACCCTCAGTCTATTTATGTTGTGATGGTTTGTCCTTTATGACTGTCTGAAGCAGCGACTACATTTAGCTGTTTAAAGATAAAAGCAGCACCAAATGGCAAGACGGCACGTCTCCCTTACCAATCAGATGTGAATTGGAAGTAATACAGAACTTAGAAGTATTTGTCTTTTGTAAGCCTCTTATTTTATATTGCCCCTTTTCCAGTTACGGACAGCAATACTTTTATGTTGTGCTAAAAAAAATAAGTCTGTCCCTAGACTAATAGACAGTATTCTAACTGTTGACATACCACTGTTTAGGATCAGAACACATAATCCAATCACACTCTTTTAGAAGAGTTGAATTCAAAGAAATGTGAAACATTCAAAGCCTCAATAATATAGAGTAGTTACCTACATGCTACAATGGGTACATTTTAGCTGGTTATTTTTTATTGCGGTATGTCTTTTGTCTACATGTTTTATGCCTGTTTTATATCCACTGATATTTTTATCCCAGGACTTGGCATACAGCACAGACTAGTGGAGAAAAGGAGTGCTGTTCAGAATACATAGATTACGTTATTTTTTTGTCGTTAAATATTGTAGATACATTTAGATTTGGTTTCCTGCTTACCATAATGTTACATACTTTGTTGTGTGAAGGGGATGTGACTGTAATGTCATTATTCTAGGTTCCATAGTAGTGAGTCCAGTCCGTCTAAGGAGATCCACAGTCGAGTCCAGAAGATTCTCCACACCCATTCTACTGACAGGAAACTACACTTTGTGAGTAATGTATGACCTTTTAGGATAGACAAAGCATAGGCCCCTACTGATATTGACAGATCAATGCCTAAGATGCATTTATAATATGGAGCTTGGAACACTTCTGTTGGTTATGAAGATTAATTAGCATGTTATGGAACATTAGTTTTGCACTACATCTTTGTCTAGGCACACTTTGATTTGACTCATTTGGTGAGCTGAACTTCCTCTCACCTCTACATTTTTGTTCCCCATTTTCATTTAAATTTAAAGCCTTGAAATACCTGTTCGGCTCGGTTTACCTCAAATGGGAAAAGCTGTCGAGTTGGCAGGTGTTGTTAATAAGACGTATCACTTCCCACCCTTTGCTGTTTGAAATATCCTGATGGCGAAACCAAAGGGAAATCTGTTTAATTACCCTAAAGCTGTCTGAAAGCGGGTATGAAATAAAAGGGAGACGGGGTTCTGTGGGTGGGAGATCTTCAGGCTGTAAGCTTCTGTTAAGGGCTCATCTTCTCCAGCACAAAAATAGAGAAGGTACCAAGGAGCCTCAGCATGGTGCCAACAGCTACATGACTGAAGCAGAGCTTCAAGAGGAAGAGATGCTTAATCCACACATAATGAAAAGGAAACACTGAGGGGGATTTACTTAAGAGAATGAAATCAAACAACTAAAAGAGCTTGACTTTAAATAGGATATTTTGAATTATAGTAAACAGTGCTATATTTTTGGGGTTTGTGCAATTAATTGATTCGCTAATGTCACGTCACACACTTGGAGTGCATAATTAGTAAAAAAAAATCAGTAATGCTCAATAATTGTAACAAACAAAATATTTGTATATTTTCAGGACGAGGATGGGTGTTCGGCTAAGCGGGGGCCTCCGCTCTCCTGTGAAGACTCTTTATGTGACAGCCAGGCTTTCCAGGACAGGTACACACTCTAGGCCTGTCATAATACTTTGAAACACCTAATCACTGACATCATCATCATAATAACCAGAAGGTTTTCCCACAGAACATCTTTCCGCTGTTTTAACAATATATATTTATGTAGCAATTAATCCAGTATTATTTGTACGTTAAACAATAATTAGAACGATGTGCATTAATGACCTGTACTGTAGCATTAATGTTCTTAACCTGAGGCCTTTTCTGATGTCCTCCCGCTGCAGGAACACTCCTGGAGAGACATCTGTCCACCTGGACAATGGGACATTCTGGAGCAGGCAGGTTGCCTGCTACACAGGGAAACCCCACAGGGCTGTGTTTGAGGACAGTCTGGGACTCATCTACAAGAACATGTACAGGAGGGCCTTGAGCACCACCTGAGACCTACACTATTATTGCTTCAGACACCTGGCTGGGTTCCAATTATGACTGGTGGTACTTGATTGCTAAGATGAAGGAACACTGACCCTGTGCTATACCATAACCAAAGAGTTTGTCATATGTGCCCTGGTTACACAAATTTTAGCTCATTTAGTTACATGTGTGCACTATTTACAATTTTCCATATTTTTGTACTAAGTATGTTTATCTAAACTGATTTAATGACTACTTTTTCAAAATGTCTTTCCTGTCCATCTTGTGGATTTGGTGTACTCATTCTCTGGGTAGAAACTGGTTGAGCAGATGTTAATTAATTTGATCTCTTTATGTGGATTTGTACCCTCAGACAAAAACATATTTCATGTTCCAGCAAATGTACACATAATGGAAAGTGTTGCAGAGAATAGCTTATGTAAAACAGTCCATTTGGGCACAATGCAGCTCATTCAACTCAATTGGCTTATCAGGATGAAGTCAAAGTACAGTTGACCAATGGCTTAAGGTGGTTTTGTTCAATAAATCATTGGAAAGTTGAAAAAATTAATGCTTGAACTAAGTATGTCCGGTCATCCTAAAATATCAATTCATATTGGATATGTCAGGGAAAAGTATGAATAGTTCCCAAGCAGTGTTTGGCACTTCAGTCCAAAGCCTCTTCAGCTTGGCTTAAGTATACTAAATGGGGAAACTCCTAACAAGTATAGCAATGGTGGCTATGCATAATATATTTGAAATCTTGATTTCCATTGTTTATGGCCATTAATGTAAAAAGGCCCAGTGCTGTCAAACATGTTTCATATATTGAACAAAAATGCAACATGTAAAGTGTTGGTCCCATGTTTCATGAGCTGAAATTAAAGATCCCTGAAATGTTCCTAATGCACAAAAAGCTTGTTTCTTTCAAATGTTAAGCATTTCTCCTTTGCCAAGATAAGCCATCCAGCAGCTGACTAAACAGCATGATCATTACACTGGGGACAAAAGGCCACTATAATGGAGTTGTCACAACAATGCCACAGATGTCTCAAGTTGAGGGAGCGTGCAATTGGCATGCTGACTACAGGAATGTCCACCAGAGCTGCTGCCAGAGAATTTGTTAATTTCTCTACTGTAAGTCGTCTCCAATGTCATTTTAGAGAATACGTCCGGCTGACGTCAACATTGAGGAGTGCCCCATGGTAGCAGTGGTATTATGGTATGGGCAGGCATAAGCTGATGGCAATTTGGATGCACAAAAATACCGTGACGAGATCCTGAGGCCCATTTTTTTTAACGGTGTCTGTGGCTAAAGGATTCCCAGTTATGTGAAATACATAGATTAGGGCCTTATTAATTTAACTCAGTAAAAATCTATGAAATTGTTACATGTTTATTTTGTTGAGTATATATCCACACTATGCATTTGGAATGAAATTGTGATAATGCCCTTAGTGCGTGCTGTTTGAAAATACATTTCAGCCCGTTTTGGTGGGATGGAGTTTTGGCCTGCCAGGAAGTAAATTAGTTCCAAACCTCTGCCAATAACAGCTACTTTTCAATTTTCCCCCTCCCCACTTAGGATTGTCTGGGAGTAGTCTGACAATTATTGCTTGAGAAATTGCTATGAAGAGATTTGTTTTCAATTAAAATGATACAAAAAATAAAACAATCACAGTAAGGTACTTTATTGTTTCCCAATAATGTGATAAAGATTTTTAAAATCTGTTGATACATAGTTCATGTTAATAAAACATTTAACAGATGCATCGACACTCAGACACTAACATATAATGGTCTCAATTCAGTCACTCACTTTCTGAACTTATTATTCTTCTTGCCAGCACCAATGGCTGCTTTTTCTGTCATGATCTGTTGGTATTTCTTCTAGTTTCTGTTGAGGTTAAAGGGAAAGTATAAGCCCTTCAAGTAGTTCATGTCAATTGTTATGCATTTCCATACACTGTTTCAGACATGATATGAACTAATACTGTACATGACAAAGATCAAATTAAACTTACTGTCTGAACTCTGCATCAGCAAACAACTCCACCACCATGGTTCTCTTCCGGTCTTTCTTCAGGACACAGGAATGATAGAAGTCCACAGGGCTTTCTACTACTGTAGCAACGTGGGACAAAGACATTCAAGCACAAAAAGGTTAAAATAGTTCCAAAATAAAAAGTACATTGTAAATCCTTACAGTAATTCTAGCTAAGAGTAGTGAAGAATAGTTGCTCAAGGTTTTTCCCCCCATAGCATTGAACACAACATATGGAGCACTGGGAAAATCAAGCACAGTTGAGGGTTAGATGATTACTGACCTGGAAATACTTGGGGAATCCATCTCTATCGTTCTTCTTGTAAAACCACTTAGGGTCCATTGCTCCACGCATTGTCAGTGCTTTGAGGTCACCCTTTAATTCCTCTTGTCATTTCAGGAGTCCGCATGTTAAACCACCTGGCTCCAGTTGTCAAGTCCCTCTCCTCCTGAGCATGGCAAGCCAAGGAGGAAACATGCCAGTCAATGAGTGAACAAAAATTGCTAAATGTAGTAAAAATATAACTTCTCCTTGTATCACACTACTTCCTTTTCTAAATTAATAAACAAGGTTACATGGACTTGTATTCACTTTGCGCTTCAGTTTCACAGCCTGTTTGGACTCCCTGTATGGAGGCACAGCATCTTTCTTCTCAAGCTCTGGGCCAATAACACTTTTCTTCATCAACTGCCAACAGAAAAAAACTAATCACAATGTAGAGGCAGAAAATCTGAAAAACGCAGAAATCCGTGGCAGTCAAAGGGTTGAAATTCATGAAAAACTTCCTCTCGTTATTGAATTACCTAGCCTTGCATAACTGCACAATTCATTACCAATTCTACGCCATATATCACCTTCAAAACAAAATCAATGAAAGTTATTTACCTCATCTTGGCTGTTCTGTTCCTTTAGTTTTTTCAGGGAGTTAGAGACAGTCTTTGATTTGCTGCCATCAAAATTGATGTATAATCCCCCAAGCTCCTTCACTCTCAGGCCCGGGTCAATGCGGCTGGACAACTCTTTCCTATAACAGATTGTCTCAAATAATTACCCGGGAGAGGAAGCATTGTCTAGTCTCCAACTGGTTCGCTCTTGATATGTTAATGAAAATGAATGTGAAAAGTCTTTATACGTGCTTGGCATTGCAATTCAATATTTGAGTAAATAGCTCCATTGCTTGAGATTTGAAAAAAATAAAATAAATCCTGCTATCCATTCAGACTAAAAATGGCAGTGTAGCCCTGTCAACTTATAGCCATTTTTAAATGCACAGATGACATGATCATGAACAACAACAAAAAAACAGATACTTACAATTGTGGATTTCTGCTTGTGAAGAGGACTTGTGCATCTTTATCATAGTCTCCCTCCTGATCAACACATTCTTCCTGATCTTGCCTCCATGTCACCAGCAGTGTCCCCCTCCTTTTCCTTCTCATCCTCGTAGTACAGTTCATCTGACTGAAGGCCAGGCCGGGTGTCTATGACAAACAGGCCATCAGGAGCCGAGGACTGAGCAGCAGCAGCTTGAGGTCTGGATGGGTTTGCATCCTCTTCATCCTCTATACAGACAGCTTCCTATTCACCATCAGGACCATCCCCTTCCTCCTCAGAATGCTGGCTATTGTCATCCTCTTCATCACTGCTTTCCAGTAAACTGATCACGCCAGATTTCTGTATAATGACCGTGTCTCTGGGCTCCTCTAGCTTGTCAGCGTCAGATACACTGACCTTCAGGTTCTGGATAGAGGTCACCAAAATGGGCTCTGTGGTGCCCTTATTTTCAGCCCTTTCATTCTCAGTTACTATTGTGCTGCTCACATCCATAGTCTCCTCACTAGGCACTGCCTTACATTCCTGGCTGTCTACCTCCAATGGAGGACCTGTGTGGGGGTTTACATCTATGGCCTTTTCCTCAGACACCACTATAACAGGGGACATTGCATTTTCACACGCCGTTACTTTTACTGTATGATCGAGAAAGACTTGCGCATCAGCTGGTGTTATCGACTCCTGTTCTATTATCACTGGGGCGTCCGTATCTGCTGCATCCTCAGTGGACAGCTCCCTCTGCTGGTCTTCTGATTCCACTGCAGGCTCACAGAGGGCCTCAGCCATCTCTGCATCAGCACTCTCACAGACTGCTACTCTGACTTCAGCCTCTGCTGGGATCACCTTCTCATCTTTTGGGATGTTTTGCTGAGCAGGGACATCCGCCTCAGAGGGATTCTTCTCTGGCTCTTCACGGACGGTTGTCTCAACGGACTCCTATTGAACACTAGTGACCTCTGCATCCTGAGAGACTGTCACACTCCCAGTTTGCTCCAGAGCAGATTTTGGAACATGGATGGGCTCTGGCTCATCAATCACTACATCCTGATCCTCAAGGATTATCTTTTCTTCACCCACTTCTATCACGGAGCAGTATGGATCAGAGTTGATTGCGTCCTCTAATTGATGGTCCTCTGACACACTATCCTCTGCAAACTCAGATAACCTCACCTTATCTGACTAGCATATGGATTTCTCAACTAGTATATCCAGGGCCTTGGCTGTTAGCCCGGGTAAGTGGAGCTGCCCTGGAACTGCGGTTGGATCCAGTGCGACTACTACAGGGGGTGCCCCTGCCTCTCACCGAGCTACACAGAGGGATATACACATCAGTCTGGTCAGACTCAGTGTCCATTACAGTGGTGCATGTCCGTTTAGGAACAGGCCACCTGCGAGTGGACCTCCTGGGAGTCATACTTGGCCCAGACTCAAAGCCCTGAGTCACAAGTCTGGAGGTCACAGGGAACTGCTTTAACCACACCTCTGCTTCTCCTGTGAAGTAGAGGGGACTTGGAGCCATCGGTGGTTTCCGCTAAATGCATGGGGATAGCATCAACATACCAACCCGTGCTGCTTCTGGTAGCTCTACGCACCGTGGATGTCTGAGCAGAGACAAGACTCAGGATCTAAAAACTCAGTGTCCTCAGTATGATACTTTGAAGTAGTCCTTGTGCTCCTGGTCATGCTGGTCTGGAAGTCAAGAACCTTGGACTCAAGACACCACTGAGCTGCAATAATTATTATGGTCCTGTTTGGCAGTCTTTGAGAACAGTCTTCCTCAGAGTCCTGGGGGCTCAGTGAATGTTTGGTCCTCTGTAGCCAGACACCGAGGAGGAACAAGAGTCTACCTCAGACACATTCTCTTCCTTTATTGCGTCAGGCTGCCTGTGGCTATCCTTCGGCCCCTGCGAGCTGGCTGTTTGTCGGGTATAACCTCCATATCTGATACAACAGAACAGCAGGACTCAGACTCATCAGCTTCATGGGTGGAGTCTACCTGGTTAGCAAAGTGTGACGTCGGTGGAACTCTGGGCCTCAGAGGGAACATCGTGCTGGGAGTCACTGGTCACAGACTGGGTTGCAGTCTGCCTTTAAATCAGCCATCCTCCTGGTTCTCCGAGTGGATGCTGGAGTGGCCTGTGGCGAAATGTCAATCCCAGTACTTCAGAACTATGAGACAAAACAATTTATATAAGCAAAGCAATCTCTGGCATGATGAATCTGTTGAAAACAGTAGGGTGTAGTTGTGTTGTTGACAGTGGAGCAGTGTTAAAAACAAATCAACTTATCAAGACATTGATTAGCAAGCTGGCTATTTGAGTCAGGTGTGTCAGTAACCACTTTCCCATCCAGTGTTTTTAACCTCTCTTGGGTAGGGGGTAGTATTTTGAAGTTTGGATGAGAAACGTGCCCAAAGTAAACAGCCTGTTACTCAGGCCCAGAAGCTAGGATATGCATATGCATGGTAGTATTGGATTAAAAACACAGAAGTTTCTAAAACTGTTAAAATAATGTCTGTGAGTATAACAGAACTGATATGGCAGGTGAAAACCAGAGGAAAATCCATCCAGGAAGTGGGATTTTTTTTACGTGAGTTGTTTTCCATTGAATGCCTATTGACTATGTTATGATTTACGGCCTAGATTGCAGTTCCTATGGCTTCCACTAGATGTCAGTCTTTAGACATGCTTTCAGGCTTGTATTTTGAAAATGACGAGTAAAAATACCTTTTGGTCAGAGGACAGGGGAAGAATGCAGAGCTGCTTTGCGCGCGTGACCGATAGCGTGCTGTTCGTTGTTTTTCCTTTCTATTGAAAACGCTATTGTCCGGTTGAAATGTTATTGATTATTTAGACAATAGCAACCTGAGAATTAATTATAAACAATGTTTGACATGTTTCGACAAACTTTACCAGTACTATTAGGATGTATTTGTCTGCATGTTTTGACCACCCTGGAGCAAGTGGATTACTGAACAAAACGCACCAACAAAACTGAGTTTTTGGGACAGAGGGACTTGATCGAACAAAACAAACATTTATTGTGTAACAGGGAGTCTTGTTAGTGCAACCATATGAAGATCATCAAAGGTAAGTGATTGATTTTATCGCTATTTCTGACTTTTGTGACTCCTCTATTTGGCTGGAAAATGTTTGTATGCTTTTGTAAGCGGGGCGCTGTCCTCAGATAATTGCATGGTATGCTTTCGCCGTAAAGGCTTTTTGAAATCTGACACAGCGGCTGGATTAACAAGAAGTTCATCTTTAAGCCGATGTATAACACTTGTATATTTTATGAATGATTATTATGAGTATTTCTGTATTTTGAATTTGGCGCTCTGCAATGTCACCGAATATTGGCCAGGTGGGACGGTAGCGTTCCATAAGAAGTTTTAAAGTCCTACCATTATATATATATATATATATATATATATATATATATATATATATATATATATAAAGTGTCAGTACAATTTGATAAAATGCCAACGATGTTTGAAATGGTGGGATCTTTGTGTTGGTAAAAATCATTATGAGAGAAATGGCAGTGAAAGTGCTTTTATGCCCAAATATTGATATAAGAAGAATCCTATCAAAGTAGACTTGGGAGTCAAGCGATATGTTGTGTGGGCCTCTCACTACCACACCGGAAAGCATGCAGTTTATTAGACTACAGACTAAATAAATTATGAACTTCACAGGGTGGTGAAAGTGCCTGGTGATCAGGTTGATGCTGATTTCCAATAAATATTGAGGTTCTTATTCTGGTGACACAAACGATGCTTGACTGCAGTTTGACAAATAAAAAAAATAATATCCATAATCTCAACATGTATATGAGCCTACATGCACAATTTACCCGCGAGTTGTTAACTAGAGCTTACGTGCCAAAACCAGAGTAGGCATATTTTCTATCTAATGCAATAGTTTGACAAAACTATCGGTCTGGGTTTCCATCTTCGCAGTATTTCCACCAAATTGGGATACTTTGAAAATGTATCGTCTGTGGCAGGTTTTTGGGCTACTTTAAAATTGCACCACGGCCGCCATGGCATTTCTATCCATATTAGTACCCGTCAAAAGTTTAGACACCCACTCAATCCAGGGTTGTTCTTATTATAAAATAGTGAAGAACTTCCGGGATGCCTACAAGGCCCTCCCTGCCCTTCCGTCGGCAAATCGGATCACAACTCCATTTTGCTCCTCCCATCCTAAAGGCAGAAACTCAAACAAGAAGTCCACGTGCTAAGGACTATTCAACGATGGTCTGACCAATCGGAATCGACACTTCAAGATTGTTTTGATCACGTGGACTGAGATGTTCCGGGTAGCCTCCGAGAATAACATTGACGAAGACACTGATACGGTGACCAAGTTTATCAGGAAGTATATAGGAGATGTTGTACCCACTGTGACTATTAAAACCTACTCTAACCAGAAACCATGGATAGATGGAAGTATTCGCACAAAACTGAAAGCACAAACCATTGTATTTAACTATGGCAAGGTGACTGAGAATATGGCCGAAAACAGTGTAGTTATTTCCTCCGTAAGGCAATCAATCAGGCAAAACGTCAGTAGAGACAAAGGAGTCATAATTCAACGGCTGAGACACGAGAAGTATGTGGCAGGGTTTACAGACAATCACGGACTACAAAGGGAAAACCAGCCACGTCGAACACAGAAGTCTTCCATCCAGACAAAACAAATCCCACCTTAACCCGCTTTGAGAATAACTGTGCCGCCGACACGGCCTATTACCAAGGACTGTGGGCTCTCCTCTGTGGCTGACGTAAGTAAGACATTTAAGCGTGTTAATCCTCCTAAGGCTGCCGTCCCAGACGCCATCCCCAGCCACGTCCTCAGAACACGCGCAGACCAGCTGGCCGGAGTCTTTACGGACATATTCAATCTCTCCCTATCCCAGTCTTCTGTCCCCACATGCTTCAAGATGGCCACCATTGTCCCTGCACCTAAGAAAGCAATGGTAACTGAACTAACCGACTACTAGCATGCCCCGATCCACAGACGGGACCTCGTGGAGCAGGTGAAAAGCTTCAAGTACCTCGGCGTACACGTCACTGACGATCTGAAATGGTCCACCCACACAGACAGTGTGGTGAAGGTGCAACAGCGCATCAACCTCACGACTCTGAACAAAACAACATTTTGGCACCTAAAACTTCTACAGATGCATAATTGAGCATCCTGTGGGGCTGTCTCACCGCCTGGTATGGCAAAACTGCACCACCCGCAACTGCAGGGCTCTCCAGAGGGTGGTGCGGACGGCCCAACATCACCGGGGGCAAACGACCTGCCGTCCAGGACACCTACAGCACCAGATGTCACAAGGTCAAAAAGATCATCAAGGATAACAACCACCCGAGCCACTGCCTGTGCACCCCGCTATCATCCAGAAGGCGAGGTCAGTACAGGTGCGTCAAAGCTGGGACCGAGACCAAAGCTGTTTTTCAATCTCAAGGCCATCAGACTGTTAAATAGCCATCACTAGCACATCAGAGGTGTCTGCCCTATATACATAGACTGTAAAATCACTGGCCACTTTAATAATTTTACATTTTGCACATTTCTCACTACTCATATGTAAATACTGTATTCTATCCTTAGTCTATGCCGCTCTGACATTGCTTGTCCAAATATTTATATATTCTTAATTCCATTCCTTTACTTTGATTTGTGTATGTTGTGAAATTGATAGATATTACTGCACTGTTGGAGCTAGAAACAAGCATTTCCCTACACCCGCAAAAACATCTGCTAAACACATGACAAAATTTGATAACTATAAAACAAATTCAGAATCATGTAGTAACCAAGTGTTAAATCAAAATATATTTTAGATTCTTTAACCTGTAGTGGCACCCCATCCCGTGAAGGGGACCATTGTCATCATCTGACACTAATTAGCATAACGCAACGGACATAAATCTTCCTAGAAAATATTCCTATTCATGACAATCACAAGTGAAATATATTGGAACACAGCTTAGCCTTTTGTTAATCACCCTGTCATCTCAGATTTTCAAAATATGCTTTACAGCCAACACTAGACAAGCATTTGTGTAAGTTTATCATAGCCTAGCATATCATTATGCCTTGCTAGCAGCAGGCAACCTTGTCACGTAAATCAGAAAAGCAATCAAATTAAATAATTTACCTTTGATGAACTTCGGATGTTTTCACTCACGAGACTCCCAGGTAGACAGCCAAAGTTCATTTTTTCCCCAAATATTATTTTTGTAGGCGAAATAGGGTTTGTTCTTCACGTTTGGCTGAGAAATCGCCCGAAATTGCGGTCACCACAACCCCGAAAAATATTCAAAATTAGCTCCATAATATCAACAGAAACATGGCAAACGTTGTTTAGAATCCATCCTCAAGGTGTTTTTCTAATATCTATTCGATAATATATCCGTTGGGACAATTCTCTGTATTTTACGCGAGAATCTCTCTCGGAGCCACCATGTGACCACTTACGCAATGTGGCCGCCTATGGCTATTCTTCAACAGAAATGCGTAAAACTACGTCACAATGCTGTAGACACCTTGGGGAATACGTAGAAAGCGTAAGCTCATTGATGGTACATTCACAGCTGAATAGGGAGTCATTGGAACGCAGCGCTTTCAAAACCTGGGGCACTTCCGGATTGGATTTTTTTTCTCAGGCTTTCGCCTGCAACATCAGTTCTGTTATACTCACAGACAATATCTTTACAGTTTTGGAAACATTAGAGTGTTTTCTATCCAAAGCTGTCAATTATATGCATATTTTAGCATCTTTTCCTGACAAAATATCCCGTTTAAAACGGGAACGTTTTTTTATCAAAAAATGTCAAATACTGCCCCCTAACACCAAGAGGTTTTAAAGTAGCCACCTTTTGCCTTGAAGACAGCTTTGCACACTCTTGGCATTTTCAACCAGCTTCACGAGGAATGCTTTTTCAACAGTCTTGAAGGAGTTCCCACATATGCTGAGCACTTGTTGGCTGCTTTTCCTTCACTCTGCAGTCCAACTCATCCCAAACCATCTCAATTGGGTTGAGGTCAGGTGATTGCTGGAGTGTTGCACCTTCACACTCTCCTTGGTCAAATACCCTTTACACAGCTTGGAGGTGTGTTGGGTCATTGTCCTGTCCAAATTATAGTCCCACTAAGTGCAAACCAGATGGGATGGGCGTATCACTGCAGAATGCTGTGATAGCCATATCTGGTTAAGTGTGCCTTGAATTCTAAAATCAGTGTCAGCAGCAAAGCACCCCCACACTATCACACCTCCTCCATGCTTCACGGTGGGAACCACACATGCGGAGATCCGTTCACCTACTCTGCGACTCACAAAGACAAGGCGGTTGGAACCAAAAATCCCAAATTTGAACTCAGACCAAAAGGTCAGATTTCCACCAGTCATGTCTATTGCTCGTGTTTCTTGGCCCAAGCAAGTCTCTTATTGGTGTCCTTTAGTAGTGGTTTATTTGATTTATTCAACCATGAAGGCCTGATTCACTCAATCTCATCTGAACAGTTGATGTTGAGATGTATCTGTTATTTTAACTTTGTGAGGCATTTATTTGGGCTGCAATCGGAGGCTGGTAGCGCTAATGAACTTATCCTCTGCAGCAGAGGTAACATTTCCAGATTAACTGACTTAGAATGCTTCATGTCTTAGAATGCTGTTTCTCTTTGCTTATTTGAGCTGTTCTTACTTGGTCTGTTCTTATTTGTTCTTTTACCAAATAGGGCTCTCCTTCTGTATACCCCCCAACCTTGTCACAATACAACTGATTGGCTCAAATGGATTAACCTCGGTAGCGTCCCACCTCGCCAACAGCCAGTGAAATTGCAGGGCTCCAAATTCAAAACAACAGAAATCCCATAATTAAAATTCCTCAAACATAGAAGTATTTTACATCATTTAAAATATAAACTTGTTGTAAATCCAGCCAGTGTCCGATTTCAAAAAGGCTTTACAACAAAACCACACCAAACGATTATGTTAGGTCAGTACCTAGTCACAGAAAAACACAGCCATTTTTCCAGCCAAAGAGTCACAAAAAGCAGAAAGCGATAAAAATGAATCACTAACCTTTGATGATCTTCATCAGATGACACTCATAGGACTTCATGTAACACAATACATGTATGTTTTGTTCGATAAAGTTCCTATTTATATCCAAAAATCTCAGTTTACATTGGCACATTACGTTCAGTAACATTTTGCTTCCAAAACATCCAGTGATTTTGCAGAGAGCCACATCAATTTACAGAAATACTCATCATAAATGTTCATGAAAATACAAGTGTTATGCATGGAACTTTAGATAAACTTCTCCTTAATGCAACCGCTGTGTACGATTTCAAAAAAGCTTTACCGAAAAAGCACACCATGCAATAATCTGAGTACAGCGCTCAGACAACAAAACAAGCCATACAGATATTCGCCATGTTGTGGAGTCAACAGAAGTCAGAAATAGCATTATAAATATTCACTTACCTTCGATGATCTTCATCAGAATGCAGTCCCAGGAATCCCAGTTTCACAATAAATGATTGATTTGTTCAATAAAGTCCATTATTTATGTCCAAATACCTCCTTTTCGTTTGCGTGTTTAGTACACAATCCAAACTCACGCGGGCAAGTCCAGGCAAAAGTTCAGACGAAAAGTCATATTACAGTTATGTCCAAATACCTCCAAATACCTCCTTTTCGTTTGCGTGTTTAGTACACAATCCAAACTCACGCGGGCAAGTCCAGGCAAAAGTTCAGACGAAAAGTCATATTACAGTTCGTAGAAACATGTCAAAGTTCCAACCGGAGAATTCCTTTGTCTGTAGAAATGTGATGGAACGCAGGTCGCTCTCACTCTGGCAGAGCCCTGACTCAATCAGCTCTTATTCCCCCCTCCTTCACAGTAGAAGCATCAAACAAGGTTCTAAAGACTGTTGACATCTAGTGGAAGCCTTAGGAAGTGCAATATGACTCCATAGAGACTGTATATTCGATAGGCAATGACTTGAAAAACTACAAACCACTTCCTGGTTGGATTTTTTCTCGGGTTTTTGCCTGCCATGAGTTCTGTGACACTCGCAGACATCATTCAAACAGTTTTAGAAACTTCAGAGTGTTTTCTATCCAAATCTACTAATAATATAACACTGCAATGCTCTACTTTCCGGCTAGCCGGATAAAGCACGAAATAAACTTCAGTTAGTGTTAAATACGGCTGCTAGAATCCTGACTAGAACCAAAACATTTGATCATATTACTCCAGTGCTAGCCTCCCTACACTGGCTTCCTGTCAAGGCAAGGGCTGATTTCAAGGTTTTACTGCTAATCTACAAAGCATTACATGGTCTTGCTCCTACCCATCTCTCTGATTTGGTCCTGCCGTACATACCTACATGTACGCTACGGTCAAAAGACGCAGGCCTCCTAATTGTCCCTAGAATTTCTAAGCAAACAGCTGGAGGCAGGGCTTTCTCCTACAGGGCTCCATTTTTATGGAATGGTCTGCCTACCCATGTGAGAGACGCAAACTCGGTCTCAACCCTTAAGTCTTTACTGAAGACTCATCTCTTCAGTGGGTCATATGATTGAGTTTAGCCTGGCCCAGGAGTGTGAAGGTGAACGGAAAGGCTCTGGAGCAACAAACCGCCCTTGCTGTCTCTGCCTGGCCGGTTCCCCTCTTTCCACTGGGATTCTCTGCCTCTCATCCTATTACAGGGGCTGAGTCACTGGCTTACTGGTGCTCTTTCATGCCGTCCCTAGGAGGGGTGCGTCACTTGAGTGGGTTGAGTCACTGATGTGATCTTCCTGTCTGGGTTGGCGTACCCCCCCCCACCCCTTGGGTTGTGCCGTGGCGGAGATCTTTGTGGACTATACTCGGCCTTGTCTCAAGATGGTAAGTGGTTGAAGATATCCCTCTAGTGGTGTGGGGGCTGTGCTTTGGCAAAGTGGGTGGGGTTATATCCTTCCGGGGGTACTGTCCGGGGGTATCATTGGATGGGGCCACAGTGTCTCCTGACCTCGTCTCAGCCTCCAGTATTTATGCTGCAGTAGTTTGTGTGTCGGGAGGCTAGGGTCAGTGTGTGTCGGGGGGGCTGGCCACCCCTCATAGCCTGGTTCCTCTCTAGGTTTCTTTCTAGATTTTGGCCTTTCTAGGGAGTTTTTCCTAGCCAATGTGCCTCAACACCTGCATTGCTTGCTGTTTGGGGTTTTAGGCTGGGTTTCTGTACAGCACTTTGAGATATCAGCTGATGTACGAAGGGCTATATAAATACATTTGATTTGATTGGAATATGCATATATTAGCTACTGGGCCTGAGTAGCAGGCAGGACAGGATTGTTATTTTAAAACAAGGACATTAAAGACCTAAATATACTACATGCAGATGTTTAAAATATATACTCTGGGCACCTTATTCATCCAAGCTACTCAATACTGCCCCCCAGTCCCAAAGAAGTTAAGGAAAGAAATTCCACAAATGTTCTTTAACAAGGCACATCTGTTAATCCCGCAAAGGCGGAGGTGTTGCTAACATTTACGATAGCAAATTTCAATTTACAAAAAAAAAAAGAAGACGTTTTCGTCTTTTGAGCTTCTAGTCATGAAATCTATGCAGCCTACTCAATCACTTTTTATAGCTACTGTTTACAGGCCTCCTGGGCCATATACAGCGTTCCTCACTGAGTTCCCTGAATTCCTATCGGACCTTGTAGTCATAGCAGATAATATTCTAATCTTTGGTGACTTTAATATTCACATGGAAAAGTCCACAGACCCACTCCAAAAGGCTTTCGGAGCCATCTTCGACTCAGTGGGTTTTGTCCAACATGTCTCTGGACCCACTCACTGTCACAGTCATACGCTGGACCTAGTTTTGTCCCATGGAATAAATGTTGTGGATCTTAATGTTTTTCCTCATAATCGGACCACCATTTTATGATGTTTGCAATTGCAACAAATAATCTGCTCAGACCCCAACCAAGGAACATCAAAAGGTGTGCTATAAATTCACAGACAACACAAAAGATTCCTTGATGTCCTTCCAGATTCCCTCTGTCTACCCAAGGACGCCAGAGGACAAAAATCAGTTAACCACCTAACTGAGGAACTCAATTTAACCTTGCGCAATACCCTAGATGCAGTTGCATCCTTAAAAACTAAAAACATTTCTCATAAGAAACTAGCTCCCTGGTACACAGAAAATACCCGAGCTCTGAAGCAAGCTTCCAGAAAATTGGAACGGAAATGGCGCCACACCAAACTGGAAGTCTTCTGACTAGCTTGGAAAGACAGTACCGTGCAGTACCGAAGAGCCCTTACTGCTGCTCGATCATCCTATTTTTCTAACTTAATTGAGGAAAATAAGAACAATCCGAAATTCCTTTTTGATACTGTGGCAAAGCTAACTAAAAAGCAGCATTCCCCAAGAGAGGATGACTTTCACTTTAGCAGTGATAAATTCATGAACTTCTTTGAGGAAAAGATTATGATTATTAGAAAGAAAATTACAGACTCCTCTTTAAATCTGCGTATTCCTTCAAAGCTCAGTTGTCCTGAGTCTGCACAACTCTCCCAGGACCTAGGATCAAGAGAGACGCTCAAGTGTTTTAGTAATATATTTCTTGACACAATGATGAAAATAATCATGGCCTCTAAACCTTCAAGCTGCATACTGGACCCTATTCCAACTAAACTACTGAAAGAGCTGCTTCCTGTGCTTGGCCCTCCTATGTTGAACATAATAAACGGCTCTCTATCCACCGGATGTGTACCAAACTCACTAAAAGTGGCAGTAATAAAGCCTCTCTTGAAAAAGCCAAACCTTGACCCAGAAAATATAAAAAACTAATCGGCCTATATTGAATCTTCCATTCCTCTCTAAATTTTTAGAAAAGGCTGTTGCGCAGCAACTTACTGCCTTCCTGAAGACAAACAATGTATACGAAATGCTTCAGTCTGGTTTTAGACCCCATCATAGCACTGAGACGGCACTTGTGAAGGTGGTAAATTACATTTTAATGGCATCGGACCGAAGCTCTGCATCTGTCCTCGTGCTCCTAGACCTTAGTGCTGCTTTTGATACCATCGATCACCACATTCTTTTGGAGAGATTGGAAACCCAAATTGGTCTGCACGGACAAGTTCTGGCCTGGTTTAGATCTTATCTGTCGGAAAGATATCAGTTTGTCTCTGTGAATGGTTTGTCCTCTGACAAATCAACTGTAAATTTCGGTGTTCCTCAAGGTTCCGTTTTAGGACCACTATTGTTTTCACTATATATTTTACCTCTTGGGGATCTTATTCGAAAACATAATGTTAACTTTCACTGCTATGCGGATGACACACAGCTGTACATTTCAATGAAACATGGTGAAGCCCCAAAATTGCCCTTGCTAGAAGCATGTGTTTCAGACATAAGGAAGTGGATGGCTGCAAACTTTCTACTTTTCAACTCGGACAAAACAGAGATGCTTGTTCTAGGTCCCAAGAAACAAAGAGATCTTCTGTTGAATCTGACAATTAATCTTAATGGTTGTACAGTCGTCTCAAATAAAACTGTGAAGGACCTCGGCGTTACTCTGGACCCTGATCTCTCTTTTGAAGAACATATAAAGACCATTTCAAGGACAGCTTTTTTTCCATCTACGTAACATTGCAAAAATCTGAAACTTTCTGTCCAAAAATGATGCAGAAAAATTAATCCATGCTTTTGTCACTTCTAGGTTAGACTACTGCAATGCTCTACTTTCCAGCTACCCGGATAAAGCACTAAATAAACTTCAGTTGGTGCTAAATACGGCTGCTAGAATCCTGACTAGAACCAAAAAATTTGATCACATTACTCCAGTACTAGCCTCTCTACACTGGCTTCCTGTCAAAGCAAGGGCTGATTTCAAGGTTTTACTACTAACCTACAAAGCATTACATGGGCTTGCTCCTACCTATCTCTCTGATTTGGTCCTGCCGTACATACCGACACGTACGCTACGGTCACAAGACGCAGGCCTCCTAATTGTCCCTAGAATTTCTAAGCAAACAGCTGGAGGCAGGGCTTTCTCCTACAGAGCTCCATTTTTATGGAACGGACTGCCTACCCATGTCAGAGACGCAAACTCGGTCTCAACCTTTAAGTCTTTACTGAAGACTCATCTCTTCAGTGGGTCATATGATTGAGTGTAGTCTGGCCCAGGAGTGGGAAGGTGAACGGAAAGGCTCTGGAGCAATGAACCGCCCTTGCTGTCTCTGCCTGGCCGGTTCCCCTCTTTCCACTGGGATTCTCTGCCTCTAACCCTATTACAGGGGCTGAGTTACTAGCTTACTGGGGCTCTCTCATGCCGTCCCTGGAAGGGGTGCGTCACCTGAGTGGGTTGATTCACTGATGTGGTCATCCTGTCTGAGTTGGCGCCCCCCCTTTGGTTGTGCCATGGCGGAGATCTTTGTGGGCTATACTCAGCCTTGTCTCAGGATGGTAACTTCGTGGTTGAAGATATCCCTCTAGTGGTGTGGGGGCTGTGCTTTGGCAAAGTGGGTGGGGTTATATCCTTCCTGTTTGGCCCTGTCCGGGGGTGTCCTCGGATGGGGCCACAGTGTCTCCTGACCCCTCCTGTCTCAGCCTCCAGTATTTATGCTGCAGTAGTTTATGTGTCGGGGGGCTAGGGTCAGTTTGTTATATCTGGAGTACTTCTCCTGTCCTATTCGGTGTCCTGTGTGAATCTAAGTGTGCGTTCTCTAATTATCTCCTTCTCTCTTTCTTTCTCTCTCTCGGAGGACCTGAGCCCTAGGACCATGCCCCAGGACTACCTGACATGATGACTCCTTGCTGTCCCCAGTCCACCTGGCCGTGCTGCTGCTCCAGTTTCAACTGTTCTGCCTTATTATTATTCGAACATGCTGGTCATTTATGAACATTTGAACATCTTGGCCATGTTCTGTTATAATCTCCACCCGGCACAGCCAGAAGAGGACTGGCCACCCCACATATGCTCTCTCTAATTCTCTCTTTCTTTCTCTCTCTCGGAGGACCTGAGCCCTAGGACCATGCCCCAGGACTACCTGACATGATGACTCCTTGCTGTCCCCAGTCCATCTGACCGTGCTGCTGCTCCAGTTTCAACTGTTCTGCCTTATTATTATATGACCATGCTGGTAATTTATGAACATTTGAACATATTGGCCATGTTCTGTTATAATCTCCACCCGGCACAGCCAGAAGAGGACTGGCCACCCCACATAGTCTGGTTCCTCTCTAGGTTTCTTCCTAGGTTTTGGCCTTTCTAGGGAGTTTTTCCTAGCCACCGTGCTTCTACACCTGCATTGCTTGCTGTTTGGGGTTTTAGGCTGGGTTTCTGTACAGCACTTTGAGATATCAGCTGATGTACAAAGGGCTATATAAATAAATTTAATTTGATTTGATTTAATTGAAATACATTCCTGGGGACTAACTCATGAAGCTGGTTGAGAGAATGCCAAGAGTGTGCAAAGCTGTCATCAAGGCAAAGGGTGGCTACTTTGAAGAATCTAAAATATATTGTGATTTGTTTAACATTTATTTTGGTTACTACATGATTCCATAGTTGATGTCTTCACTATTATTCTACAATATATGAAATAGTAAAAATAAAAACTCTTGAATGAGTAGTTGTGTCCAAACTTTTAACGGGTACTGGTGGAGAAAGTGCCGCAGCAGTCACAGAAACCAAGTAGCATGCGCACACATCATGATAACTTTACCAGTTGTAGGTGGGCTATTTAGATTGTAATGACCAAAGACAGTCCTTTTCCATAGAACAGAGAAAAGTCTGACTTGGGTGGCTGGAGTCTGACAATTTTATGGGTTTTCCTCTGACACCCCCTATTATATAGGTCCTGGATTGCAGGAAGCTTGGTCCCAGTGATGTACTGGGCCGTAAGCACTACCCTCTATCATTCTCCAAATGTAATGACAGTTTCATTGTGGACTTTTCCCTGAAATTAGATGTTGGCCTATAGGCTACCAGTATCTAGCTCAGCAAACCATTGGGATGTTGAATTGCAATTCTAAACCCCGATTGTATTTCTATTGAATTATGTAAACGTCGCAAATAGGCCATTTATAACCGTTTGTAGTCAACATCTGACACATCAAGACAATCGCCAGAAAATAGTCTCCATGTTTCTTGGAGAGATCCTTAAGATCCTCTGTCCAAAATTCACCACTGAAACTCTCCTGTCGGATCTATAGTCATGCACATCCAAACTGGATTTATTTACAATTATAAACTGTGTGGTTTGAGCCCTAAATGATAATTGGCTGAAAGCCATGGTATATCAGACCAAGTACAACTGGAATGACCAAAAAAAATCCTTCTTAATTCACTCGATTTGCAAGAATAGTGTAATTCCCTTACTATGGGATTGCCCTTAACCGCAAACTCTACAGGCAGGACCAATTTGTGACTACTTCGGAGCAAATGGCATTACTGTAATGATGTATACACAACTGCTTGCCTTGTAAAAGAACAAGTGCTTATATACTTGCAACTCGTGTTTCTTCTAAGATGCACTGCAAAGCAAACCAGAGCGGGACTGCTTGTTCTGCTAGCTTGCTGCCACGTGAGCATTAACGGAACTTCTGTGTGTAATGTTTACTGTTCATTTTTATTGTTTTTTCACTTTGGTATATTATCTACTTCACTGTTTGGGCAATGTTAACATATGTTTCCCATGCCAATAAAGCCCCTGGAATTGAATATACCCATAATCGCGCAATTAAAACGTACCGTAACTCCAGAGGATTCATCGGAGTTTGTTTTTGTTGGGGAACACACACGTAATCAATTTCTGGTGGCCAGCATCTTGCTCGCGCTTTTCTGTCTCACTTCCGACACGTGTTCCCAAAGTCAGCAAGACACGACCAATCGAATCGCGATGCATGCTGAGGAACGTAAACCGATTGTTTTGTTGATGAAAGTACTCAAGTGAGAATAGTCAAGTTTATCATTCATTCCTTGGGGATGTGTCAACGATACTTGTTTTTATATGATCTGAAATAAATGAATAGTGATTCTGGAGTAATCATGTTCACCCATCTCATTCAGACTTGAAATCATTGGCCACTTTAATAAATTGATCACTAGTCACTTTAATAATGCCACTTTAATAATGTTTATATATCTTGCATTACCCATCTCATATGTATATACTGTATTTTATACCATTTATTGCATCTTGCCTATGCCGCTCTGTCATTGCTCATCCATATATTTATGTTTAGACTCTTATTCCAATCCTGTTCTTAGATTTGTTTGTATTAGGTAGTTGTGTGGAATTGTTAGATTACATGTTAGATATTGCTGCACTGTCAGAACTAGAAGCCCAATAATTTCACTACACTCGCAATAATATCTGCTAACCATGTGTATGTGACCAATAAAATGTGATTTGATTTGAACAGTCCATCGCTCTCCTTCTTGGTCAAATAGCCCTTACACATCCATGGATGGCATATTGCTGCAGGATGCTGTTGTAGCCATGCTGGTTACGTGTGCATTGAATTCTAAATAAAATCACAAACAGTGTCACCAGCAAAACACTATCACACCTCCTCCTCCAAGCTTCACGTGGGAATCACACATGCAGAGATAATCTGTTCACCTACTCTGCGTCTCACAAAGACACGGTGGTTGGAACCAAAAATCTCAAAGTTGGACTCATCAGACTAAAAGAAACATTTCCACTGGTCTAATGTCCATTACTCATGGATTTCTTGGCCCAAGCAAGTCTCTTATTATTGGTGTCCTTCAGTAGTGGTTTCTTTTCAGCAATTCGACCATGAAGGCCTGATTCACTCAGTCTCCTCTGAACAGTTGATGTTGAGATGTGTCTGTTCTAATGAACTTATCCTCTGCAGCAGAGGTAACTCTGGGTCTTCCTTTCCTGCGGCGGTTCTCATGAGAACCCGTTTCATCATTAATGGTTTTTGCGACTGCACTTGAAGAACCTTTTAAAGATTTTGAAATGTTCTGCATTGAATGATGTCTTAAAGTAATGATGGACTATCGTTTCTCTTTGCTTATTTGAGCTGTTCTTGACATATGGACTTTTACCAAATAGGGCTAAATTCCACAAATTAATTTAAGGCACACCTGTTAATTGAAATCCATTCCAGGTGACCACCTCATGAAGCTGGTTGAGAGAATGCTAAGCAGGTGCAAAGCTGTCATCAAGGCAAAGGGTGGCTACTTTGAAGAATCTCAAATATGTTTGATTTGTTTAACACTTTTTTTACATTTATTATTTGAAAAAAGTGTACCCATTATTTAACTAGGTAAGTCAGTTAAGAACAAATTCTTATTTCCAGACAAATCCAGATGACACTGGGCCAATTGTGCAAATTGTGATACAGCCTGGTTTCGAACCAGGTACTATAGTGATACCTCTTGCACTGAGATGCAGTGCATTAGACCACAGCGCCATTCGGGAGCCTACATGATTCCATGTGTTATTTCATAGTTTTGATGTCTTCACTATTATTCTACCATGTAGAAAATAGTAAAAATGAAAAACCCTCAAGTAGGTGTCTCTAAACTTCTGACTGGTACTATATATATATACACACTTTTTTAAATTTTACTGCAACTGCAAACCACAGGAGCCTGCGCTCTTGCAGCTCTGTTAATCATCGGATGGGAGTATAGGAGTTAGGGGGGCCTTGGTTAGGTAACTGAATCATGGCTGGCCCTAGCCTTTGGGGGCCCTAAGTGAGATTTGGTTGAGTGGCCACCCCACCTGGCAGGGAAAACACTTTAGCCCGCCCCCTCTCGAGATTGCAGAGAGAAAGTAAATGTTTCCGTGCCCGGTCGGTAGTCGGCCATGAGTACCACAAGTTCAGATAGCGGACATTGCTAATTACGTGACTGACTCAGAAGAGAAAAACTGGCTTATACCTTAACACTGAACACATTTCGGTAATTTAGCAGACACTGATCCAGAGACACAGTTAATTCATTTTAAAATAAAACACTTAGTCTTCCATCATTTAATAAACCCAATTGTAGGACATGATATACAGAAAATAGCAACATTTTAATTACAGTACAAGAGAGAAATCAAACTTTTTGGACAATGTCTGGAAGAAAAGCCATGATGAATCCAGACACTTCAGAGCTTGTAATTCATTTTCCATGCCAATCGGGAATTTTTCAGTGCTATTAGGAATATACAATAAAGGTGTTGAGCCTACTAATTTAAACCCTAGGAGGCACACCCCACAGTTTGGGAACCACTGTCCTAGTATATTCTCAGTAAGTACAGGGCTTTAAACATATATTAAAATGTTTGACATGACAATACTAACATCCATAAAGTATCACTAGATTTGTTTAAAATAAAATGTGTACACAATCAAAAATAGTTTCAGAACTAACCATAAATGTCAATTGGAATTAGGCCTTAATCCCCCCCCATTGCCAATAGAGGGTGCCAGTATTATACAGTAGAAGCTGCTCATACACATCAGAGAGCACTAGGACTTTACATATGACTCAAGCTTTAACAACAGATGCAAATTTACAATGTAAAAATATCATAGGACATTTCCATAGTGGGTTAGAGGCTGTTTCCCCTTTAAACAGCTTTTGAATAATTCTGTCATTGTACTAAAATACAAATTCTGTGGTACCAATGCATCATTTTGTCATAATACCCCATAATCCTTGATACAGCAAAATAAAGTAGATGCGGGGAGAAAAGGAGAAATCCACTTTGAAACCATGTTGGATAAAAGTTTAGCTACCTATCAGTCTTTAAAACACAGCTTCCACTGCAATGCAGAAGGGTAAGTGGTTTCATTACTATGAATGCATTGGTCATGAATAACATCTGAACAAGTGGTTTTCAGAGGACATGCTACAGGCTGCTTCTCTTTGCGTGAACAAGGTAGCCTTTTGCTTTGATGATCCCCCTGCTTTTGACTATGATGGAGTAACGCAAAATCCACTCCAACCTCCAGTCTGCCACCTTCAGGTCCTGAGTGCTCTCCTGCACTGCCTCCTGGAAGCTGGCAGCAGTAATCAGTTCTACAGGAAGAGACAATGTGTTAATTCACTGACCCTCAGCGCACACACACATCCTGTCTGTACCCTACTCATGTAAAACATGAATCTGATTATATAGTGAAAATATCACAAATTCAAATGCAAGAGCGGAATATTCACCTTTTGGGTCATTATGAGTCAGTAGCTGAATGTCAAACTCCTTTGCAAAAGCAGTCAGGTCAGGGGGCATCACACAGCAGGAGGCCAGATTCACCTGGTTACTACTGGGTTTCACCTAGACCAGGAGAAAATAAAACAATTTAAAACCCAAAATACACCAAAGCAATCCTAGAACAATCTGAGGGTCTCATCAACATCACCACTCACCTGGGCCCAGTTGTAGAGCTGCTCCAGGAGCTCCTTGTCCAGGTCGGAGGTGCCGATGGTAGCAATCTTGTGGCTTTGCACCAGACCCTCCAGTTCACTCCAGGCAGGCTGCAGGTTGTCCAGGGTCTGGCTCACTTCCTCAGGCAGAGCAGGGGGCGCAATGATCACTGAGTCCAGCTGGGAAACAGCCAGGGCCTGGCAAGCTGTCAGAAACAGTCCATCTTATGAGCATGAAACTTAAAGCACAAAATTTGTTGAGGTTATGCAAACATTAATTGGGTGTGGTCCAGGAACAGACAGAAGTTCACTGATACTAACGTCTACTTTGGTCTGTTGAATTTTGATATGACAGCTAGGTCAGGTTTATAGACTATCGCATATGCCAAATGACTTTTGGCAGTCACCGAGTCAATATGGTTCTTTGCTTATTTGTAAAAAATGTAATACTCACCCTTATCTACTGCATCTTTGATTGAAGAGAGGTCTGCCTCGCAAATAAATAGTTTGACTGCAAAGCAAGAATATGGTCATGTTAATGACAAAAACAACCCCTCGGCAAGTTACCAGGAAAGGCATTTTTGTCATGCAATTCACATACTGAACTCAGAATTCCTCATGTCAATGCCACACTACGGTCTCATATCATCACTATGTCCATTGTCATGAAAGACATAAGTAACAGTAAAACTCACCTGAAACCTTCAGCTCCTCCCTCTCCTCAGGTGTGATTGCTTCTGTAGCTTGAGGGATGGAGCAGTCAATTGTGTCTGGTAAGTCCTAAATAAATAGGTGTAAATCAATATTAGAACATGTACTCAAACTTCAACAAAAGTTTGTCAAAAAGAAAATAATTACAAAAATGAAGCTTAAAATGACAAAGAACCAGAGAAGAAACTTCAATTGTGCCTCCACTTTGTTCAAATACGAACCCAGAATTTCTGTTTTACAATCTTGTGGGATTTCATTGCAGGGATGCTCCAATAAGCTTTGGCTTTGTGTACGTAATGCATAGTTCAGACCCCGAACTTATGGCGAGTCGAACTGAATGGAAATGAAGAGCGGGCTGGCAACCCTACAGCAGACTTCCTCGTTGGTTGGGGGGCAAAGGTTTTAAGGAATAACAATAAGCTCTCACAGAAGTCCTCCACCTGCGAATCAGAGATCATGAATGTGCTTCCGCTGTTGTGTTTGTAGCTAAGCAATTAATATTAATATGCATTACCATTTCTCCCGACAGTGGAAGAACTGCTCGCTCTGGCATGCCGCATGAAACAGAGGCGTGCTTCATTTGCACTGTGCGGCAGAGGCTGCCAAACTATCATCAAAAGTCCAACGAGGCGCACTTAATGGTTTCAGACAGCCCTCTATTCCCGCCCTTCCAAAGAGAACGTGAAATAGTTCTATCACCGCATCGAACTAAAAAGGTTTTATTTAGGGCTTAGACCCCCTCTCCCCTCTGTATTCACTGAGCGTGCTGAAGCAGATTAGCAGAAATACCACAGGGCAAAGCTACGCCAACCTCACAGCAGAAGCACATGTAGAACCTTTCGCAGGCAACTTTGCATGAACGATCAAAATGACAGTTCCCTTTCATCAGTCTGAGGAATTCTTTGCAGTCAGACAGCTATTTTGTTTTCCCAGGAGAAGAACTCCATCACGTAGAAGTAACCCATGGTTACACAAGTATTGTTCATTAATGCTAGATGATGTAAAATGTTAGCTGATCACTGATACTGTAGACACTTGGTCACCATGGGAACTTGGTAAAAAGATTATGAACACTATAATCGGTGTTTGGAAGTTGGGTTAATAGCTATGTACGTAATAAAACATGCATGGGAAATACAACTAGGCTAGGTGGTAGACACAGAAGGAGTGCTTCTTTGGTTATAGTTGTTTACCATGAGGTGCTCTTTGATCATGGGATAAAATACTATAGAACAAAAGGTAGTTGATGCTGGATAGTTAATGCCAAAAAAACCTTAGTTCAAACAAATTTTCTGAAATAATAGAAGCACTTTCATGTAGTGGATAAATTAGACTTTAAAGCGTATGCATAGCAATAATATATATTTTGTTACTACTAAAAACACAGATGCTTTGCAGCTAAAAAAAAGTCTTCATCAGCGTGGCAAACTACGATGCATTCGCAAAGTTCAGACCCCTTCAATTTTTTGTTTCAGCCTTATTCTAAAATGGATTCAATAGTTTCTCCCCCTCAATCTACACACAATAACCATGACAAAGCAAAAACAGATGCCATTTTTGCTAATTTATTAAATAAAAACAAGAATCACATTTACATAAGTATTCAGACCTTTTACTCAGTACTTTGTTGAAGCACCTTTAGCAGCTACTCCAGCCTCGGTCCTTGGGTATGACGCTACAAGCTTGGCACACCTGTATTTGGGGAGTTTCTCCCATTCTTCTCTGCAGGTCCTCTCAAGCGCTATCAGGTTGGATGGGGAGCATCACTGCACAGCTATTTTCAGGTCTCTCCAGAGATGTTCGATCGGGTTCAAGTCCGGGCTCTGGCTGGGCCACTCAAGGACATTGACACTTGTCCCGAAACCACTTCTGCGTCGTCTTGGCTGTGTGCTTAGAGTTGTCCTCCTGTTGGAAGGTTAACCTTCACCCCAGTCGGAGGTCCTGAGCAGGTTTTTATCAAGGATCTCTCTGTGCTTTGCTTTGTTCATCTTTGCCTCGATCCTGACTAGTCTCCCAGTTCCTGCTGCTGAAAAACATCCCCACAGCATGATACTGCCACCACCACCATGCCTCACCGTAGGGATGGTGCCAGGTTTCCTCCAGACATGACGCTTGGCATTCAGGCCAAAGAGTTACATTTTGGTTTCATCAGACCAGAGAAACTTGTTTCTCATGGTCAGAGCCTTTGGTGCTTGTGGCAAATTCCAAGCCGGCTGTCATGTGCCTTTTACTGAGGAGTGGCTTTGTCTGGCCTGATTGGTGAAGTGCTGCAGAGATCGTTGTCCTTCTGGAAGGTTCTCCCATCTCCACAGAGGAACTCTGGAGCTCTGTCAGTGACCATCGAGGTCTTGGTCACCTCCTTGACAAAGACCCTTCTCCCAATCGCTCAGTTTGGCCAGCTCTAGGAAGAGTCTTGGTGGTTACAAACGTCTTCTATTTAAGAATGATGGAGGCCACTGTGTTTTTGGGGCCCTTCAATGTTGCAGACATTTTTTGGTACCCTTCTCCAGATCTGTGCAGACACAATCCTGTCTCGGAGCTTCACGAACAATTCCTTCGACCTCAAGGCTTGGTATTTGCTCTGACATGCACTGTCAACTGTGGGACCTTATATAGACAGGTGTGTGCCTTTCCAAATCATGTCCAATCAATTGCATTTACCACAGGTTGACTCCAAGTTGCAGAAACATCTCAAGGATGATCAATGGAAACAGGATGCACCGGAGCTCAAATTAGAGTCACATCGCAAAGGGTCTTATGTAAATAAGGTATCCGTTTTTTAAAAATAGATTTTCAAAAATGTCTAAAAACCTGTTTTCACTTTGTTATTATGGAGTATTGGGTGTAGATTTTTTTAAATTTTAGGCAAGAACAAATTCTTATTTACAATGACAGCCTGGGAACAGTGGATTTACTGCCTTGTCCAGGGGAAGGGGTCTGAATACTTTCCCGAATGCACTGTATGTGGTATTGAGTGGGTGGATGGAGTGTGATGTCTCTCCAGTTTTTCCGCTGCAGTCATTTAGCTCTGGCACTGCGCCACGGTAAAATCATTGCCACCAGGCCAAAAAAATATCTAACATGAACAATATTTCTGCCGAGGAGCACTTTGAAGATGCTAGAGCGGTCCAGATGTAGTTTTCCTCTGCAAACAAAACAACTAATGAATAGATAAACTATTATACTATGGGTTGTCTGATTTTATCTATTTCCCTGGTCGGCTTGTTGTGTGTTCAAGTTATCAGTGCCATAGGGAGGAAAACATGCATTCCGACAAGCAGTCGATGCACAACAATTCTGGCAATCGCAGGGAAAACAGCAGTTTTAATGGCCTTTATTAAAAAAGAGGGGGATCCCAGCTTTCCATTCCTACTTTATTTCTCAACTCCTAAATATCTGTGAACGGCACCATTTTAAACCCAGAGTTTGCAGTGAGTGCATTGGGAGAGTGGGACTAAATGGAACGTGGGTCAACTGTAGGGTAACTTGGGGTAAAATGCAATAACCTCTATATATTTGTTGAGGAGTGACTTAAATTGTGGTGACAGATTACATGCTTAGTTGAACAAGAGTAGTAGCAACCAGGGAAAGGGGGGGGGGGGTAAATGGTGACATGAAGTGGTTTCGGTTACCCTGACAGGTATGCCTACATTATATTTACTGTGTTTATGCAAGTTTTTTAAATAAAGCAATAGAATGCTAACTAAATAAAAGATTAAAAGATCACATTTGGGATCTAGCTAATTATTAGTCCAATAGGTTAAATGCAGATCGGCAAACTGTGCTTCAGCCCATTCATTTATAGCAAATAGAGATCAATAAATAAACAAATAAATAAGAGAACTGCCTAACCGTTGGTGAAGTTGGTGGTGGTATCGTGGCAAACCACTCACTAAGTGTAGCTCGAACACAGTCTTGAATCTGGAATGGTAAAAAAAAAAATGTATTAAGAGTGGACTGTAAATGAATTGAAGTGTTAACATGTTTGCTATAAACAACACCTCGTAACTAGGTAGGGCTTTCAATGATGCCTACAGATCACTCAATGATGCTGTGAAAGATTGCCAGACATGGACAGTATAGGATTATTTCGTACACTGCTGGCAATTAGTGACTTGGACAGTACGAACATGTGCGCATTAAGTTCTGGTCCTGAGCTATGGCTTACTCTACAACATCAACACTATTAAACGCTAAATGGCGATTCTTAGAGTCAAATTGGGCACAGCTTCAAGGAAATCTTTTATGATTGTTCTCCATGCCGAATTAAAGCTGGCCTTCAATAATCTACACAAGACCAATCCTGGCTTTCTTAATTTAAAATGTCCTCATGCATCTTTGAATCTGATCATCAGGTGAATCATGCCCCTGACAGGTCTTGCAATACAGCCATAAACGTCAGACTACATAACGCAAACTGACGTTTTTAATGACGTAATGGGGATGGATATAGGAAAGACAACGCATGGTTGTTGAGCTACCTAAACGCGCTAATTTAAGTCGAGGCCATGGTTTTTCAAGCTAGTTAGCAACAACATTATCTAGCCAGTTAGCTGACCAGCCGTGATGCACTCTTTTCAAACGTCTTACATTAGCTAGCCAGTTATGACAAAGTCAATGGTCAGTCTTACCTCTTCACTATGTGAAGACGGACATTTTTTCTTGAGACGGCTACGGTTTACTAAATTTCCCGTGTGCAGATTCAATGTCGTAGCATGGTTGAGAAGCACTTTAGCACTGGTGGTGTGAGTGTCCATGTGGTGTCCTTGGTTGTCAGTAAATATATAGTAGTGAAACGTCCTTTTAAGCTATCCAGCAACTTATCCAGTTATTTAATTCTGCAGTTAGCGACAGGACTCACCGCGTTTCAAAAACAGTACCTCTGTGAATTGCATATGTACCGGTAGTTTATTTTGCTGGTGGAAACTAGCGCTATGAGCACGCCCACCTTGCAACTGTGCGTTGTGTGCAAAATCTGGCATGGATTTATGTGGAATTTAGCACCCTTTTGACCAATATGTTGTTACAGTTCAGTACTGTACTGACAATTGTAATGTACATTAATCATGACTCAGCTTGTTTCAAGAGAGAAGATTTCCTTTTTAATTCAACATGAAAATCACCACCAGTAACCAGGTTTCCATCCAACCTTTTTATGCTTAGTAACATACATGTCAGGTAAAAAATGTGACAGGTCTGATGGAAAAATATTTTTTTTAGGTAAACATTCAAAATGTTGGAAAAAAAATACGCCAAACTACGTGGGATCTTCTTGTTTCTGTAAAATTAATTATGAATCAGCAAACTGCTCGCCCACACAACGTCATATACGTGGTCTGCGGTTGTGAGGCTGGTTGGATGTACTGCCAAAAACTATAAAACGACATTGGAGGTGGCTTATGGTAGAGAAATTAACATTAAATTATCTGGCAACAGCTCTGGTGGACATTCCCAGAGTCAGCATGCCATTTGCACACTCCCTCAAAACTTGAGACATCTGTGGCATTGTGTTGTGTGACAAAACTGCCCATTTTAGAATGGCCTTTTATTGTCCTCGGCACAAGGTGTCCCTGTGTAATGAGCATACTGTTTAATCAGCTTCTTGATGTCCGGCACCTGTCAGGTGGATAGATTATCTTGGCAAAGCAGAAATTCTCACTAACAGGGATGTAAACAAATTTGTGCACAAAATTTGAGAGAAGCTTTTTGTGCGCATGGAACATTTCTGGTATCTTTTATTTCAGCTCATGGGACAGGCACTTTACATTTTGAGTTTATATTTTTGTACAGTGTACTTAATGACCGTTCCACAGGTGTATGTTCATTAATTGTTTATGATTCATTGAACAAGCATGGGAAACAATGTTTAAACTCTTTACAATGAAGATCTGTGAATTTATTTAGATATTTACTAATTATCTTTGAAAGACAGGGTCCTGAAAAAGGGCTGTTTCTTTTTTTTTTTGCTGAGTTTAAATTTTGGCCACTTTTGACTATTCAGGAATCTTACATTTGAATGCTAATCAGACAACTTGTGAGAGTGATTTTGATGATTTTGTGTTGTATCCCTTCAGATGCTTGAAAATCAGGATCTGGAAGCGGGATCCCAAGAAGGGAGCTGTTAAGCAGAGGACGGTGGATTTCAAAGACTATTTCAAAGGGTATGATTACAGCAAGTTTTGGAAGATGTGATAGAGCCTGTTGTAGCTACTTAACTTTACTGTTCTGCCATTATTGTGTGTGTATATATATTATTTGTAGATGTACATCTTTATCCCATATTAGTAATAAAATAATCATTTTTATTCACTTAACTACATATATAATTTTGTGACCATAGGTTTATTTATTTTTTTATTATGAACACAACATACAAATTATAGAAATATACAAACAAGAGTACATAAACCTAACAGACGGGTATTACATATCAAGACTAACACTTTTATGGTGCATATTTCTTTTTTGTTTTTACATTTACTCTTCATTTCAAAATAATATTTAAAGTATCTTAAATAATGTGAAGAGGGGTTTGTTCTCTGCCCATTACATTTTATGGATAAATAAATTAACAATGAAAGTTACGTCACTGTCGTCATAAAGAGGAGACCAAGGCGCAGCTTGGTAAGCAAACATAACTCTTTAATTAAAGAGAGAACACTGAACAGAACTAAACAACAAAACGTGAAGCAATATGGCTAGTGCAGAACAGGCAACTAAACAGAATAACAACCCACAAATTAACCAAGGAATATGGCTACCTAAATATGGTTCCCAATCAGAGACAACAATAAACAGCTGCCTCTGATTGAGAACCAATCCAGGCAGCCATAGACATATAAACACCTAGACATACAAAAACCCCTAGACATACAAAAACCCTAACCATACAAACGCCCTAGACAATACAAAAACTAAACGTCACACCCTGACCTAACCAAATAATAAAGAAAACAAAGATAACTAAGGTCAGGGCGTGACAGTCACATTCCATATCATTTGGATCAAAATAAACATTATCAGATTCTCTCAGATTAACATTAATAGTCGTTTCTTTTCAAATAAAATATTCTAACTCACTCCAAAATCTTCTGACATAAGAACAGTCCCAAAATAAATGGTCAAGAGTTTCTGGGTCACAGCTAGAAAATACACATTTGTTATCAATAGCTATTTTAAATCTGTATATAATAAAGGTCTTTACAGGATAGATTCTATGAATGAGTTTGTATGATACTTCTTTCACCTTATTAGATATACAATATTTACCAGACAACAATGAGACTTTGTTCCAGTTCACTTGGGCTGCATTCCAGTACACTTTACCAGAGGGAATAGTAACATATTGACATAGTTTCCTTATATACATGTTATTACATTTATAGTTTAAAATGTTGATTCCTTCTAATTGTATTGAGGCTACAAAATCCTCAACAGTTGCACTTGGAGTGTTGTTATATTCTCCTAAAAGAAGAATAGCACCTTTAGGGACAGCTCTAACAACAATTTGATACTCCTCAGGAGTGACTGTAACATTGTGTTCTCATGAAGTCTTGATAATCATATAGTTTGCCATCATTATAGAATAATTGTTTAACCCAGATAATGTTCTTGTCAAACCAGTTCTGGAACATAATAGTATGTTTGTTAGCTGCCCAACAGAGCATACCGCACACACATACACATCCTATGGATTTTAGGAAAATGTCACCACTGAAATCTTTCCAGGAAACATCCTTTACAATCTGATAGGTATTTCTGAAGACTTTCCGGTTTATATGTGACCAATGAATGGGGTTCCATATTGTCTTGATAAGCTGATTAATTATTGACTTGCTTCATGCTAGCCTCAAAGTTCACACGGTTTTCTATGTTTTTGTCAAAATGACTTCAACACCTAGTCTTGCGACAACGACTTCTGTGCCTGAATTAACTGAAAAGTTTGCTTTGGAAGCTCTTGATATTGTTGTGGTCGTGGTATACTTCGTCTTTGTTCTTGTTGTGGGAATATGGGTAAGTAATAAACACTCCTATTACCTGGTGGATGCTTTCATTGTATGAAGAGGGCAGACTGGTACAATGACCTAACACTGAAGTTGTACTGGAGATTAATTCATCAGAATTCTTCCTCTCACAAAATCTGTTGTTCAAATAAATGAAATATTGACTAAATAATAAGTATAAAGCAATGTCATTGAGAAGGCTTTGCTGTAACTAATATCTACAGACAGTATAGTTTGATGTATGATGTAAATGAACTCTTTATCACAGTCTTCTGTCAGGGCAAACCGTGGGACAGTGGGTGGATACTTCTTGGCTGGAAGATCCATGACATGGTGGCCTGTAAGTAGCCTGAGATTATGATGGTATTGAACTCCATGCATTGAACTCAAATAAACTCTATGCATCGAACTGAACATTAGTGAAGAAATTAGTATGTCAACTAGATAAAAAGTTCATCATGATCCAGACTAAGTATTATAATCTATTTTAAATGAGGAAAGCTGTTTCTTTTGTAACATTAAATAATTGGATGGTAATAGTTGATACTGATAATAGCTATCTGTATCCAAAGATAAAAATGGACAAAATGAAGTACATTTTGTTCTGCTGTCTCAGATTGGGGCCTCTCTGATGTCCAGTAATGTTGGCAGTGGTTTGTTCATTGGACTAGCTGGCACTGGAGCAGCAGGAGGCATCGCTGTTGGAGGGTTTGAATGGAATGTAAGTAATATGTTAAGTGCATTGTGAAAAAACACCAAGATGATAAACCATGGAGAGGATAATCGAGTTATTACAGTTTGTCAATATTTCCATCAGGAGGTGGACGCTCTTTATTATGAAGACCTATCCACAGTATTTCAGCTTAGAATAAGCTTTCATGTTTCACAGGCAGCTTGGGTCCTCATTGCTCTTGGTTGGATCTTTGTGCCTGTTTACATCTCTGCTGGTGTGGTAACTATGCCAGAGTACCTGAAGAAGCGGTTTGGGGGCCAGCGCATCCGAATCTACATGAGTGTTCTCTCCCTCATCCTCTATATTTTCACCAAGATATCAGTAAGATGCTCATATAAAAAAAAATCTACAATTTTTCATACTGCAATTCAGGGTGCTAGTTGAATATTCTTGTTACCTCTGCTGACAGACAGACATCTTCTCTGGCGCTCTGTTCATTCAAGTGTCCCTGGGCTGGGACCTCTATCTCTCCACAGTGGTGCTTCTTCTAGTAACTGCCCTCTACACTATAGCTGGTAACTTCTCAACATAATCTACCAGTCATGTATTAATTCATTACATGGCATTGTTTGTTATTGATTACCATTGGCTGTTATTGATTCCAGGGGGGCTGACAGCAGTTATCTATACAGATGCTTTACAGACGGTCATCATGGTGATAGGCGCATTTGTACTCATGTTCATAGGTACTGTTTTTATGTTTTCTATAGTATAAGTTCAACGGTATACAGTATATACCTCTAAATATGAATTTGTCTAAAACTACTTTAGTATCATAGTATATAATTATTTTATTAATTAGTGATCGGATGATTTATTGTATCCATTTTCAAACGGACCCTTGAACTTTATCTTTAGCGTTTGACAAAGTGGGTTGGTATGAGGGTCTGCTGGAGCAGTACAAGGAGGCCATCCCCACATTGACTGTGCCCAACACTACATGTCACCTACCCCGGTCCGATGCCTTCCACATCCTCAGAGACCCAGTCACGGGGGATCTGCCCTGGCCTGGTCTGCTGTTTGGCCTCACGGTGCTAGCCACCTGGGTGTGGTGCACTGACCAGGTATGAGATGGAACTTTTGTAGTTGACTTGAATTTTGCATTACAGTCAAGTCTAAGGTGTTATTTTGACTTGTTATTTAGGTATGTTACAGTAGACCATTACGAAGAATCCCACCTTTTTGGAGAGGCATGAGATTTCCTCACGTAAGTGACCTTGTCCTAACCTGCTCCAGGTGACAGTGCAGAGGTCTCTCTCAGCCAAGAACCTGTCCCATGCCAAAGGAGGCTCTGTGCTGGGAGGTTACCTGAAGGTCCTGCCCATGTTCTTTATAGTGATGCCTGGAATGATCAGCAGAGCACTTTACCCAAGTGAGTTCTCACTTTGTCTATACTAAATCCAATATACAGCAATGGACCCTCTGCCAGATATACAGCAATGGTATTGCCCTTGTTCAGAAGTTGTATAGTATGTTATTGTACTGTGTATTACTACAGTGGGGCAAAAAAGTATTTAGTCAGTTCTCCAACTTAAAAAGACGAGAGAGGCCTGTAATTTTCATCATAGGTACACTTCAACTATGACAGACAAAATGAGAAAGAAAATCTAGAAAATCACATTGTAGGATTTTTAATGAATTTATTTGCAAATTATGGTGGAAAATAAGATTTTGGTCAATAACAAAAGTTTATCTCAATAATTTGTTATATACCCTTTGTTGGCAATGAGAGAGGTCAAACGTTTTCTGTAAGTCTTCACAAGGTTTTCACACACTGTTGCTGGTATTTTGGCCCATTCCTCCATGCAGATCTCCTCTAGAGCAGTGATGTTTTGGGGCTGTTGCTGGGCAACATGGACTTTCAACTCCTCCAAAGATTTTCTATTGGGTTGAGATCTGGAGACTGGCTAGGCCACTCCTGGACCTTGAAATGCTTCTTACTAAGCCACTCCTTCGTTGCCCGGGCAGTGTGTTTGGGATCATTGTCATGCTGAACGACCCAACCACGTTTCATCTTCAATGCCCTTGCTGATGGAAGGAGGTTTTCACTCAAAATCTCACGATACATGGCCCCATTCATTCTTTCCTTTACACGGATCAGTCGTCCTGGTCCCTTTGCAGAAAAACAGCCCCAAAGCATGAGGTTTCCACCCCCATGCTTCACAGTAGGTATGGTGTTGTTTGGATGCAACTCAGCATTCTTTGTCCTCCAAACACGACGAGTTGAGTTTTTACCAAAAAGTTATATTTTGGTTTCATCTGACCATATGACATTCTCCCAATCTTCTTCTGGATCATCCAAATGCTCTCTAGCAAACTTCAGACGGGCCTGGACATGTACTGGCTTAAGCAGGGGGACACGTCTGGCACTGCAGGATTTGAGTCCATGGTGGCGTAGTGTGTTACTAATGGTAGGCTTTGTTACTTTGGTCCCAGCTCTCTGCAGGTCATTCACTAGGTCCCCCCGTGTGGTTGTGGGATTTTTGTTCACCGTTCTTGTGATAATTTTGACCCCACGGGGTGAGATCTTGCGTGGAGCCCCAGATCGAGGGAGATTATCAGTGGTCTTGTATGTCTTCCATTTCCTAATAATTGCTCCCACAGTTGATTTCTTCAAACCAAGCTGCTTACCTATTGCAGATTCAGTCTTCCCAGCCTGGTGCAGGTCTACAATTTTGTTTCTGGTGTCCTTTGACAGCTCTTTGGTCTTGGCCATAGTGGAGTTTGGAGTGTGACTGTTTTAGGTTGTGGACAGGTGTCTTTTATACAGATAACAAGTTCAAACAGGTGCCATTAATACAGGTAACGAGTGGAGGACAGAGGAGCCTCTTAAAGAAGAAGTTACAGGTCTGTGAGAGCCAGAAATCTTGCTTGTTTGTAGGTGACCAAATACTTATTTTCCACCATAATTTGCAAATAAATGTATTAAAAATCCTACAATGTGATTTTCTGGATTTTCTTTCTCATTTTGTCTGTCATAGTTGAAGTGTACCTATGATGAAAATTACAGGCCTCTCTCATCTTTTTAAGTGGGAGAACTTGCACAATTGGTGGCTGACTAAATACTTTTTTGCCCCACTGTGTATCGTCTCTTTATGTCTGCAGATGAGGTAGGATGTGTTGACCCCATTGCGTGCCAAAGAATCTGTGGAGCCACCGTGGGCTGCTCCAATATTGCCTACCCAAAACTAGTGGTAGAACTTATGCCTGTTGGTAAGACATCCGCACACACGCGTGAACACACTGAAAACACACTTACTATTGATCCTATTTTTGAAAATGTTCAAATGTGTCATCACTGTATGTGTGTCTATATAATTTTCTGAGGATGTTTGTATTTTAAATCTGACTCGCCCAATTTCACTCTTCAATCTGTTATATCTGTGTCTATCCTCTCCAGGCATGCGGGGGTTGATGATTGCAGTAATGATGGCTGCCCTCATGTCCTCTCTGACTTCCATCTTCAACAGCAGCAGCACCCTGTTCACCATGGACATCTGGCAGAGGGTCCGGCCACAGGCCTCCGAGCCAGAACTCATGGTAGTGGGCAGGTAGGTAACGCCATTAAAGAAATGTACAGCAATGTCTTCTAAACATGAGTCAAAGCCAGTTGTTTGACAATAGCTGTGTCTAAACATGCCCAACTTCCTCAGGTTCTGCTTTTGTTTACTCCAGGCACTGTTGTATTTTGTGCTACAACTCCCCTGTGAATAATAAGCTTAGTATAAAATCGCATAACTAAACCTCAGAAGACATTATACAAAATCTAGGCAGCTTAATTTTTACCCAAATAACAAGTGATATAATTATTTTCTCAAACAATAATACAAAATGGATGGAGCCAACATTTATTTGTTTTGTGGGAATTCCCTGTTGCAAACATTGCCTTGTTTAGAATGCAAGACTTAAGGTATATATCCCATTAAGATGTCTGTTTTATGGAGGCAATTTAAGTTTCCCTGTCCCATAATCCAAACCCATGACCTCTGGTCCAAAGTCCAATGCTGTATATACTCAATACGGTTACATTTACATACTAGAAAACTGATCAGGATTTTTCTAAATTAAAACTATTTTAGTAAGGCAACGATTCCTAACAAAGGTAACCTATGTACGATTCATTATACAATACTTTAAACTGAAATAATCCTCACCTCCTGTTTGTGGTCATCACCTGCAGGGTGTTCATCTTAGTAATGGTGGTGCTCAGCATTCTGTGGATCCCCATCATCCAGTCAGCCAACAGTGGACAGCTGTTTGACTACATCCAGGCCATCACCAGCTACCTGGCTCCTCCCATCACTGCTGTCTTCATCATGGCCATCTTCTGGAGGCGTGTCAATGAGCAGGTCAGATCAAGGGTTTTATGCCATTATTTGTTATTATGTCATAAAGCACAATGTTGAGATTTGATACAAAACACTGTCCCTTTGTGTGTGCGTTCAATGTGGATGACCGTTAACACAGGGAGCCTTCTGGGGTCTGATCGTGGGCCTTGCTGTTGGCTTGGTGCAGATGGTGCTGGTGTTTGTGTATGGCACCCCATCTTGTGGAGAGATAGACATACGGCCAGCCTTCATCAGGGATGTCCACTACCTGTACTTTGCTCTTATCCTCCTGGCTCTCACTGGCCTGGTCATCACTGCTGTCAGCCTCTGCACTCCGGCCATTCCAGAGCACCATGTAAGAGTGCCACATGTATTAATCATAAACATTAAACAGACTTGCAAAATATACGCTGTTACTTATGTGATTAATTTCAGTTAAAAGAAAAGAAAATGTACACATTTTGTTACATGTTATAACCTATTCATTCTTCCCCTCTTCAATCCCCCTGCAGCTCCATCGCCTGACATGGTGGACAAGACACAGCAAGGAGCCGCGCATTGACTTCAATGACCCATGGACCACAAAGCCCAGGACACCACCCAGAACTCCTGACCCCAGAGTTGGGGAGGAGGCTGCTGTGGAAGGCAGGCCATGCTGGAAGCGTACTGGAATGTGGCTGTGTGGGCTGTCTGGGCCTGAGAAGAAAAAGTTAACCCTGGAGGAGAAAAATGACTTGGAGTTAAAACTGACCAGCATTGAGGAAGAACCAATCTGGCGGAACGTGTGCAATGCGAATGCCCTCATACTACTCTCTATCAATGTCTTTATGTGGGGATACTTTGCCTGAGTTAATATAACTCATTTTGATTATAGATATTGTTGAATCACATATTGTTTATTGAATTACTGATCACACACAAAATGCTAATTGGTTTACAATTAGAATGTCAAACAATAAATGGTAATGTTGTTGGGATTTAGACTTTTTATTGCCAAAACTGTCATCTGTATGTGTACTCTTTGATCAGGGTCAGTAGTTAGGTTTCCATCTATTTGGCGACAGATTTTCATGCGAATATTCTAAAATCCGCATAAAAACAATATGCACATTTTCCTACCATAGATGAGTTTCCATCAAATGGACTTGTTACAGATAAAAGGCTGTGCGTGATTATGTATTGGACATAAAATACCTTTTGCGGTTAAATTCCCCATGTACTGAATAAAAAATGCTAAAGTTAAATGGGTTTCCATCGCATTTTCAACTCTACTGTTGGTTTTCTCACAAAAAAATATTGCATTAAATAGTGAGTGTTCACACTGGTATTGGCACGTGCGTCTAGCCAACAGCGCTATCTGTGTACAAAACATCACAACCGCAAGGCTCTCCAGAGGGTGGTGATGTCTGCACAACGCATCACCGGGGGTAAACTACCTGCCCTCCAGGACACCTACAACACCCGATGACACAGGAAGGCAAGTACAGGTGCACCAAAGCTGGGACAGAGAGAATGAAAAACAGCTTCTATATCAAGGCCATAAGATTGTTAAACAGTCACAACTAGCACAGAGGCGGCTGCCTACCATTCTTGATATCATTGGCCACTTTAATAAATGGAACACAAGTCACTTTTATAATGCCACTTTAAGAATGTTTACATGTCTTGCTTTACTCATCTGATATGTATATAATGTATACTGTATCCTTCACTATCTATTCTTTACTATCTATTGCATCTTATCTGCTCTGTCACTGCTCATCCATATGTTTTATACTTCTATATTCTTATCCCATTCCTTTACTAGATTGTGTGTATTAGTTTTGTTGTGGAATTTGTGAGATATTACCTGTTGGATACTGCTGCACTGTCGGATCTAGAAGCATAAGCATTTCGCTACACTCGCAATAACGTCTGCTAACCATGTGTATGTGACCAATAAGATTCGATTTGAGTTGCAGACCCCCTTTTGCCCTCAGAATAGCCTCAATTTAACTACAAGTTGTCACAAGCGTTCCACAGGGAAGCTGGCCCTAATTTTTAAGATACCTCAATAGAAAATGACTCACGTAAAAGTGAGTCACCCAGTAAAATACGACTTGAGTAAAAGTCTAAAAGTCTTTGGTTTTAAATATACTTAAGTATCAAAGTAAATGTAATTGCTATAATATATTGAAGTATCAAAATAAAAAGTGTAGATCAAATTCCTTAAATTTAAACTAGATGGCACCAGTTTGTGTTTTTAATTTACGGATATCCAGGAGCACACTCCAACACATAATTTACAAACGAAGCATGTGTGTTTAGTGAGTCAGATCAAAGGCCGTAGATGACCAGCGATGTTCTCTTGCTAACTGTGATAACTGGACAATTTTCATGCCCTGCTAAGAATTCAAAATGCAAAGACTACTTTTGGGTGTATGGGGTAACAATGGGGTAAGAAGTACATTTATTTTCTTTCGGATTGTAGTGTTTATTTTCTGTGTCTGTGTGTTCCACATGGAACTGTTTCGGTTTGTTATTTCACTTTGTTATTTTTGTATTTTGTCGTGTTCAGTTTGTTCTATTAAATATGGACACATACCACGCTGCGCATTGGTCCTCCTCTTCTCCTTCATACAACGACCGTTACAAGATGTAAGACGTTTAAGCACGTTAACAAGGCATGCAAGGCTGCCGGCCCAGATGGTTTCCCTAGCCGCGGCCTCAGAGCATGCACAGACCAGCTGGTTGGTCAGATATATTCAATCTCTCCCTATCCCAGTCTGTTGTCCCCACATGCTTCAAGATGGTCACCATTGTCTCTGTACCTAAGAAAGCAAAGGCAATTGAACTAAATGAATATCGCACAGTAGCACTCACCTCTGTCATCATGAAGTGCTTTGAGAGACTAGTCGAGGATCATATCACCTCCACCTAACCTGCCACCCTAGACCCACTTCAATTTGCTTACCGCCCCAATAGATCCACAGACCATGCAATCGCCACCACACTGCCCACTGCCCTGTCCCATCTGGACAAGAAGCATGCATACCTATGTAAGAATGCTGTTCATTGACTATAGCTCAGCATTCAACACCATAGTAACCTCCAAGCTCATCATTAAGTTCGAGGCCCTGGCTCATAACCCGACCCTGTGCAACTGGATCCTGGACATCCTGACGGGTCGCCCCCAGGTGGTGAAGGTAGGAAACAACTCCTCTTCGCTGATCCTCAACACTGGGGCCCCACAAGGGTGTGTGCTCAGCCCCCTCCTGTACTCCCTGTTTACCCATGACTGCGTGGCCAAGCACAGCTCCAACTCAATCATCAAAGTTGCAGACGACACAACGGTAGTAGGCTTGATTACCAACAACGATGAGACGACCATACAGGGAGGAGGAGAGGATTCTGGGAGAGTGGTGCCAGGAAAATAACTTCTCACTCAATGTCAACAAAACTAAGGAGATGATTGTGGACTTCAGGAAACAGCAGAGGGAGCACCCCCCCCCCCTATCCACATTGATGGGATCGCAGTGGAGAAGGGGGAAAGCTTCAAGTTCCTCAGCGTACACATCACTAAAAAACTGAAATGGTCCACCCACACAGACAGTGTGGTGAAGAAGGCACAACAGCGCCTCTTCAACCTCAGGAGGCTAAAGAAATTTGGCTTAACACCTAAAACCCTCACTACATTTTACAGATGCACAATCGAGAGCATCCTGTCAGGCTGTATCACCACCTGGTAAAGCAACTGCACCGCCCACAACCGCAAAGCTCTCCAGAGGGGGGTGCAGTCTGCCCAACACATCACTGGGGGAAAACGTCCCGCCCTCTTGGACACCTACAGCACCTGATGCAACATGAAGGCCAAAAGGATCATCAAGGACATCAACCACCCGAGCCACTGAGGTCTGTCTGTACAGGTGCATCAAACCTGGGACCAAGAGAATGAAAAATAGCTTCTATCTCAAGGACATCAGACTGCTAAACAAACAGCCATCACTATAGCATATGAGAGGTGGCTACCGATAGACATAGATTAGGAATCACTGGCCACTTATAGAAATGGATCACTAGCCACTTTAATAATATTTCCGTATCTAGCATTACTCATCTCACATGTATAAACTGCACTCCACACTATTCTACAGTATCTTAGTAACTTTTAAATTGTTTTTACATATTGCATTACACATCTCATATGTACAGTTGAAGTCGGAAGTTTGCATACACCTTAACCAAATACATTTAAATGCAGTTTTTCACAATTCCTGACATTTAATCTAAGTAAAAATTCCCTGTCTTAGGTCAGTTAGGATCACCACTTTATTTTAAGAATATGACATGTCAGAATAATAGTAGAGAGAATGATTTATTTCAGCTTTTATTTCTTTCATCACATTCCCAGTGGGTCAGAAGTTTACATACACTCAATTAGTATTTGGTAGCATTGCCTTTAAATTGTTTAACTTGAGTCAGACGTTCGGGTAGCCTGCCACAAGCTTCCCACAATAAGTTGGGTGAATTTTGGCCCATTCCTCCTGACACAGGAAACCCACTGGCTACAGGTTATCTACCAGTCTCTGCTAGGTAAAGCCCGGCCTTATCTCAGCTCACTGGTCACCATAGCAGCACCCACTCGCCACGCACTTCAGCAGGTATATCTCACTGGTCACCCCCAAAGCCAATTTATCCTTTGGTCGCCTTTCCTTCCAGTTCTCTGCTGCCAATGACTGGAAATAACTGCCAAAATCACTGAAGCTGGAGACTCATATCTCCCTCACTAGCTTTAAGCACCAGCTGTCTGAGCAGCTCACAGATTACTGCACCTGTACATAGCCCATCTGTAAACAGCCCATCTATCTACCTCATCCCCTTACTGTATTTATTTTATTTATCTTGCTCCTTTGCACCCCAGTATCTCTACTTGCACATTCATCTTCTGCACATCTACCATTCCAGTGTTTAATTGCTATATTGTAATTACTTTGCCACCATGGCCTATTTATTGCCTTATCCCCCTTATCTTACCTCATTTGCACTCACTGTATATAGACATTCTTTTTTTCTACTGTATTATTGACTGTATGTTTCGTTTATTCCATGTGTAATTCTGTGTTGTTGTATGTGTTGAATTGCTATGCTTTATCTTGGCCAGGTCGCAGTTGCAAATGAGAACTTGTTCTCAACTAGCCTACCTGGTTAAATAAAGGTGATATAATTTATTTTTTGCCAGCTTTGTCACCCCGGTTCTTCTGTGGGGTGTATAGGCGGTAGGCATCCAACGTTGTGGTGCATTATCGCCATCTACTGTACTGGAGCGCCACTGCCTCCTGCCTATATACTGGAGTCAAAAATGGCCAATGGAAGTATAAAGATAGGTTCCTGAAGATCCCGGAATGCCTACACCGAGGTACGCCCCGAATTGCGGGATGCAGTTGCACCCGTCTCAAATCAGCTGTAACTGAAATAGTAAAACAAAGCTTAGAACGATGTTTGAGTGAACACTGAATACTGACAATGAATGGTGAAGTCGCTTCGTCACCACTCTATAGAAATATGTAGGGCGTTGAAGAAGGCTAAAGCCGTACGTAACAACCAGGACCAGAGCTGCTAGTTAGCGAACGTGCGTCCCATTGAATCTCTTCGAAACCAACGCATAGTTTATTTAACATTACCTGTTTAAAAGTCTCGTCGACGTCCATACTTTCAGTAGGGCCATATCGGAGTCTAGCTTTTTCTATTTTTTTTATTTTTTAAAACAACGGAACATACAATTTGTTCGCGGAAAGTCATGCGCAGTTGTCCGCTAAATAAATGACGTCTGGGAACAATTACCAACCGAATGGTTCCTACTTGTGATATCCTGTGTGTGAATACAGTCACTGGTTTGAATCAAATCAAATGTCAACCTTTCACAACCATGTAATATATTTGAATTTATTAAAGAATATGAATGATCAACTTCGTGCATAAATGTATACATTATAGCTATAATTTATTCCTACTGTTTTAGCTAGCTTTCCCAATTCAACACCTGTGATTACTGCATGCCTCGCTGTATGTTTCTCTCAAATGTCAATATGCCTTGTATACTGTTGTTCAGGTTAGTTATCATTGTTTTAGTTCACAATGGAGCCCCTAGTTCCACTCTTCATGCCCCTGATAACTCCTTTGTCCCACCTCCCACACATGCGGTGACCTCACCCATTACTACCAGCATGTCCAGAGATACAACCTCTCTCATCATCACCCAGTGCCTGGGCTTACCTCCGCTGTACCCGCACCCCACCATACCCCTGTCTGCGCATTATGCCCTGAATATATTCTACCATGCCCAGAAACCTGCTCCTCTTATTCTCTGTCCCCAACGCTCTAGGCGACCAGTTTTGATAGCCTTTAGCCGCACCCTCATACTACTCCTTCTCTGTTCCGCGGGTGATGTGGAGGTAAACCCAGGCCCTGCATGTCCCCAGGCACCCTCATTTGTTGACTTCTGTGATCGAAAAAGCCTTGGTTTCATGCATGTCAACATCAGAAGCCTCCTCCCTAAGTTTGTTTTACTCACTGCTTTAGCACACTCTGCTAACCCGGATGTCCTTGCTGTGTCTGAATCCTGGCTCAGGAAGGCCACCAAAAATTCAGAGATTTCCATACCCAACTATAACATCTTTCGTCAAGATAGAACTGCCAAAGGGGGAGGAGTTGCAGTTTACTGCAGAGATAGCCTGCAAAGTAATGTCATACTTTCCAGGTCCATACCCAAACAGTTCGAACTACTAATTTTGAAAATTACTCTCTCCAGAAATAAGTCTCTCACGGTTGCCGCCTGCTACCGACCCCCCTCAGCTCCCAGCTGTGCCCTGGACACCATTTGTGAATTGATCGCCCCCCATCTAGCTTCAGAGTTTGTTCTGTTAGGTGACCTAAACTGGGATATGCTTAACACCCCGCCAGTCCTACAATCTAAGCTAGATGCCCTCAATCTCACACAAATCATCAAGGAACCCACCAGGTACAACCCTAACTCTGTAAACAAGGGCACCCTCATAGACGTCATCCTGACCAACTGGCCCTCCAAATACACCTCCGCTGTCTTCAACCAGGATCTCAGCGATCACTGCCTCATTGCCTGTATCCGCTACGGAGCCGCAGTCAAACGACCACCCCTCATCACTGTCAAACGCTCCCTAAAACACTTCTGTGAGCAGGCCTTTCTAATCGACCTGGCCCGGGTATCCTGGAAGGACATTGACCTCATCCCGTCAGTTGAGGATGCCTGGTCATTCTTTAAAAGCAACTTCCTCACCATTTTAGATAAGCATGCTCCGTTCAAAAAATGCAGAACTAAGAACAGATACAGCCCTTGGTTTACCCCAGACCTGACTGCCCTCGACCAGCACAAAAACATCCTGTGGCGGACTGCAATAGCATCGAATAGTCCCTGTGATATGCAACTGTTCAGGGAAGTCCGGAACCAATACACGCAGTCAGTCAGGAAAGCTAAGGCCAGCTTCTTCAGGCAGAAGTTTGCATCCTGTAGCTCCAACTCCAAAAAGTTCTGGGACACCGTGAAGTCCATGGAGAACAAGAGCACCTCCTCCCAGCTGCCCACTGCACTGAGGCTAGGTAACACGGTCACCACTGATAAATCCATGATTATCGAAAACTTCAATAAGCATTTCTCAACGGCTGGCCATGCCTTCCGCCTGGCTACTTCAACCTCAGCCAACAGCTCCACCCCCCCCGCAGCTCCTCGCCCAAGCCTCTCCAGGTTCTCCTTTAACCAAATCCAGATAGCAGATGTTCTGAAAGAGCTGCAAAACCTGGACCCGTACAAATCAGCTGGGCTTGACAATCTGGACCCTCTATTTCTGAAACTATCTGCCACCATTGTCGCAACCCCTATTACCAGCCTGTTCAACCTCTCTTTCATATCGTCTGAGATCCCCAAGGATTGGAAAGCTGCCGCAGTCATCCCCCTCTTCAAAGGGGGAGACACCCTGGACCCAAACTGTTACAGACCTATATCCATCCTGCCCTGCCTATCTAAGGTCTTCGAAAGCCAAGTCAACAAACAGGTCACTGACCATCTCGAATCCCACCGTACCTTCTCCGCTGTGCAATCTGGTTTCCGAGCCGGTCATGGGTGCACCTCAGCCACACTCAAGGTACTCAACGATGTCATAACCGCCATCGATAAAAGACAGTACTGTGCAGCCGTCTTTATCGACCTTGCCAAGGCCTTCGACTCTGTCAATCACCATATTCTTATCGGCAGACTCAGGAGCCTCGGTTTTTCGGATGACTGCCTTGCCTGGTTCACCAATTACTTTGCAGACAGAGTTCAGTGCGTCAAATCGGAGGGCATGCTGTCTGGTCCTCTGGCAGTCTCTATGGGGGTGCCACAGGGTTCAATTCTCGGGCCGACTCTTTTCTCTGTGTATATCAATGATGTTGCTCTTGCTGCGGGCGATTCCCTGATCCACCTCTACGCAGACGACACCATTCTATATACTTTCGGCCCGTCTTTGGACACTGTGCTATCTAACCTCCAAACAAGCTTCAATGCCATACAACACTCCTTCCGTGGCCTCCAACTGCTCTTAAACGCTAGTAAAACCAAATGCATGCTTTTCAACCGATCGCTGCCTGCACCCGCATGCCCGACTAGCATCACCACCCTGGATGGTTCCGACCTAGAATATGTGGACGTCTATAAGTACCTAGGTGTCTGGCTAGACTGCAAACTCTCCTTCCAGACTCATATCAAACATCTCCAATCGAAAATCAAATCAAGAGTCGGCTTTCTATTCCGCAACAAAGCCTTCTTCACTCACGCCGCCAAGCTTACCCTAGTAAAACTGACTATCCTACCGATCCTCGACTTCGGCGATGTCATCTACAAAATGGCTTCCAACACTCTACTCAGCAAACTGGATGCAGTTTATCACAGTGCCATCCGTTTTGTCACTAAAGCACCTTATACCACCCACCACTGCGACTTGTATGCTCTAGTCGGCTGGCCCTCGCTACATATTCGTCGCCAGACCCACTGGCTCCAGGTCATCTACAAGTCCATGCTAGGTAAAGCTCCGCCTTATCTCAGCTCACTGGTCACGATGGCAACACCCATCCGTAGCACGCGCTCCAGCAGGTGTATCTCACTGATCATCCCTAAAGCCAACACCTCATTTGGCCGCCTTTCGTTCCAGTACTCTGCTGCCTGTGACTGGAACGAATTGCAAAAATCGCTGAAGTTGGAGACTTTTATCTCCCTCACCAACTTCAAACATCAGCTATCTGAGCAGCTAACCGATCGCTGCAGCTGTACATAGTCTATTGGTAAATAGCCCACCCTTTTACACCTACCTCATCCCCATACTGTTTTTATTTATTTACTTTTCTGCTCTTTTGCACACCAATATCTCTACCTGTACATGACCATCTGATCATTCATCACTCCAGTGTTAATCTGCAAAATTGTAATTATTTGCCTACCTCCTCATGCCTTCTGCACACATTGTATATAGACTCCCCCTTTGTTTTCTACTGTGTTATTGACTTGTTAATTGTTTACTCCATGTGTAACTCTTTGTTGTCTGCTCACACTGCTATGCTTTATCTTGGCCAGGTCGCAGTTGCAAATGAGAACTTGTTCTCAACTAGCCTACCTGGTTAAATAAAGGTTAAATAAAAAAAATAAAAAATAAAAGTAATATTCTCTGTCTGTGTGTAGTTCAGTCCTGCTGGGATGTTTGTTGGCAGGGAACTACAGCCTGAGGAGCCGGCTGGTATTTCATTTAATTAACCTTTATTTAACTAGGCAAGTCAGTTAAGAACAAATTCTTATTTACAATGACGGCCCTAACCCGGACGACTCAAATAAAATAAAATAAAATAGTATTTGTCACATACAGTACACATGGTTAGCAGATGTTCATGCGAGTGTAGCGAAATGCTTCTGGTTCCGACAGTGCAGTAATATCTAACAAGTAATCTAACAGTTCCCCAACAACTACCTAATACACACAAATCTGAAAGGGGTGAATGAGAATATGTACATATAAATATACGGAATAACGATGGCCGAGCGACATAGGCAAGGTGCAATAGATGGTATAAAATACAGTATATACAGATGATAGGAGTAATGTAAGATATGTAAACATTATTAAAGTGGCATTACTTAAAGTGGCATTGCATAAAGTGATTAGTGATCCATTTGTTAAAGTGGCCAGTGATTGGGTCTCCATGTAGGCAGCAGCCTCTCTGAGTTAATGATTGCTGTTTAGCAGTCTGATGGCCTTGAGATAGAAGCTGTTCTTCAGTCTCTCTGTCCCAGCTTTGATGCACCTGTACTGACCTCACCTTCTGGTGTGACTAGGCAGTGGCTTGGGTGGTTGTTGTCTTTGATTAGCTTTTTTTCCTTCCTGTGGCATCGGGTGCTATAGGTGTCATGAAGGGCAGGTAGTTTGCTCCTGTTGATGCATTGTGCAGACTGCACCACCCTCTGGAGAGCCTTGCGGTTCTTCAGCCTCCTGAGGTTGAAGAGGCGCTTCTTCACTACACCATTTCAGTTTGTTGTTGATTTGTATGCAGAGGAACTTAAAACTTTCCACTTTCTCCACTGCTGACCCTTCAATGTGGATAGGGGGGTGTGCTCTCTGCTGTTTCCTGAAGTTCACAATCATCTCCTTTGTTTTGTTGACATTGAGTGAGAGGTTGTTTTCCTGACACCACACTCCGAGTGCCCTCACCTTGTCACGCCCTGACCATAGAGAGCTGTTTATTCTCTATGTTGGTTGGATGCTCTCGATGTTGCAGCTGTAGAACCTTTTGAGGATCTGAGGACCCATGCCAGATAGTTTTATTTTTCTGAGGAGGAATATGCTTTGTCGTTCTCTTTACGACTGTCTTAGTGTGTTTGGATCATTATAGTTTGTTGGTGATGTGGACACCAAGGAACTTGAAGCTCTCAACCTGCTCCACTACAGCCCCATCGATGAGAATGGGGGCGTGCTCGGTCTTCCATTTCCTGTAGTCCACAATCATTTCCTTAGTCTTGGTTACGTTGAGGGATAGGTTGTTATTCTGGCACCACCCGGCCAGGTCTCTGACCTCCTCCCTATAGGCTGTCTCGTCGTTATCGGTGATCAGGCCTACCACTGTTGTGTCGTCTGCAAACTTAATGATGATGTTGGAGTCGTGCCTGGCCATGCAGTCGTGGGTGAACAGGGAGTACAGGAGGGGACTGTGCATGCACCCCTAGGGGGCTCCAGTGTTGAGGATCAGCGTGGCAGATGTGTTGCTTCCTACCCTCACCACCTGGGGGCGGCCATCAGGAAGTCCAGGATCCAGTTGCAGAGGGAGATGTTTAATCCCAGGATCCTTAGCTTAGTGATGATCTTTGAGGCTACTATCGTGTTGAATGCTGAGCTATAGTCAATGAACAGCATTCTCATTTTGTCCAGGTGGGAAAGGGTATTGTGGAGTGCAACAGAGATTGCATAATCTGTGGATCTGTTTGGGCGGTATACAAATTGGAGTGGGTCTAGTGTTTCTGGGATAATGGAGTTGATGTGAGCCATTACCAGCCTTTCAAAGCACTTCATGGCTATGGACGTGAGTGCTACGGGTCTGTAGTCATTTAGACAGGTTGCCTTTGTGTTCTTGGGCACAGGGACTATGGTGGTCTGCTTGAAACATGTCCCTGATTGAGTCTGTAATACCAACATGTTGAAAATATCAGTGAAGACACCTGCCAGTTGGTCAGCACATGCCCGCAGCACATAATCCGTCTGGCCCCGCAGCCTTGTGAATATTGACCTGTTTAAAGGTCTTACTCACGTCGTCTATGGAGAGCGTGATCACACAGTCGTCCGGAACAGCTGATGCTCTCATCCATGCCTCAGTATTGCTTCCCTCGAAGCGAGCATAGAAGTGATTTAACTTGTCTGGTAGGCTCGTGTCACTGGGCAGCTCGCGGCTGTGCTTCCATTTGTAGTCTGTAATAGTTTGCAAGCCCTGCCACATAAGACGAGCTTTGTCTGTTTTATGATTCGTCGCAGGGCATAGCAGGATTTCTTGGAAGCTTCCGGGTTAGAGTCCCGCACCTTGAAACCGGCAGCTCTACCCTTTAGCTCAGTGTGAATATTGCCTGTAATCCATTGCTTCTGGTTGAGGTATGTACGTACAGTCATTGTGAGGAAGACGTCCTCGATGCACTTATTGATAAAGTCAGTGACTGATGAGGTGTACTCCTCAATACCATTGGAAGAATCCCGGAACATGTTCCAGTCTTGATAGCAAACAGCCCTGTAGCTTAGCATCTGCTTCATTTGACCACTTTTTTATAAACCGAGTCACTGGTGCTTCCTGCTTTAATTTTCCTGCTCTACCCATTTTGCAAATTCGTGTCACGTCCGTCGTATGAAGGAGGCCAAGGTGCAGCGTGGTATAGGTACATTCTTATTTATTTAAAGAATGAAACACTGAACAAACTAACAAAACAAAACATGAAGCTATACAAACGAGTGCTGACAGGCAACTACACATAGACAAGAACACAGGGAAAATGGCTACCTAAATACGATCCCCAATCAGAGACAATGATAAACAGCTGCCTCTGATTGGGAACCATATCAGGCCACCATAGACATACAAATACCTAGACTTACAAAACACCTAGACATACAAAACCCTAGACAATACAAAACTAGCATACCCACCCTCGTCACACCCTGACCATACCAAAATATAAAGAAAACAGAGATATCTAAGGTCAGAGCGTGACAATTCGTTTATATTGTACATTTTCATACTTCCTAACATATTGTAAGAATTGCAATTTGTAACTTACAGTATCATACGAGTTGTAAATCGTAACATATACGAAATGGATGATGGACATCCACAAATTAATAAACACCATACGAAATGTAACATATCATACTGAATAGGGTGTCTGGGATTTATGTACAGGATAATACAAAATGCTCTTAGACTACGTTGCAGAGCATGGGGTCTGATACCAACAGGCCCAGAGACTACATACAGTGCATACAGTGCACATCTACATACAGTGCATACAGTGCACATCTACATACAGTGTATTCGGAAAGGTTTCTGTTATGTTACAGCCTTATTCTAAAATGGATTCAATTAAATGTTGTCCTCGTCAATCTACACACAATACCCCATACTGACAAAGTGAAAACAGGTTCTTCAAATCTTTTGCAAATGTATTAAAAATAAAAACAGAAATTCCTTATTTACATACTGTGGGAAGAAAAAGTATGTGAACCCTTTAGAATTACCTGGATCTCTGCATAAATTGGTCATACAATTTTATCTGATCTTCGTCTAAACAAAAGACGAACACAGTCTGCTTAAACTAATAACAGACAAACAATTAGAATTTTTCATCTCTTTATTGATCACACCATGTAAACATTCACAGTACAGGTTGGAAAAAGTATGTGAACCCTTGGATTTAATAACAAGTTGACCCTTTGGCAATAATAAGCTCAACCAAACCTTTTCTCTAGTTTCCATCAGACCTGCACAACGGTCAGGAGGAATTTTGGACCATTCCTCTTTGCAAAACTGTTTCGGTTCCACAATATTCTTGGGATGTCTAGTGTGAACCTCTCTCTTGAGGTCATGCCACAGCATCTCAATGTGGTTGAGGTCAGGACTGACTGGGTCACTCCAGAAGTTCAGGACTCTGACTGGGCCACTCCAGAAGGTCAGGACTCTGACTGGGCCACTCCAGAAGGTCAGGACTCTGACTGGGCCACTCCAGAAGGTCAGGGCTCTGACTGGGCCACTCCAGAAGGTCAGGACTGACTGGGCCACTCCAGAAGGTCAGGACTCTGACTGGGCCACTCCAGAAGGTCAGGACTCTGACTGGGCCACTCCAGAAGGTCAGGACTCTGACTGGGCCACTCCAGAAGGTCAGGACTCTGACTGGGCCACTCCAGAAGGTCAGGACTCTGACTGGGCCACTCCAGAAGGTCAGGACTGACTGGGCCACTCCAGAAGGCGTATTTTCTTCTGTTCTAGCCATTCTGTTGATTTACATCTGTCTAATGGGTTGTTGTCCTGTTGCATCACCTAACTTCTGTTGAGCTTCAATTGGTGGACAGATAGCCTTACATTCTCCTGCAAAATGTCTCGATAAACTTGGGAATTCATTTTTCCGTTGATGATAGCAAGCTTTCCAGGCCATGAGGCAGCAAAGCAGCCCTAAACCATGATGCTCCTTCCACCATAGTTTACAGTTGGGATGAGGTTTTGATGTTGGTGTGCTGTGCCTTTTTTTCTCCACACATAGTGTTGTGTGTTCCTTCCAAACAACACAACTTTAGTTTAATCTGTCCACAGAATATTTTGCCAGTAGCGCTGTAGAACATCCAGGTGCTCTATTGCGAGCTTCAGACGTGCAGCAATGTTTTTTTTGGACAGCAGTGGCTTCTTCCATGGTGTCCTCCCATGAACACCATTCTTGTTTTACATATTGTAAACTCGTCAAAAGAGATGTTAGCATCTTCCAGAGATTTCTGTAAGTCTTTAGCTGACACTAGGATTCTTCTTAACCTCATTGAGAATTCTGCACTATGCTCTTGCAGTCATCTTTGCAGGATGGCCACTCCTAGGGAGAGTAGCAACAGTGATTAACTTTCTCCACCGTCTAGGGGTTCACATACTTTTTCCAACCTACACTGTAAATGTTTAAATGATGTATTCAATATAGACAAGAAAATACAATAATTTGTGTTATTAGTTTAAGCACACTGTGTTTGTCTATTGTTGTGACTTAGATGAAGATCAGACCATATTTTATGTCAAATTTATGCAGAAATCCAGGTAATTCCAAAGGGTTCACATACTTTTTCTTGCCACTGTAAGTATTCAGACCCTTTGAAATTGAGCTCAGGTGCATCCTGTTTCCCCTGATCATCATTGAGATGTTTCTACAACTTGATTGGAGTCCAGCTGTGGTAAATTCAATTGATTGGACATGATTTGGAAAGGCACACACCTATCATTAAGGTCCCACAGTTGACCGTGCATGTCAGAATAAAAACCAAGCCATGAGGTCGAAGAAATTGTCCGTAGAGCTCTGACACTGGATTGTGATGAGGCACAGATCTGGGGAAGGGTACCAGAACATTTCTGCAGCATTGAAGGTCCCCAAGAACACAGTGGCCTCCATCATTCTTAAATGGAAGAAGTTTGGAACCACCAAGACTGTTTCTAGAGCTGGCCTCCTGGCCAAGCTGAGCAATTGGTGGAGAAGGGCCTTGGTCAAGGAGGTGACCAGGTAAGTGATGGTCACTCTGACAGAGCTCCAGAGTTTTTCTGTGGAAATGGGAGAACCTTCCAGAAGGACAACCATCTCTGCAGCACTCCACCAATGAGGCCTTTATGGTAGAGTGCCCAGGCGGAAGCCACTCCTCAGTAAAAGGAACATGACAGCCAGCTTGGAGTTTGCCGAAAGGCACCTAAAGGACTCAGATCATGAGAAACAAGATTCTCTGGTCTAGAAACCAAGATTGAACTCTTTGGACTGAATGCCAAGCGTAATTTCTGGAGGAAACCTGGCACCATCCCTACGGTGAAGCATGGTGGTGTTCAGCGGCAGTGACAGAGAGACTATTCAGGATCATTGGAAAGATGAACGGAGCAAAGTACAGAATGATCTTTGATATAAACCTGCTCCAGAGAGCTCAGGACCTTAGCCCTGGGTGAAGGTTCACCTTCCAACAGGACAACTCCCTAAGCACACAGCCAATACAACACAGGAGTGGCTTAGGGACAAGTCTCTGAATGTCCTTGAGTGGCCCCGCCAGAGCCCGGACTTGAACCCGATCGAACATCTCTAGATAGACCTGAAAATAGCTGTGCAGCAACTCTCCCAATCCAACATGACAGAGCTTGAGAGGATCTGCGGAGAAGAATGGGAGAAACTCCCCAAATACAGGTGTGTCAAGCTTGTTGCATCATACCCAAGAAGAATCGAGCCTGTAATCGCTGCAATTCCAGTGCGTCAGAAGTTTCCATACACTAAGTTGACTGTGCCTTTAAACAGCTTGGAAAATTCCAGAAAATGATGTCATGGCTTTAGAAGCTTCTGATAGGCTGATTGACATCATTTGAGTCAATTGGAGGTGTACCTGTGGATGTATTTCAAGGCCTACCTTCAAACACAAGTGCATTTTTGCTCGACATCATGGGAAAATCAAAAGAAATCAGGCAAGACCTCCACAAGTCTGGTTCATCCTTGGGAGCAATTTCCAAATGCCTGAAGGTACCATGTTCATCTATACAAAGAATAGTATGCACATATAAACACCATGGTACCACTCACCTGTCATAGCGCTCAGGAAGGAGACGCGTTCTGTCTCCTAGAGATGAACGTACTTTGTGCAAAAAAAATAATAAGTGCAAATGAATCCCAGAACAACAGCAAAGGACCTTGTGAAGATGCTGGAGGAAACAGGCACAAAAGTATCTATATCCAGAGTAAAAGGAGTCCTATATCGACATAACCTGAAAGGCCGCTCAGCAAGGAAGGCACACTGCTCCAAAACAACCATAAAAAAAGTCAGACTATGGTTTGCAACTGCACATGGGGACAAAGATCGTACTTTTTGGAGAAATGGCCTCTGGTCTGAGGAAACAAATATATAACTGTTTGGCCATAACGACCATCGTTATGTTTGGAGGAAAAAGAGGGAAGTTTGCAAGCCGAAGAACACCATCCCAACCATGAAGCACGGGGGTGGCAGCATCATGTTGTGGGGATGCTTCGTTGCAGGAGGGACTGGTGCACTTCACAAAATAGATGGCATCATGAGGCACGAAAATTATGTGGATAATATTGAAGCAACATCTCAAGACATTAGTTAGGAAGTTAAAGCTTGGTCACAAATGGGTCTTCCAATGGACAATGACCCAAGCGTACTTCCAAATATGTGGCAAAATGGCTTAAGGACAACAAAGTCAAGGTATTGGCGTGGCCATCACAGAGCCCAGACTTCAATCCTATAGAATATTTGTGGGCAGATCTGAAAAAGCATGTGCAAGCAAGGTAGGCCTGCAATCCTGACTCAGTTACACCATCGCTCTGTACAGAGGAATGGGCCAAAATTCACCCAACTTATTGTGGGAAGCTTGTGGAAGACTACCCGAAACGTTTGTCCCAAGTTAAACAATTTAAAGGCCATGCTACCAAATACTAATTGAGTGTATGTCAACTTCTGACCCACTGGGAATGTGATGAAAGTAAATAAAAGCTTAAATAAATCATTCTCTCTACTATTATTCTGACATTTCACATTCTTAAAATAAAGTGGTGATCCTAACTGACCTAAGACAGGGAATTCTTACTATGATTAAATGTCAGGAATTGTGAAAAACTGATTTTAAATGTATTTGGCTATTTTGTATGTAAACTTCCGACTTCAACTGTAATTAGACATTTAAGGTTATTTTTATTTTTTATAAATTAGCAAACAAAAACAAGTTTTTGCTTTGTCTTAAAAACGATTTAATCAATTTAGTAATAAGGCTGTAACATAAGAAAATGTTGAAAAGATCAAGGGGTCTGAATACTCTCCTAATGCACGGTGTCTACAAGCTACAAGCTATGAACACTTGAACTGGACTGACCACCTGTTCTGATTCTCCACACCTTAGCACACACACATCACATCTGCTGCTACCAGACTCCCTCTTATTATATTGCTCAATTTATACACTTGCTCCTCATTCCTCCCTTTCCCAATATGCATTTAACTATTGAACTATAAATTGTGCCTTACAGTATTAAGTTATGCTAAAATGTTGATTCTATTCTACTGCCATTTACTTTATGTTCATATTCATATTTTTTACAATTTTTTTATGTGGTTGCATTGCCTGAGAAGGAACTTGCAAGTGAGCATTTGTTGGACGATGTATACCATGCGTAGACTATCCCGTACACACGACTAATAAAACTTGAAACTAGAGTTAACATTTGTTAACATACAGTACCAGTCAAAGGTTGGACACACCTACTCATTCAAGGGTTTCTCTTCATACTATTTTCTACATTGTAGAATAATAGTGAAGACATCAAAACTATGAAATAACACATTTGTAGTAACCAAAAAAGTGTGAAACAAATCCAAATATATAGATTTTAGATTATTCAAAGTAGCCACCCTTTGCCTTGATGACAGCTTTGCACATGCTTGGCATTCTCTCAACCAACTTCGCCTAGAAGGCTTTTCCAACAGTCTTGAAGGAGTTCCCACATATGCTGAGCACTTGTTGAGTGCTTTTCCTTCACTCTGCAGTCCAACTCATCCCAACCATCTCAATTGGGTTAAGGTCGGGTGATTGTGGAGGCCAGGTCATCTGATGCAGCACTCCATCACTCTCCTTCTTGGTAAAATAGCCCTTACACAGCCTGGAGGTGTGTTGGGTCATTGTCCTGTTGAAAAACAAATTATAGTCCAACTAAGCACAAACCAGATGGGATGGCATATTGCTGCAGAATGCTATGGAAGCCATGCTGGTTAAGTGTGCCTTAAATTCTAAACAAATCACTGACAGTGTCACCAGCAAAGCACCCCCTCACCATACACCTCCTCCATGCTTCACAGCTGGAAACACATATGCGGAGATCATCCGTTCACCTACTCTGCGTCTCACAAAGACACGGCAGTTGGAACCAAAAATCTCAATTTTGGACTCATCAGACCAAAGGACAGATTTCCACCGGTCTAATGTCGATTGCTCGTGTTTCTTGTCCCAAGCAAGTCTATTCTTCTTGTTGGTATCCTTTAGTAGTGGTTTCTTTGCAGCAATTCACCATGAAGGCCTGATTCATGCAGTCTCATCTGAACAGTTGATGTTGAGATGTATCTGTTACTTGAACTCCGTGAAGCATTTATTTGGGCTGGAATCTGAGGTGTAGTTAACTCTAATGAACTTATCCTCTGCAGCAGAGGTAACTCTGGGTCTTACTTTCCTGTGGCGGTCCTCATGAGAGCTAGTTTCATCATAGTGCTTGATGGTTTTTGCGACTGCACTTGAAGAAACTTTAAAAGTTCTTGGAATTTTCTACATTGACTGACCTTCATGTCTTAAAGTAATAATGGACTGTCATTTCCTTTTGCTTATTTGAGCAGTTCTTGTCATTATATGTACTTGGTCTTTTACCAAATGGGGCTATCTTCTGTATGCCACCCCTACCTTGCCACAACACAACTGATTGGCTGAAATGCAGGAAAGACATTCTTGGAAAGAAGGAAAGAAATTCCACAAATGTACTTTCTAACAAGACACACCTGTTAATTGAAATGTATTCCAGGTGACTACCTCATGAAGCTGGTTGAGAGAATGCCAAATGTGTGCAAAGCTGTCATCAAGGCAAAAGGTGGCTACATTGAAGAATCTCAAATATAACATTTATTTTGATTTGTTGAACACTTTTTTGGTTGCTACATGATTCCCATATGTGTTTTTCATAGTTTTGATATCTTCACTATTATTCTCCAATGTAGTAATAGTACAAATAAAGAAAACCCTGGAATGAGTAAGTGTGTCCAAACCTTTGACTGGTACTGTATATAAGCCTTTTTAGTCACTTGTGTCCTACTCTGTCATGGTTTATATTAGCCTTCTGTCAGCTTGGCCACTTCAATAGGCCACATGTGCAAAGCCATTCACATTAATATAGGTTTACTTTTTTTATTTTGCTGAGAAGAGGTAGTATTATAATATTATGTTACTGTATAAAATATCTGCAAAGCACCTGCCTTGGTCCTTACATTCTATCCACAAAGAAAAATTGTGTAATGCAATATTGTCATCATCCACTAGAGAGCACACAACAATAAGATACTGTTGAGTTTTCAACGTGTCAACCAAAAGGCTATCACCTCTATCTACACAGGTGACCATAGTCATAAACCCGATTTCTACAATTTATCTTTTTAAAATCTGATTTAAACCTAATACTAACCTTAATCCTAATCTTAACCACACTGCTAACCTTATGCCTAACACTAACCTTAAATGAAGACCAAAAAGCAAATGTTTGGTTTCATAAATGTTTACGAGAGACAATTTTGACTTTGTGGCTGTGGTAACTAGTGAAACCCTCAATTTGAGAGGGCTTATTTGATTCAACTATGGGGGGGTTTCCGATCAGACCTGTTTGTTGCTATATTTAAGTGTAAAGCCTGAAAATACTATTTGTTTATGACACAACAACAAAAAACGTTAAACGCATGGCAGGGCACATTTTGTTCCCCAGTAGATGCTGAAATAACTTATAATGCCTAGGGTATGAGCAGATGCTTGTTGTAATAAGTAACAAGTCCTCTACTTCCCTTCAAAAGCAGCTGTTAGAGATGTGGTGGGTGCATGTGTGTATGTATCTTCTTCTCATCCCTGGAGGCCAGTTGAAAAATAAACATCGTCCAACTGTATTATGATACATGCTCCTATTTACCTCTTCATATCCGGAACCAATTATTCACTTGAACAAAAGAGGATCAATTGTGAAGCAGGTATAAGTGAGTGTTGATAATGATGGAGTCTTATTCTCAGGGGGGTGCAGTTTCCAACCAAAGTGGATCACCATCAATGTTGCTATTAACAATTACCTTACCCGAAGCATTGGCACAAATGTCAGATTTGATATAGTATAGCTTTAGTGCCTGGCTTTTCCTTTTTATGGCCAATGAAAACATTGTGAGATGGCTGAAATGTTTCATGTTTATGTCAAATAAATCTAAAATAAATGTATTCATATTTACAGTCATCATGTTTGTGTTTAATTCCTAAACCATAAATGCATGACAGTGAAATTAGATTCACCAATGGGAGAGGGCAACTTTCTCCTCTTTTATCAAGCATTCCAAAGAGAGGAGTTATTGTACCAAAACGTCAGTTTTCACCCAATCGCCACGTATAGCACTGGCCTTTCAACACATACGGTGCCTTTGGAAAGTATTCACACCCCTTGACTTTTTCCACATTTTGTTACATTACAGCCTTATTCTAAAATGTTATTAAATAGTTCCCCCCCCCCCCCATCAATCTACACACTATACCACATAATGTCAAAGAAATTTAGAAATGTTTGCTCATTTATAAAACCATAAAACTCAAATGTCACATTTACATAAGTATTCAGACCTTTTACTCAGTACTTTGTTGAAGCACCTTTGGCAGCGATGACAGTCTCAAGTCTTCTTGGGTAATATGCTACAAGCTTGGCACACCTGTATTTGGGGAGTTTCTCCCATTCTTCTCTGCAGATCCTCTCAAGCTCTGTCAGGTTGGATGGGGTGCGTTGCTGCACAGATATTTTCAGGTCTCTTCAGAGATGTTTGATCAGGTTCAAGTCCGGGCTCTTGCTGGGCCAATCAAGGACATTCAGAGACTTGTCCCGAAGCCAATCTTGGTTTTCAGACACGTTCAATCTTGGTTTCCAGACCAGAAAATCTTGTTTCTCATGGTCTGAGAGTCCTTTAGGTGCCTTTCGGCAAACACAAAGAGGGCTGTCATGTGCCTTTTACTGAGGAGTTGCTTCCGTCTGGCCACTCTACCATAAAGGCCTGATTGGTGGAGTGCTGCAGAGATGGTTGTCCTTCTGGATCTCCCATTTCCACAGAGATGGTTGTCCTTCTGGATCTCTCATTTCCACAGAGGAACTCTAGAGCTCTGTCAGAGTGACCAAGAATGATGGAGGCCACTGTATTCTCTGGGATCTTCAATGCTGAAAATAAATGTTGGTACCCTTCCCCAGATCGGTGCATCGACACAATCCTGTCTCGGAGCTCTACAGACAATTCATTCGACCTCATGGCTGGGATTTTGCTCTGACATGCACTGTCAACTGTGGGACCTTATGTAGACAGGTGTGTGCCTTTCCAAATCATGTCCAAATCATGTCCAAGCCTGTTTTCGCTTTGCCATTATGGGGTATTGTGTGTAGATTGCTAAAGATTTTTATTTATTTAGGAAAAACATTTATTTAATCGATTTTAGAATAAGGCTGTAACGTAACAGAATGTGGAAAAAGTCAAGTGGTCTGAATACTTTCTGAAGGCACTGAGCATACAGCCAGGTCACTGCACAGGCAAGCCATTCACTTTCCTCACCATGAGAACTTGCCCTTTGTTCCGCTAGCCCAGATGAATCAGTGACCTTATTGTGACATGAATTTATCATCAATCTAATTTATCATCTTTCCGTTTTATTGTGCACACCGTCTCAGCTTACTGTGATCCAGGGTTCTCCCCTTCAAAGCCAGGGCTCAGATTGATGCTGAGTGAAGGTGAGTGTGGGTGATAAATTATGTCTGATGAGGAGAAAAGGCTAGCCTTGTACTCCACAGATGGCAGATGAATACCCAGACAGCAGGTCCCTTATTTCGAAGGTTGGGACAGAGAATATGGTGGATCCGTGACCATTTTGATCTATATTAATCCCAAGGGGAAGAAATGTGACCCGCTCTGCCCATTCATTCATCGCCATTTACCCATTGTTGTCTTAGCTCTGCTGATCAACACCTGTGATTGCTTTATGCCTCTCTCCAATGTCAATATGCCTTGTCTACTGCTGTCTTGGCTAGTTCTTATTGTTTTATTTCACTGTAGAGCCCTCAGTCCTGCTCAAAATACCATAGATAGCTCTTTTGTCCCACCCCACACACATGCGGAGACCTCACCTGGCTTAACTGGTGCCTCCAGAGATGGAACCTCTATCATCGTCACTCAACGCCTAGGTTTACCTCCTTTTATTCTCTGTCCCCAACTCACTAGACGACCAGTTCTTATAGCCCATGGCCGTACTCTTTTCCTACTCCGCCTCTGTTCATCTGGTGATGTAGAGGTTAACTCAGGCTCTGTAGCCCCCAGTTCCACTCCTATTCCCCAGGTGCTCTCATTTGTTGACTTCTGTAACCGTAAACGCCTTTGTTTCATGCATGTTAACATCAGAAGCCTCCTCCCTAAGTTTGTTTTATTCACTGCTTTAGCACACTCCGCCAACCCTGATGTCCTAGCCATGTCTGAATCCTGGCTTAGGAAGGCCACCATAAATTCTGACATTTCCATCTCCAACTACATTTAATGCAGAGATAGAACTGCCAAAGGGGATGAAGTTGCAATCTACTGCAGAGATAGCCTGCAGAGTTCTGTCATGCTAAACAGGTCTGTAACCAAACAGTTCAAGCTTCTACTTTTAAAAATCTCTCACTGTTGCCGCTTGTTATCGACCCTCCTCAGCCCCCAGCTGTGCCCTGGACACCATATGTGAATTAACTTCAGAGTTTGTACTGTTAGGTGACCTAAACTGGGATATGCTTAACGGCAGTCCTACAATCTAAACTAGATGCCCTCAATCTCACACAAATTATCAAGAAACCTACCAGATACAACCCTAAATCCGTAAACACGGGCACCCTCATAGATATCATCCTGACCAACTGAATAAACCTCTGCTGTCTTCATCCAGGACCTCAGCAATCACTGCCTCATTGCCTGCGTCCGTAATGGGTCCGCGGTCAAATGACCACCCCTCATCACTGTCAAACGCTCCCTAAAGCACTTCAGCGAGCAGGCCTTTCATATCAACTTGGCCCAGGTATCCTGGAAGGATATTGACCTCATTCCGTCAGTAGAGGATGCCTGGTTATTCTTTAAAAGTGCCTTCCTCACCATCTTAAATAAGCATGCCCCATTCAAAACAAGTAGAACTAAGAACAGGCTGGTTCACTCCAGACTTGACTGCCCTTGACCAGCACAAAAACATCCTGTGGCGTACTGCATTAGCATCAAATAGCTCCCGCGATATGCAACTTTTCAGGCAAATTAGGAACCAATATACATAGGCAGTTAGGAAAGCAAAGGCTAGCTTTTTCAAACAGAAATTTGCATCCTGTAGCATAAACTCCCAAAAGTTCTGGGACACTGTAACGTCCATGGAGAATAAGAGCACCTGCCACTGCATTGAGGCTAGGAAACACTGTCACCACCGATAAATCTACGATAATCGAGAATTTCAACGTTCATTAAGCATTTTTCTATGGCTGGCTATGCTTTCCACCTGGCTACCCCTACCCCGGTCAGCAGCTCTGCACCCCCCACAGCAACTTGCCCAAGCCTCCCCATTTCTCCTTCACCCAAATCCAGATAGCTGATGTTCTGAAAGAGCTGCAAAATCTGGATCCCTACAAATCAGCTGGGCTAGACAATCTGGACCCTCTCTTTCTAAAAGTATCTGCCGCAATTGTTGCAACCCCTATTACTAACCTGTTTAACCTCTCTTTTGTATCGTCTGAGATCCCCAAAGATTGGAAAGATGCTGCGGTCATCCCCCTCTTCAGCCAAGTTAACAAACAGATCACCAACCATTTCGAATCCCACTGTACCTTCTCCGCTGTGCAGTCTGGTTTCCGAGCTGGTCATTGGTGCACCTCAGCCACGCTCAAGGTCCTAAACGATAATATAACCGACATCGATAAAAGACAATACTGTGCAGCCATCTTCATCAACCTGGCCAAGGCTTTCGACTCTGCCAATCACCACATTCTTATCAGCAGACTCAATAGCCTTTCTCAAATCACTACCTCGCCTGGTTCACCAACTACTTCTCAGATAGAGTTCAGTGTGTCAAATAGGAGGGCCTGTTGTCCGGACAGCAGGTATATTTCCCTGGTCATCCCCAAAGCCAACTCCTCCTTTGGCCGCCTTTTCTTCCAGTTCTCTGCTGCCAATGACTGGAACGAATTGCAAAAATCACTGAAGCTGGAGTCTTATATCTCCCTCACTAACAGCATCAGCTGTCAGAGCAGCATGGTCACAGCTCTCTGCAGGTCATTCACCGTTCTTGTGATAATTTTGACCCCACGGGGTGAGATCTTGCGTGGAGCCCCAGATCGAGGGAGATTATCAGTGGTCTTGTATGTCTTCCATTTCCTAATAATTGCTCCCACAGTTGATTTCTTTAAACCAAGCTGCTTACCTATTGCAGATTCAGTCTTCCCAGCCTGGTGCAGGTCTACAATTTTGTTTCTGGTGTCCTGACAGCTCTTTGGTCTTGGCCATAGTGGAGTTTGGAGTGTGACTGAGATTGTGGACAGGTGTCTTTTATACTGATAACAAGTTCAAACAGGTGCCATTAATACAGATAACGAGTGGAGGACAGAGGAGCCTTTTAAAGAAGAAGTTACAGGTCTGTGAGAGCCAGAAATCTTGCTTGTTTGTAGGTGACCAAATACTTATTTTCCACCATAATTTGCAAATAAATTCTTTAAAAATCCTACAATGTGATTTTCCGGATTTTTTTTCTAATTTTGTCTGTAATAGTTGAAGTGTACCTATGATGCAAATTACAGGCCTCTCTCATCTTTTTAAGTGGGAGAACTTGCACAATTGGTGGCTGACTAAATACTTTTTTTCCCCCACTGTATTTATTCCTCTGTTCCCCCTCATGTATTTGTGTGAAATTGTTTGTGTTACGTGTTAATTGTTGACGCGCCAGATTGGTTTGCTTATACCGTGTTGTTCACGAAGATGTTTATTGTTAAACATAAATTATTGTGACCGTTTTGCACGTTTTGCACTTTTGCCTATGGGCTGGAGGTTTTGACGCAGCTGCGTCCGACTGTTGGTTCCTCCTGCCTCAATAAAGAGTGGCTTGTTCACAACTCTGCTCTCCTGCACCTGACTTCGCTACCAGTACGCACACACCTGACACACTCCAGTGTTTAATTGCAAAATTGTAATTATTTTGCAACTATGGCCTATTTATTGCCTTACCTCCCTAATCTTACTACATTTGCTCATACTGTATATAGATTTTTCTATTGTGTTACTGAATGTACATTTGTTTATCCCATGTGTAACTCTGTGTTGTTTGCGTTGCACTGCTTTGCTTTATCTTGGCCAGGTCACAGTTGTAAATGAGAACTTGTTCTCATCTGGTCTACCCAGTTAAATAAAGGTGAAATAGAATTTACAAAAATGTTTTAAAGAATGTACACACTGTTATTCAACCCTTACCTTACCGGAGGACAATTTTGTTCAAACAGTAACTGAAATAGTTTGCACAACAGGATTGTTCACAACACTGTTCACAATTGACGGACAGTCTAAAGATGTGTTTAGGGGCTGAATTTAATTACCAAGTGATCAGATGTCTCACAATGGTTTAATTTAATCTTGAGTGAGCACAGTAAATCCTGGAGAAGTAGGGAATGTATGGTAGGAGGGGGGAGTACACTAACAGTGTCATTTTTCTCAGGGTGATATTTTCCCCTTCCTACAGAGGTGACTTGTCGGGACAGGACTGTCCAGGGGCAATCGTGCAACTAATTTTAGTTTGTCTAGAGGTTCAGTGTAACGACTCTCGTGGGTTGAAGAAGGAGACCAAGGTGCAACGTGGTAGGCATTCATGATTTTTAATAAAACTGAACACAGCACAAAATAACAAAGTAGAAAAAACAAACGCAAACAGTTCTGTCAGGCAACAAAACAGCTAAACAGAAAATAACTCCCCACAAAACACAAATGGAAAATCACAACTTATATATGATCCCCAATCAGAGACAACTCTATTCCAAGGTGGCATAGCAGTTCAGACGTCTTTTGTCCTCGTCTTGTCGTGTCCTGTATATATATATATATATTTACAACTTTTTCACATACATTTTATTTTTATTTTCCATCAACTCATCTTCAAAACACTCTCCTGCAACCCGCCTCACCAATGTATATTTATAAAAAAGTATTATTTACCTCAGATCTGTAATCCTCCAAGAAGCTAGCCAGAAACTCCAAGAAGCTAGCCAGAAGCTAATCCAGAAGCTAGTTCAGAAGCTAGTTAGCTCCTTTACTGGCAAATCGTTAGTATTCAGCTAACCACGGTTTGTGGTCATCAGCTATCCTTTAGCTCGAAAATCTATCGCCAGTTCTGTATGGCGCAGCGCGGCTCGGAACGGAACATACCGGACCAATTTTTCTCTCCATGTCCCTGGATTTCGACTGCTCTCTGGACATTCATACCCGGATCTCACAGCTAGCTAGCTGCTATCCGTGTGACTATCGGCCTTCGTCGATTCCGGAGCAAACATAAATTATTCCGGAGCTAGCAAGCTCCGTCAATCACTCCTGAGTTCCATCAATCACACCTGGGCTGCAGTCACCTATCCGGACCCGTTTTACTGCCTTCGCGGAGCCCCACCGGGCCTTCACAACTGGACTGCCGACGTTATCTACCCGAAGGAGTTATTCGGCTGGCTCCTCCGTCGCGACGTTACCTGAACGCCCATCTGCGGCCTGCTAACCGTTAGCTGTCTTACCGGCTGCTATCTGAATAGACAATCGGACAATTTTATTTTTTATTTTATTTATTTATTTATTTATTTTTATTATTATTATTATTATGTTTTCTTCTTGGGCCTCTATAACTATATCTATTGTTTTTATTTTTGTTGTTGTTGTGTGATTTGGATTAATCCCCTCTACCACACGGAACCCCACTAATCTACTGACGACACGCAAGAGGTGGCTAACAACAGACCTCCATCCTATGCTAGCTTGCTACCGATGCCCTGGCTAGCTGTCTAAATCACCAACCAACCTCTCCACTCACCGGACCCTTTTGATCACTCGACTAAGCATGCCTCTCCTTAATGTCAATATGTCTTGTCCATTGCTGTTCTGGTTAGTGTTTATTGGCTTATTTCACTGTAGAGCCTCTAGTCCTGCTCACTATACCTTATCCAACCTATTAGTTCCACCACCCACACATGCAATGACATCTCCTGGTTTCAACGATGTTTCTAGAGACAATATCTCTCTCTTCATCACTCAATACCTAGGTTTACCTCCACTATATTCACATCCTACCATACATTTGTCTGTACATTATACCTTGATGCTATTTTATCGCCCCCAGAAACCTCCTTTTACTCTATGTTCCAGACGTTCTAGACGACCAATTCTCATAGCTTTTAGCCGTACCCTTATTCTACTCCTCCTATGTTCCTCTGGCGATGTAGAGGTGAATCCAGGCCCTGCAGTGCCTAGCTCCACTCCTATTCCCCAGGCGCTCTCTTTTGACGACTTCTGTAACCGTAATAGCCTTGGTTTCATGCATGTTAACATTAGAAGCCTCCTCCCTAAGTTTGTTCTATTCACTGCTTTAGCACACTCTGCCAACCCGGAAGTTCTAGCTGTGTCTGAATCCTGGTTTAGGAAGACCACCAAAAATTCAGACATTTTAATTCCAAACTACAACATTTTCAGACAAGATAGAACTGCCAAAGGGGGCGGTGTTGCAATCTACTGCAAAGATAGCATGCAGAGTTCTGTCCTACTATCCAGGTCTGTACCCAAACAATTTGAACTTCTACTTTTAAAAATCCACCTCTCTAAAAACAAGTCTCTCACCGTTGCCGCCTGCTATAGACCACCCTCTGCCCCCAGCTGTGCTCTGGACACCATATGTGAACTGATTGCCCCCCATCTATCTTCAGAGTTCGTGCTGCTAGGCGACCTAAACTGGAACATGCTTAACACCCCAGCCATCCTACAATCTAAACTTGATGCCCTCAATCTCACACAAATTATCAATGAACCTACCAGGTACCTCCCCAAAGCCTTAAACACGGGCACCCTCATAGATATCATCCTAACCAACTTCCCCTCTAAATACACCTCTGCTGTCTTCAACCAAGATCTCAGCGATCACTGCCTCATTGCCTGCATCCGTAATGGGTCAGCGGTCAAACGACCTCCACTCATCACTGTAAAACGCTCCCTGAAACACTTCTGCGAGCAGGCCTTTCTAATCGACCTGGCCGGGGTATCCTGGAAGGATATTGATCTCATCCCGTCAGTAGAGGATGCCTGGATATTTTTTTTAAATGCCTTCCTAACCATCTTAAATAAACATGCCCCATTCAAGAAATTTAGAACCAGGAACAGATATAGCCCTTGGTTCTCCCCAGACCTGACTGCCCTTAACCAACACAAAAACATCCTATGGCGTTCTGCATTAGCATCGAACAGCCCCCGTGATATGCAGCTGTTCAGGGAAGCTAGAAATCATTATACACAGGCAGTTAGAAAAGCCAAGGCTAGCTTTTTCACGCAGAAATTTGCTTCCTGCAACACTAACTCAAAAAAGTTCTGGGACACTGTAAAGTCCATGGAGAATAAGAACACCTCCTCCCAGCTGCCCACTGCACTGAAGATAGGAAACACTGTCACCACTGATAAATCCACCATAATTGAGAATTTCAATAAGCATTTTTCTACGGCTGGCCATGCTTTCCACCTGGCTACTCCTACCCCGGACAACAGCACTGCACCCCCAACAGCAACTCGCCCAAGCCTTCCCCATTTCTCCTTCTCCCAAATCCATTCAGCTGATGTTCTGAAAGAGCTGCAAAATCTGGACCCCTACAAATCAGCCGGGCTAGACAATCTGGACCCTTTCTTTCTAAAATTATCTGCCGAAATTGTTGCCACCCCTATTACTAGCCTGTTCAACCTCTCTTTCGTGTCGTCTGAGATTCCCAAAGATTGGAAAGCAGCTGCGGTCATCCCCCTCTTCAAAGGGGGGGACACTCTTGACCCAAACTGCTACAGACCTATATCTATCCTACCGTGCCTTTCTAAGGTCTTCGAAAGCCAAGTCAACAAACAGATTACCGACCATTTCGAATCTCACCATACCTTCTCTGCTATGCAATCTGGTTTCAGAGCTGGTCATGGGTGCACCTCAGCCTCGCTCAAGGTCCTAAACGATATCTTAACCGCCATCGATAAGAAACATTACTGTGCAGCCGTATTCATTGATCTGGCCAAGGCTTTCGACTCTGTCAATCACCATATCCTCATCGGCAGACTCGACAGCCTTGGTTTCTCAAATGATTGCCTCGCCTGGTTCACCAACTACTTCTCTGATAGAGTTCAGTGTGTCAAATCGGAGGGTCTGCTGTCCGGACCTCTGGCAGTCTCTATGGGGGTGCCACAGGGTTCAATTCTTGGACCGACTCTCTTCTCTGTATACATCAATGAGGTCGCTCTTGCTGCTGGTGAGTCCCTGATCCACCTCTACGCAGACGACACCATTCTGTATACTTCCGACCCTTCTTTGGACACTGTGTTAACAACCCTCCAGGCAAGCTTCAATGCCATACAACTCTCCTTCCGTGGCCTCCAATTGCTCTTAAATACAAGTAAAACTAAATGCATGCTCTTCAACCGATCGCTACCTGCACCTACCCGCCTGTCCAACATCACTACTCTGGACGGCTCTGACTTAGAATACGTGGACAACTACAAATACTTAGGTGTCTGGTTAGACCGTAAACTCTCCTTCCAGACCCATATCAAACATCTCCAATCCAAAGTTAAATCTAGAATTGGCTTCCTATTTCGCAACAAAGCATCCTTCACTCATGCTGCCAAACATACCCTTGTAAAACTGACCATCCTACCAATCCTCGACTTTGGCGATGTCATTTACAAAATAGCCTCCAATACCCTACTCAACAAATTGGATGCAGTCTATCACAGTGCAATCCGTTTTATCACCAAAGCCCCATATACTACCCACCATTGTGACCTGTACGCTCTCGTTGGCTGGCCCTCGCTTCATACTCGTCGCCAAACCCACTGGCTCCATGTCATCTACAAGACCCTGCTAGGTAAAGTCCCCCCTTATCTCAGCTCGCTGGTCACCATAGCATCTCCCACCTGTAGCACACGCTCCAGCAGGTATATCTCTCTAGTCACCCCCAAAACCAATTCTTTCTTTGGCCGCCTCTCCTTCCAGTTCTCTGCTGCCAATGACTGGAACGAACTACAAAAATCTCTGAAACTGGAAACACTTATCTCCCTCACTAGCTTTAAGCACCAACTGTCAGAGCAGCTCACAGATTACTGCACCTGTACATAGCCCACCTATAATTTAGCCCAAACAACTACCTCTTTCCCAACTGTATTTAATTTTTATTTATTTATTTATTTTGCTCCTTTGCAACCCATTATTTTTATTTCTACTTTGCGCTTTCTTCCATTGCAAAACTACCATTCCAGTATTTTACTTGCTATATTGTATTTACTTTGCCATCATGGCCTTTTTTGCCTTTACCTCCCTTCTCACCTCATTTGCTCACATTGTATATAGACTTGTTTATACTGCATTATTGACTGTATGTTTGTTTTTACTCCATGTGTAACTCTGTGTCGTTTTATCTGTCGAACTGCTTTGCTTTATCTTGGCCAGGTCGCAATTGTAAATGAGAACTTGTTCTCAACTTGCCTACCTGGTTAAATAAAGGTAAAATAAATAAATAAAAAACAACGATAGACAGCTGCCTCTGATTGGGAACCACACATGGCAAAAACAACAAAGAAATAGAAAACATAGAATACCCACCCTAATCACTGAATGTGACATTCAGTCCCTGTACACACAATGGGGACTGACTGCCTCCCTCCATGGAGTCACCATGTACTTCTCTGTCGGAGACAGGTCAGACAGGGCCTCAGGTGCCCTGGGGGGGGCTTGTTTGGCTTAAGACAGTTGAGTGGCCTACCCAGTGGGGGAAACCATACTTTTCTTTCACCTGATGTCATTAACACACCATTATAGTTCCCTTTCAACAAATTGTTGTTTCTCAAGAGATTACATGGACTGTTGAGAAGCTTTGCAACAACATATGTGAAACATAAAGCATCTGTAGAATACTTGTTTGAGGCAAATTGTTTGAAATGCTTCCAAGTGTTGACGTATGTAATACAGCTGTGGTGGTAAGTTATGCGCACCACAGATCGCTTGTGCATCACTGATCTCTGTGGGTGCTTTCTCTCCTACTCAGGAAAATTAAAATGTGTCCCAGACAATGTAACAGTTGTTGGGTGTTTCAGAGCGCTTATTGTGTTGTTTTCTTTGCATATCGTTCCTGGCTCTTCAGATGAGCAGTCTTGCATGGCTCCTGCCATTCCAACCTAACTTGATGCCCGTGCCAAGCATGTCATCTGCTACGGTTACCAACAACTGACATGTAAATATTTGTAGGCCCAATTACTGTATCACACAGAGAAAGGGCTGCTTGTAGACTCGCTCCCAAACTAAACACATCAATGATGGGTTCTGTCTGGCACTGCAGCATAAATCAAAGGGGAACCTGAGACACAATGCCAAATAGAATCTCATCTTCAAAAAGGGGAAAGGGTATTAAACTATGTTAACAGAGTGCATCACTCACCACTCCTTGGAACATTCAGTTGAATCAGTTGAATAGCCCCATGTGAAAAATGAATTCAATTAAAATGCATTTTAATGATTACAATGCTACATTAATGGCGCCAGAGAGAATGGCTGCCATTTTACAGTCTCCATACCAATTGTGTGTTTTTTCATGTTATTTTATTTTGTATATAATGTTTCTGCCACCGTCTCTTCTGACCGAAAAGAGCTTCTAGACAGCAATTACTCACCTCGTATTGAAAGACAATTTTTTTCTTTAACGAATTGGACGAGAGGGATTTACTCCAGACACCCAACAAGGCCCTCATCCCCATCATTCGCAGGAGAAAGAGACGGAGATATCGAGAACGAAGGTGAGGGTGCCTTGTCCAGCATAGAGTGGGTAATTTTTCTTTGCCATCGGTCCTATTAGCCAACGTACAATCATTGCATAATAAAATAGACTAACTCCAAGCACGTATATCCTACCAATGGGACATTAAAAACGGCAATATCTTATGTTTCACTGAGTCGTGGCCGAACGACGACATTAATAATATACAGCTGGTGGGGTTAGACACTGTATCGGCAGGATAGAACAGTAGCCTCTGGTAAGACAAGGGGTGTAGATCTATGTATATTTGTAAACAACTGGTGCATGATATCTAAGGAAGTCTCTAGGTTTTGCTCGCCTGAGGTAGAGTATATCATGATAAGCTGTAGACCACACTATTTACCAAGAGAGTTTTCATCTATATTCTTAAATCCATTTTACCTCATTTCTACCAGCGTGTTAAATGTGTAACCAGAGGGGAAAAAACTCTAGACCACCTTTACTCCACACACAGAGACACATACAAAGCTCTCCCTCGCCCTCCATTTGGCAAATCTGACCATAATACAAGTAAAAACTTAAGCACAAAGCAAAAAAAAGTGGTCAGATGCAGCAGATGCTAAGCTACAGAACTGTTTTGCTATCACAGACTGGAATATGTTCCGGGATTATTCTGATGGCATGCTCGGAGTACACCACATCAGTCACTGGCTTCATCAATAAGGGCATAAATGATATCGTTCCCCCAAGTGACTGTACGTATATATCCCAACCAGAAGCCATGATTAATGGCAACATCTGCACTAAGCTAAAGTCTAGAGGGACTCTAACCCGGTAGCTTAACAGAAATCTCTCTATGCCCTCCGACGAACCATCAAACAGTCAAAGCGTCAATATAGGACTAAGATCGAATCGTACAACACCATCTCTGATGCTCGTCAGATGTGGCAGGGCTTGCAAACTATTACAGACTAGAAAGGGAAGCACAACCGCAAGCTTCCCAGTGACATGAGCCTCCCAGACGAACTAAATTACCTCTATACTCGCTTTGAGGCAAGTAACACTGAAACATGCATGAGAGCATCAGCTCTTCCAGACGACTGTGTGGTCACACTCTCCGTAGCCAATGTGAGTAAGACTTTTAAACAGGTCAACATTCACAAGTCCAAAGGGCCAGAAGGATTACCAGGATGTGTACTCTGAGCATGCGCTAACCAACTGGCAAGTGTCTTCACTGAATGCCTGTAATGCCAACATGTTTCAAGAAGACCACCATAGTCCCTGGGTCCAAGAACACTAAGGTAACCTGCCTAAATGACTACCGACATGTAGCACTCATGTGGCCAGGCACGACTCCGACACCATCATTAAGTTTGCTGATGACACAACAGTGGTAGGCCTGATCACCAACAACGATGAGACAGCCTATAGGGAGAAGGTCAGAGACCTGGCTGTGTGGTGCCAGGAAAACAACCTCTCCCTCAACGTGATCAAGACTAAGGAGATGATTGTGGACTACAGGAAAAGGAGGACCGTGCACGCCCCCATTCTCATCGATGGGGCTGTAGTGGAGCAAGTTGAGAGCTTCAAGTTCCTTGGTGTCCACATAACCAACAAACGGTCATGTTCCAAGCACACCAAGACAGTCGTGAAGAGGGCACGACAAAACCTATTTCCCTTCGGGAGACTGAAAAGATTTGGCATGGGTCCTCAGATCCTCAAAAGTTCTCCATCTGCACCATTGAGAGCATGGTTGCATCACTGCCTGTTATTACAACTGTTCGGCCTCCGACCGCAAGGCACTACAGAGGGTAGTGCATACATCCCAGTACATCACTGGGGCCAAGCTTCCTGCCATCCAGGACTTCTATACCAGGCAGTGTCAGAGGAAGGCCCTAAACATTGTCAAAGACTCCAGCCACGCTAGTCATAGACTGTTCTCTCTACTACCACACGACAAGCGGTACCGAAGCACCAAGTCTAGGTCCAAAAGGCTTCTCAACAGCTTCTACCCCCAAGCCATAAGACTCCTGAACAGCTAATCAAATGGCTACCCAGACTATTTGCATTGCCCCCCCCCCTGCCCGTCTTTTACGCTGCTGCTATTCTCTGTTTATTATCTATGCATAGTCACTAATTCTACCTACATGTACATATTACCTCAATTACCTCGACTAACCGGTGCCCCCACACATTGACTCTGTACCGGTACCCCCTGTATATAGCCTCGCTATTGTTATTCTACTCTTTAATTATTTGTTACTTTTATTTCTTATTTTTTACTTATCTATTTAAAAAAAAACTTTTTCTTAAACTGCATTGTTGGTTAAGGGCTTGTAAGTAAGCATTTCACTGTAAGATCTACACCTGTTGTATTCGGCGCATGTAACAAATAATATTTGATTTGATTTGATAGGCGACAGTCATGGATGTCACTGTATGACACTCACCTTGTCAACTTACTCTTTTTAATCATTTTGTTTCTTTGGTTGTTTCTTTGTTTGTCTCTCCAAACAAACTGAGGATTTCTTTCTTTAAGACATAATTGACCATGATCAAATCTGGTGAATGAAACATGTTTTCATATATCCCATATTATCCCACACGTATATTTCCTATAGTAGAAACTAAACAATCATTAGGGACATCTAGAAAGCGTTTCTAAGTTATATCAGTGTGTCACAGATTACAATTGTAAATGTGTATCTACATACAGTAGTTATACAGTATTTTAAAGATGTCTCCAGAAATGGAAATATATAGAGATCCATTTTGAATATAGGCCACATACTGATAAGATAAAAGGTAAATGACACCCGAAGGTCATATCTAGGCAAGAACAATGGTCAGACTACAACAGCTGAAGTGGTTTTTGCTGCCTTCCCTGCATGAGAAAAGTTTAATTATCTAAGTGCTAATAGTGTTGTCCACGGGACCACAGATAATTTAGTGCAGAGAATAATGGTCAATAGGTAAAGCTGGAATTAAGTTTAGGCGAGGATATTTAAATCCTCCGCCTACCAATGTTCTTTGGCTGTGATTAAAGTGTCAGATTGCTTCCTAAAGGGATATGGCAGTCCTCAGTCTGTGACCATTGTAATGCATATTACAGAAACAATGACAGAATCCTCATGAATCAGATCAGATCAATATGAATATTTTGTTCACATCAATTGGACCATAGCCAGGCCCTATATCCTAGTTTGTGGAAGGTGGCAAGGATTAAGTTTACTGACAGAGGGATGTGAAATGTAAAATGATGGCATGCCATTGAAGTTATTTTGTCATCTATAGAGGGTGGCAATTGTAAAAATATAAACTGGTTCACAGAGACAGAGCACATCTGCAGAGGCAGGTCAGCGGCAGTATGAGAGGAATGTGGATGAAGCCCATCCACAGTGCAGCATCTCCATGGAGAGCTCAGAGCGCAGCGCAACAGAGAAAGTGACATCAAGCAGGATGCATTTGCTTCCTGAAGCCCATTCAGTGTAGATAAGAGTTGGCAGTTGCTGCTGTTATCTCTGCAGCAGAAAAGCGGACCTTTCATCCACTGGCGTGCATCATTGAGGTGTGTGCACTCCGCAGCTTTTCTGTCCCAAGGGACAATTTTACTGCCATGGTTATCGACCTGGCAAAGGAAGATACACCTTTCTCATCCAGAATTCAACTCTCCTCTTCAACTACTCTTTTCGAACTGCTCTTGCGTTTTGGATTGCCTTGAATTGCTCAAGTCTTGTAAGGTAAGTTGTGTGTTTAGTAACTTTATTTCTAAGGCTATCCTTCAATTGTGCATGTTGAACGTATGTCAATCAGATGGAATGTGGGACATTATGTTCCATTACATTTTTGCATGTTTGATGCTGCAACGCACTCAAAATCTACTTTTAGAAAATCTTTGTTCGAACATTATAGGACATTGTTCATTGCACATGCACCTTCTCATGTTGTAACATGGCATGCAGTTAGTTAGAAGCTACACAGGTAACATCTTGTGATTTATTGCAGGGTGATGTGTGCTCACATGCATCCCTCAAGAATGTTACCTCTGACTGCCAAATTATGTAAATGATGGGGGAACAACAAATCACAATTTCATGGGGATTTTCAGTAACTGTTATGATATACACAAACTTTAATCCTTGACATTATGTATTGTCATAATTCTGTTTATCAAGATGTCTCATGAGAAAGATCAGGGAGTCCACACAAGATACCTTCAACTTGCCATGGATAATACATAAGGTGTGTTTATGCTTGGCTGTTATTATTATATTATATTATATCTTCCTTTGGCATCACTGTGGAGAGAGTCACCTGCTGCATTAACATTAGTACCATGTCTTCTTCACAAGCCCAGTCACGCAGAGTTAGTAACCCAGAATGATCTCTGCCATAGTACCAATAAACCATCTCTGATCCCAGGGTCTCCTGTCATCTACGGGCTAATAGGTTTGGTGCAGGGACCTTGTATCAGTCCAGACATTAGAGTCAAATTAGATCTTTCTCACTGGAAGGCACGTGGATGCCAGGGGACCTGAGGAATGGGTTATTGCCATCCTGGGTGTAATTTCAGAAGGAGACAGAGACCTGAGTCCTTTCTGGCAGTGTTTATGAGCTAACCACACCACAGCGCTGCAATATGTTCAGAGCTTTTCATGTGGCCCCCTTCATCATGCCTTAGCACGATGGGGAGGCAGGCGGGCAGACGACTGAAGAGATGTTGCTCTTCCACTCTGCTCCCACAGCTTTCAAACTCCATGCTCCCCAGGACGCTGTCAACTGAACTCTCTCAACTCTCTCCACCCAAAATGGCGAGGATTTGAAGTTATGAACATGCTGTAATCAAGATATGTGTAATGATAACTGTTTGAAGCATGTTCCTACTGAACTGAACTATTTAAGGCATGCTCAGGGAGGAACAAATCACGAAGCATGGCATTTGACTTTAAACCTCTACAAGATCGGTGTGTCCCCCCACGGGACGGTTAAGCTAATGTAGGCTAGTGTGATTAGCATGAGGTTGTAAGTAACATGAACATTTCCCAGGACATAGACATATCTGATATGAGCAGAAATCTTAACTTCTTGTTAATCTAACTGCACTGTCCAATTTACAGTACCTATTACAGTGAAAGAATACCATGTTATTATTTGAGGAGAGTGCACAATAATGAACTTGAAAATGTATTAATAAACCAATTAGGCACATTTGGGCAGACTTGATGCAACATTTTCAACAGATATACAATGGTTCATTGGATCAGTCTAAAACTTTGCACATACACTGCAAATTCTAAATTACGCCTGGGCTGGAAAAATAATTTTTGGCCTTTTTCTTGCATTTCAAAGATGATGGTACCCAAAGAAGCTTGTTTTTGTCTTTGTTTTATCTTTTACCAGATCCAATGTTTTATATTCTCCTACATTAATTTCACTTTTCCACAAACTTCAAAGTGTTTCCTTTCAAATGGTATCAAGATTATGCATATCCTTGCTTCAGGTCCTGAGCTACAGGCAGTTAGATTTGGGTATGTCATTTTAGTCGAAAATTTAAAAAAAGGAGCGGATCCTTAAAACAATATATTACATAAAAAGTTTAACCAGTTGAGTCTTATTGGTCCTTTCACTTTATTTCAGATGACAGTATAGTGACTTTAGATTGTTATCCACCCACAGCTGTTCGCAAACAATTCTTTATTTTTGAACAACTCTTTTTACTGACTCGAGAGTCAATTAATTTGTCCGATTGACTTGTTCATTTTAGTCGTTCGGTTGACAATTTATGCTTTCTCCGCCAATGCGACCCAGAAGCATGTGGAGGCCAAATCGAGCTCTGTACTGCATCGCCGTGTACCTCCCAAATTCTGTAACAATTCAGAGTGCTCCGTATAGCTCCGTATTAACATGATTGATTTATGGTAGGTGGGGGAGATCCTGTATAAACACAAACTCACTTCCTTGACAACTTTCTTCACAACAGCTCTACTCTGCTCTGCGAAGAGGAAAAGTATGAATGCTTTGACTTCTGTGGAGGCCACATCACAGTAAATGTGTGACTAGGGTGGGTAATCTAGGTTGTTTTATTTCTATGTTGGCCTGGAATGGTTCCCAATCAGAGGTAGCTGTTTATCGTTGCCTCTGATTGGGGATCATATTTAGGCAGCCATTTCCCCACTGTGTTTTGTGGGATCTTGTTTATGTGTAGTTGCCTGTGAGCACTCCATAGCTTCACGTGTCGTTTGCTCTTTATTGTTTTTTTTTGTGCGTTTCACTTCTAATAAAAATGTCGAACTGATTTCACGCTGCGCTTTGGTCCGAATGTTATTACGACAATCGTGACACTTAGTCATTCAACGAGAGATGACTCGTTTTCATGCACATTTTTTCATTCAGAAATACTGCACCAAACATCTTAGATCATTTATTGAGTTATCTTAGATGAATTCTGACTATTTTTGTGGAAGTGTATACTAACTATGGTGTCTCAAAATGGACGAACAGTGGACAAACAGTAATATTCTTATTTTTCAAGTGAAGGTCTTTTAAGGGAGTATGCGAGCACACTCGCTCGGTTCGCCTAGCTGAGTTTGGCTAGCCGCCAGCCTAACTGAAGCATACTGACGCCTTTACGAGCTCCTGCACCTCATTGGCTCTGGAGATGTGCTCCGACCAGCAACTGTCTATCATGTGCGCAAGGGGAAATAGATCATGCTGCAGGCAGAATAAGGGGAAATAGATCATGCTGCAGGCAGAATAAGGGGAAATAGATCATGCTGCAGGCAGAATAAGGGGAAATAGATCATGCTGCAGGCAGAATAAGGGGAAATAGATCATGCTGCAGGCAGAATAAGGGGAAATAGATCATGCTGCAGGCAGAATAAGGGGAAATAGATCATGCTGCAGGCAGAATAAGGGGAAATAGATCATGCTGCAGGCAGAATAAGGGGAAATAGATCATGCTGCAGGCAGAATAAGGGGAAATAGATCATGCTGCAGGCAGAATAAGGGGAAATATGTTTAGAACTGATAATTGATTGCATTGTGCAATAAATTATATTAATTGATTATATTAATTGATTATTGAATGTTACTTGATGGACATAGCTTTTAGTAGAACCAAAACATACACAAACTGCCTCTGCTCAACACGCAAACTTGAGAACGAATCATTGTGGGGGGCTGTTGCAAGCAGTGTCATTCCGTCAAGAGTCCTTCACACTCTAGTCTGGTTGCAGCCGCAACAAGACCTAGTTTCAAAGGTATCAATAAAAAATGTTATTTGAATGGCTAGCAATCACAAATGTACATTGTTTGAAGCACACTTTTATAAGTCTCAATCACAAAGGACAGCTCTAATAACAAACCCCCTATGGTGAATGAGAGACTTGTAGAATCATGATTCTTTTGCATTTTTAGTTAATCATTTTCTGGTAGGGGTCCTGCGTGCTCTGGGTATTAATGAATCAAATGAACGAAATGAGTTAAAATATTTGTTCAGTAAAAAGAGATTAACTTCCCATCACTACTGCCAGGATTAACACAAAAATGGTGCTATGAGTCATGGGCAGCATTTATAATTTTTCTCTAACTTAATTCAATTTGAACAATTGATGACCTTGCACCAGCAGAGTAATCAATACCAAATGGACTTAATATATTGTGTAGGGTCACATTCATTGTGAGTTCTCTAATCCTTATCCATTGCTGCCAAGTGTATTCAGCATTTTTGTGCCCTCTGCTGTCTGTGACTGTCAATCTCATACGAGTCCAGATTTCTAATAGATGTTTTTGCCAACAACTTAAAATAGTACATCTCATGAGGATACCCAAGATTTGTGATGTTTATAGCCCAGAAGTGTTTTTAAAAAAAGGTGAATATTTCTGAATGGCTAGGTTCTTCACATGGTGCCGTTTCACTTGACTTTGGCTGGTATTGGCAGCTTATAAAAGCATTTCATGGACCCACAATTAAATAGGACATGGGAAACAGGGCTATATGACTCTGTTTTTATCATTATCTGTGGAATCCCTTAGGACCTCTATGGCCTTCAGCCTCAGTATTGACATAGAGTTGCAGAGATTACTCCGGTGTACAGTATGGTTTTGTGTGTTAGGATTAGGCTTGGGCAGTATACTGTTTATACCATATACCGTGTTACTCCATTGCTTATTACTTTAAACTAACTATCTAACTATCTTTTAGGAAGAAATAGTGCCCATTATGTGCGCTGCCAGTAATACCGTATATCCTTGTATGGTACAGGAACGGTATGAAGATGTGGATACCGCCTAAACCTAATTAGGATTGATGCTATACTGGAAAATATGCATCATATTTGTGTTTGAATGGTTAACTATGGGACCATGTCAAGGGTTGGGGTTAGGGTTAGGGTTATGCAAAGCCAGTTTAGCAGGAGTGCACTGTCCATAACTCATCAGCACAGTTACGCATACTTGTCAGATCTGTGAATAAACATAGTGTTCACACAACACCCTCCCACCTAAATGGGTGCCGACCCTCCCCTTCCCTCAGGACTAGGAGTCTTCCACTAGTGTTTACAGTACACTACACAGCTGACATACCAGCGCTATCTAACAGCATGTTAGAGGGCATGAGTCAAGCCAGAGAATGTGGTGAGTGGTCTTGGCCTGAACGCCACGGCTCAGGCATGGCACTCACTGCAGGGAGGAAACGCACCTCTGTTTGGTTCTGCAGCCTTGTGAAATGTTCCTCTATTACACAAGCATCTCCCATAGAGCTCTGAGCTGGCAGGTTACTGGTAATGGTCAGTTCTGGGTACTTTCATGTCCTGATCAAGTGCACTGATTCCAGGAGACTTGGGCCGGAACTCTCAACCGTTACAGACTGCTGATAGTAGATCTTCTGCAGTGCTCTGCACATAGATGATGTCCCTCAGCCAGGTTCAGCATGAGTACTGAGTGGGTCATGCTAAATGACTGCCAATTTCTAAATAGTCCCTCCATCCCTTCAGCCTTGATTTATATCAGGTTACTGTTGATGATACTAGCGGACCTCGTACAGTCTGTGACTAGAGGCTTGACAAGTTGCCCTTGGTCAATACTGTCTATTCAAAGAGATGGCATCACCCCTCATGTAATGGGCTAAGTTTAGTGGAGCTTTGTGCCGTCAATTATTTGTAAAAAGAAACTTAAAAGACTATGCTCTGAGCTTTTTTCCATCATGATATCCCATAATAATGGGAGAGGCTTTCAAAGCGACAGCCCAGGCCCTCACAACAGACCTTGGATCTGTTTCGTTTCGTTATTTTATGATGTCAAAATTGTATGAGATGCATGAAATGGTCTTTTTTGTTTCCCCCCCAATATTGGTGATTAATATCCTAAATTTCAGTAGATCCGAAAAGGAAAAACAAATGATACAGAGAAGACATAGTTCCAAAAAAAGAAGGATGTTGTGTCTGTACTGTTCATCAGGTCTGCAGTGCAGCAGGCAGTATGTACTGTACATATGGGGTTGTGCTTACGTCACGAAACTATTTAGTATTCCACGACTTGTCACGGATGAATGCACTCTTATCCGGCAAAAAGTTGCAATTAAACATAATGACTTCCAAATGCTTTTCACTAAGCATATAGGAAACTAAATCAGCAGTTGCTGAGAGGGGGCACATTGAGCAATAACATTCACTAGAATGTATAACGGGCTAGGTTACATCAAGTATGTGATATATAAAGTTAACTGCAAGAATCCTGTGTGGGAATACAGGTGTTTTTATCCTGTATTAGAATGTTTTCTTAGAGGTTACTTTGAACCACCAACGATGATTAGTATGCCTATCTCACTGTGTGCTGACGAACACAAAGAACAGCTGCAGAGCACACACTTACGCACGCACACACACGCACACACCCCTGCACACACGTACATACACACGCCATGTCTTTGGACTTGATGTGGATATGGAGAGTAAATGTTGGAATTCCAATCAATTCTGATTGGAGTCCTGATCTGATCAGATCTGTCTCCAGCTCTGTCCCCTCGTTGCCTCAGAAATGTTTGTCTTTCAGTGGTGGACTGCACACTCTGGTCTGACAGCATGCATACCCCCCTCCCTCCCTCCCCCCACCCACATACACACACACACACACGCATGAATGAATACACACACATGCGCACACACCACAACACACACACAAATGCGATGCTGTCATTAATCAAGAGTGCTCTGGTGGTGCTTCCCTGCATTGTACCATTCATAGAGGCTGCCGGCTGCCTGCGTGTGCCTGCCAGTCAGGGGACCTCCCACTGGTACAGTACAGCAGAGATCTGGCCCTGGGCAATCTGGAACTGTTACATCACTGAACAGAACAGGCCCATTATTTCAGAGGAGAGTCATTCTTTTCATCTAGTCTTCACATCTCTCCAGATTAGCAGAAATGCTTACCTCAGCCTGGTATATACAACGATTTGTCATATTGATATAGTCCGTATTGAGTTGTGGCTGGATGTCAGAAATAATGCTCATATCCACTGATATTGGAATTACATGCCCCATGACCAAATGATCAAACCTGCATCTGTGAAAAAGTGTTGTGGTATTGTAGTTATGTTGGAGGGATGTGTGAGTTTTTCTGTGTGTGCTGTTAGCCTCAGTCCTGAGCCAGGCTGGTAGCCTCAGTCCTGAAGGCTGGTAGACTCAGTCCTGAGCCAGGCAAGTAGCCTCAGTCCTGAAGGCTGGTAGCCTCAGTCCAGAGCCAGGCTGGTAGCCTCAGTCCTGAAGGCTGGTAGACTCAGTCCAGAGCCAGGCTAGTAGACTCAGTCCAGAGCCAGGCTGGTAGCCTCAGTCCAGAGCCAGGCTGGTAGCCTCAGTCCAGAGCCAGGCTGGTAGCCTCAGTCCAGAGCCAGGCTGGTAGCCTCAGTCCTGAAGGCTGGTAGCCTCAGTCCAGAGCCAGGCTGGTAGCCTCAGTCCTGAGCCAGGCTGGTAGCCTCAGTCCTGAGCCAGGCTGGTAGCCTCAGTCCTGAGCCAGGCTGGTAGCCTGAGTCCTGAGCCAGTCTGGTAGCTTCAGTCCTGAGCCAGGCTGGTAGCTTCAGTCCTGAGCCAGTCTGGTAGCCTCAGTCCTGAGCCAGTCTGGTAGCTTCAGTCCAAAGCCAGGCTGGTAGCCTCAGTCCTGAGCCAGTCTGGTAGCTTCAGTCCTGAGCCAGGCTGGTAGCTTCAGTCCTGAGCAGGCTGGTAGCCTCAGTCCTGAGCCAGTCTGGTAGCTTCAGTCCAGAGCCAGACTGGTAGCTTCAGTCCTGAGCCAGGCTGGTAGCCTCAGTGGAAAGGTGTTCTAACATTCCCCCACACAAGGGCTATTTAGGCCAGCTCTGAATAGAACTGTCACGCCCTGACCATAGAGAGCCTTTAGTTCTCTATGGTGTAGTAGGTCAGGGCGTGACTAGGGGGTGATCTAGTATAGATATTTATATGTGGGTGCTGATATAGTTCCAAATTAGAGGCAGCTGTTTATTGTTGCCTCTGATTGGGGATCATATTTAGGTAGGTTGTTTCCCCACCTGCATTTTGTGGGATATAATTTTGTGTTTTGTGCACCACGTAGTCACGTTTCGTTGTTAGTTTATTTGCTGTTTTTTTTTGCTAAGTTTCACTTTATAATAAATATGTGGAACTCAACATTCGCTGCGCCTTGGTCCGTCTCTCCTCACGTTCGTGACAGAATATCCCACCAACAAAGGACCAAGCAGCGTGAACATGAGGTGAGGAAGTTTTGCGAAACCCTTCCTTGGCGGCAGACGGAAGGAAGAATGGAGGACAGCAACGACGCCAGGGTTCGCGCCCACAGAAAGCCCAAGGACAACCCCAAGATTATTCTGGGGGGGTCACGAGAGGTGGTCGGTAGAGCTAGCGGTCGAGCAGTGGAGAGTGCCAGAGCCTGTGTGGGAGTCGATAGAGGAATTTAATGAAAGATACCGGAGAGAGGTTCTGGCAAGGAGTATGCTGCAGCGCAGGCGCACTGAGGAGTGCCTTCTCAGCCCGGTACCATCTGTGCCAGCTCCACGCACCAGGTCACCAGTGCGCCTCTCCAGCCCGGTTCGTCCTATGCCTGCTCCCTGCACTCGCCCTGCAGAGCCAGAGACTGTCAGGGAGGCAATGGGGAAGTTGGGAGAGGAGAGAGATGTTGTGCAAGTGTGTTCTGCTCAACATCCGACCAGAGGATCCGGTTAGCAGTCTGGTGCAACTTGGGCCAGATCCACGCTTCTGGCCTGCAGAGTGCCTCCCCAGTCCGGTTTGTCCTCGCCCTGAAGTACGTGTCCCCAGTCCGGTACGTCCTGTGCCTTCTCCCCGCACTCACCCTGAGGTGCGGGTCACCAGTCCGGTGCCACCTGTGCCAGCTCCACGCACCAGTCCTCCAGTGTGCCTTCCCTGTCCGGTACGTCCTGTACCGGCTCCACGCACTAGGCCTCCAGTGCGCACTCACAGTCCAGAGCTTCCGGCGACGGTTCATAGTCCAGAGCTTCCGGCAACGGTTCCCAGTCCAGAGCTTCCGGCGACGGTTCCCAGTCCAGAGCTTCCGGCAATGGTTCCCAGTCCAGAGTTTCCGGTGATTGTTCCCAGTCCAGAGCTTCCGGAGACGGTTCACAGTCCAGAGCTTTCGGCGACGGTTCCCAGTCCAGGAAACCTCCTACGACGGTCCGCAGTCTGGAACCTCCTGCGACGGTCCACAGTCCGGAACCTCCTGCGACGGTCCACAGTCCCGATCCAGGGCAGGAGCTCTCCCCTGCGCTGATGCCCAGTCCAGGCACGGAGTCCAGTCCCGCTCCATGGCAGGAGCCTTCCTCTGCACCGATGCCCAGTCCAGACACGGTGCCCAGTCCAGCTCCATGGCAGGAGCTTCCCTCTGCACCATTCCCCAGTCTAGGCACGGCGTCCAGTCCCACTCCATGGCAGGAGCCTTCCTCTGCACGGGTGCCCAGTCCAGGCACAGCATCCGGTCCCGCTCCAAGGCTGGAGCCTTCCTCTGCGCCGGTTCCCAGTCCAGGCACGGCGTCCAACCCAGCTCCATGGCCGGAGCCCTCCTTGGCCGGATCCGGTGTCTGGGCGGGGGATATGACCTGCACCGGAGCCGCCACCGACACTAATCACCCCCCCCTACCCTACCCATTTGGTGTCAGGTTTTGCAGCCGGAGGCCACACCTTTGGAGGGTAGGGGAGCCCTTAGTTCTCTATGGTTTCGTAGGTCAGGGCGTGACTAGGGGGTGATCTAGTATAGATATTTCTATGTGGGGGCTGATATGGTTCCCAATAAGAGGCAGCTGTTTATTGTTGCCTCTGATTGGGGGATCATATTTAGGTACTTTGTTTCCTCACCTGCATTTGTGGGATATTATTTTGTGTTTTGTGCACCACGTAGTCACGTTTCGTTGTTGGTTTATTTAATTTATTGTTTTGTTTTGCTAAGTTTCACTTTATAATAAGTATGTGGAACTCAACATCCGCTGCGCCTTGGTCCGTCTCTCCTCACGTTCGTGACAAGAACCAACTGGAGGGGCATGAATAGCCATAACTGGGGCCCTAGGACTGGGGCCTCAGTGTATGTTTAGGGATAGGGAAGGAGTGCAGGAAATGAAGGCGAGATAAAGTCCATCCCACTTGTCTGTCCACCCCACAACACATGATTAGAGTGGAGGGTAATGGCACTGTAATAGTACCAAACAATGAGGAGCTATCAAATAGTGCCCACTTGTCTATCTTCATAGCAGCATATGATGCAATGTACTGCATCATCGTGCATGAGTCATTGAACACAAGAAGGGAGGGTGCTGAGGGACACTGGACAAAGCATGTTGTCAGAATGGGTATAGATTTTAAAGTGCTAGGTCAAGAAGATGAATATAAACTCATTGATCCTCCTAAATCTACAGTAGTCTGTCTTAAAGTTTGTCTGTAAGGCAGTTACTCCCTTCTTTGTTGCAGGTTAGGAAACCTTCTATGCTTCCAACCACCTCTTAGGAGGCAGGAAGCAGGCCCACACAGGATGCAGGAGGCAGTGTAGTCAGTGCTTGGGTTCTTGTGTGGGGGAATGTTGTCTCCAGCCTCCTTATCCTTCTTATTTTTCTTCTTCTTCTCATGGTTTGATGCTACTGCTGCTGGGCAGTGGGTACTACAGTACAGATCTGGAGTTAGAAAGAATAAGGATGGGCAAAGGTGTGCTGGTGCAGTGATAAAACCACACACCAGAGCCCTCCAGGATTAGAGTTATACCCACTGTAGTGGCGTAAGCCAGTGAAAAGCCACTGGCACAGGAGAGAGCTGTCCATAACGTGTCCACAACAATCAGCTTTCCAAACGTTACTCTTTTCTGATGAAGTTCCCATTTATTGTGCGTATAAAATATAATATCTCCAATACACCTATTCCTATACAAAAGGTACAGAGAGATGCAATTCTATAAGCTGTATCTGTGATAAGGTAAGATCTGTATGCCTTCTCCTCTCACCTGTGCCAACCCTTCCTGGTCACCTGTGCCAACCCTTCCTGGTCACCTGTGCCAACCCTTCCTGGTCACCTGTGCCAACCCTTACTGGTCACCTGTGCCAACCCTTCCTGGTCACCTGTGCTAACCCTTCCTGGTCACCTGTGCTAACCCTTACTGGTCACCTGTGCCAACCCTTCCTGGTCACCTGTGCCAACCCTTCCTGGTCACCTGTGCCAACCCTTCCTGGTCACCTGTGCTAACCCTTCCTGGTCACCTGTGCTACCTATATACATGTGACCAGAGACCCATGACCCCAACATATAGTGTTCTTTAGTGTACAAAACAAGTTCAAATAACCCTTGACAGATAACATACACACAACACATAAACAGGCAAAACTGCTCCTACAGCCACCACCGACGTAGAACATTGACATGACATGAGGACAGAAAGCAGAGCTTAGGATGATCTAGAGTGAGGGGCTCGTCATTGTGAGGATAATGAAGCCAGTCGGGAGCTTGTCTTAGGTGGGGACCCTCGGGGACACATGACATTGCGTGTGTATGTGACATCACTTAGCGTGATTAAGGCGGCAGAGGCAGCGTGATTAAGGCGGCAGAGGCAACCTGATGAAGCCTGCTGCACGTGCCCACTCAGTGACTCTTAAGGGAATTGAATAATTCTGATGTGGATGTTGTGTCTAGGGCAATAGCGCTAACAGCTGAGCGTCAATCATAGGGTGGTACCTCATCAGTTATGGTTGGGTGTCAGTGGGTGTTAGTATAGATTAAATAAGCTACCTCATTACTAATTCTATTACCGTCCATTGATGTATTATTTTTAACCAAGCTCTGTTTTTATTTTCGTCCTCTGTTTAGACTGCCACTGATTTAAAATGCTGTTTTCCTGTGTATGCATTATGCAACTGCAAACAGTAGTTTATGGCATTGCTAAACAAATGACATGTTGAACAGACATCTCCTAATGGCTTGGCACAGTGCATTGTACAAACCGAAATGCTTGTGCACCTTTTGAGAAGTTTAACTTCAACTTCATAAAAAATGACTATAGTAAATGGCTATTAAGTGCCAAATAAAGTAACAGGGTTGACTGTAACAGGGTCGATGATAACATCTTAAATCAGCCATAAATATTATAGGGCACTTCATTTAATATAAAAGGCTTTTACAATTCAATATTGGTACACAATTTCTACTTAAACATCAGAGGACACAAAATGCATTATTTTCGTGGAATGACCCTAATACAGCACGACTATAATGATGGTAATGAGAGAGTGTGTGACACCATTGGATACTTCCCCAGACTCAACAATACCAGGGAAGAGCCTACTCAGCTATTCCAGACCCAGGGGTCTGAAGACATTGACATTCATGATTGAGATGAATGGGGGATGAATCTGCCCCTGATTTAAATAGTTTTACTCTGCTGATTGCTTCACGCCAGAAGCACCATCCCAGTCAGTGGGCTCAGCTGGGGGAACACACTGCAGGTTGGATTAACTAACTACAACCTCATTGTCCCCTTCTGGGTTTATGACCCTTGCTATGAGCCTCTATCTACACTTTATAGAGCGTTGTTTAAGTATGTAGAGAGGGGCATTATTTGCAGCCTGGAGACTCTCCAGTGGAGAGGCCTGCTCTCTACAGGAGTTTGGCACAAGTTTACATTGGGGAAATTAAAGATGGAATGGTGAGAGCAAGGGAACTCAATATGTTGCCTCATGTAACAGCAACAATTCTCATCAAGAAATTATACAGCTACAATATTAGGAAAACACCATAATGACTGCCAGTGACTTAAGTTAAAGTTGTCCCACTTTTTGAATTTTTTTTATTTCACCTTTATTTAACCAGGTAGGCTAGTTGAGAAAAAGTTCTCATTTACAACTGCGACCTGGCCAAGATAAAGCATAGCAGTGTGAACAGACAACAGAGTTACACATGGAGTAAACAATAAACAAGTCAATAACACAGTAGAAAAAAAAATTGAAAAAAGGAGTCTATATACATTGTGTGCAAAAGGCATGAGGAGGTAGGCGAATAATTACAATTTAGCAGATTAACACAGGAGTGATAAATGATCAGATGGTCATGTGCAGGAAGATATACTGGTGTGCAAAAGAGCAGAAAAGTAAATAAATAAAAACAGTATGGGGATGAGGAAGGTAAATTGGGTGGGCTATTTACCGATAGACTATGTACAGCTGCAGCGATCGGTTAGCTGCTCAGATAGCAGATGTTTAAAGTTGGTGAGGGATTTTTGCGATTTTTGCAATTCGTTCCAGTCACAGGCAGCAGAGAACTGTAAGGAAAGGCGGCCAAATGAGGTGTTGGCTTTAGGGATGATCAGTGAGATACACCTGCTGGAGCGCGTGCTACGGGTGGGTGTTTCCATCGTGACCAGTGAACTGAGATAAGGCGGAGCTTTACCTAGCATGGACTTGTAGATGACCTGGAGCCAGTTGGTCTGGCGACGAATATGTAGCGAGGACCAGCCGACTAGAGCATACAGGTCACAGTTGTGGGTGGTATAAGGTGCTTTAGTAACAAAATGGATGACACTGTAATAAACTGCACCCAGTTTGCTGAGTAGAGTATTGGAAGCTATTTTGTAGATGACATCGCCGAAGTCGAGGATCGGTAGGATAGTCAGTTTTACTATGGTAAGTTTGGCGGCGTGAGTGAAGGAGGTTTTGTTGCGGAATAGAAAACCGACTCTAGATTTGATTTTAGATTGGAGATGTTTGATATGAGTCTGGAAGGAGAGTTTACAGTCTAGCCAGACACCTAGGTACTTATAGATGTCCACATATTCTAGGTCGGAACCATCCAGGGTGGTGATGCTAGTCGGGCGTGCGGGTGCAAGCAGCGAACGGTTGAAAAGCATTTAAGAGCAGTTGGAGGCCACGGAAGGAGTGTTTTATGGCATTGAAGCTCGTTTGGAGGTTAGATAGCACAGTGTCCAAGGAAGGGCCAGAAGTATACAGAATGGTGTCTCCATTAGCCATATAGCCAATCGGTAGCAGCGGTGAACCGGTGCCAAGGTCCAGAGTTTACAGCAAGGATCCGGTGGATTATTGGGCTCTAGCCGTGTATGAGTGGGGTTCAGGTGAACAGCTGAGTAGGCCGAGAGGTGGGCCTCAGGGATAGCTTCGGTACTGAATGCCACGGTGAGTGTAAGCTAGCTGTGAGCTAGCTAGCTGCAAGCGGTTTACTTGATGAAAGCTAGTGTGAGCCTGGTTGTGGAGGAGAGGGCACAGTGTGAAGAGGGCACAGTTCCTAAGTCATTGCAATGAACTTTTATGACTCAAAGAAGTCTTGAACTATAAGGTGTTGTTTTTTGAGCTCTCCTAGCTGTGTTGTCGAGGAACTAGAGCAAGAACACTTGTAGTTGTTTTGTTTGGAACACAACCCTGTATCCCCACCATCACACAATTACTGTTGTTGTTTATTCAATCCAAAAATGGTCCATTATAAATCACAATCTGAGTCAGGTGGCATCATTTGAAAGCCTGTTTTATTGCCAACATGACTAGCTAAGGTCACAGTGGTAGGTGGTAGGCTTTCACAATGCAATTTAGAGTGCATTCAGGTGCGTGTGACACAGCATTTATTTCTTTACAAAAGACAAACATAGGCTAATTCTCTTCAGAACAACCCAGGGTATTCCAGCCCCAGGGTTCTGAAGACAGTGACATGCAAGCATTTTGCTACACTCGCATTAACATCTGCTAATCATGTGTATATGACAAATAAAATTAGATTTTGATTTGGGTATGACACCGCCCTGGTGGTGATGGCCCATCCCGGGGTGGTTATTCATTAAACATAGTGATCATAAACGTTGACGCTGTATATAACATGAGATTTATGATATGGAAATCTGAAGTGCACATTTAGACTCACAGGTGTTTGGTTTGCTTGTATGACATCAAAGCGGTATTTATTATAATCCTCAACATCTCATCTTTCAAAATACATAGAGTCCTCTTAACTTACAGCATTTCGCTCACTCAGACAACAAAACATATGCAAATGTTGCCCAATTAGTAGGAGGGATTGAGGCAATTGGTTGTCGCGTGTGGTGCTCAAGATCAGAATGGCTGTCAGTCAGACCCATATAATGCTGTGAAGCGCAGAGCTAGAGCTCTGACGTCATGTATAGCATGTTACTGTACAGCCACTGCGTTCCAATTTAGGCGTTTTCAACCAGTGTACGTACGGGTACGAGTGTAAAGGGCTACCATGTAATCACTATTTTTACCCGGTATTAATATAAAAAAAGGATAGACACTGAAGACAATGTTTTAGATCATGTTTAAAAAGTATCATATAAAACCCTTATTTGAGTTTTTTTTTACACATTTCTAACCATTCTGAACATTGTCTCATGAGGACAGTGTGTATGAAGTGACAGCTAAATGATTTGTTCATGGCAGGGTGTTCAGGCTGTGAGTAATAGTGCTGCACTGTAAATTCCCCATGATGCTGAGTAAAACAAGTTTGTATAGAAAATCATACAATAACCATAATCCAGTCAAACTGATCTGATGGATGTATGAATCAGGTTGGACTCATAGTGATCCTCTCCGATGCCTGAATGAAAACCTGATGACACCGTCTGATGTTGGGTCCTTTAATGTACTTTTAATGACTGATTTGCCTCTTTACCCTTCACTACAAACATATGTAGCAGCCATCCTGAGTGGGTTGTAATGGTGATGTTGTGCCTGGTCCTCTCCTCAGGTGACAAAGGCCCCAGGGGAGCCCCAGGGGAGGGAGAGGCTGGCCTGGTGGAGGGTTGGCAGCATGAAGCATCTGGCCATCTCCAAGTGGCTTAGTCAGCTGGGTCTGCCGCAGTACTGCACTCTGTTTGACGAGGAGTATGACGGCGTGGAGGTAAGAGCAGAACTCAGCCTGATTCACTATGCAGAAACGTACGCGCAAGCAAGCATGAACAGACACACTGACACGACACACACACACGCATACACACTAAAGAGAACACACATAGACACTAAAGAGAACACACATAGTCTGCTGATGAAGCAGATACGTGGAAAAGACTACCAAAGCACAGCAGTGTGTCTCAAATGACCCACTCAGCCAAAAGCAGTGAAAGTAGTTGTAGCAAAATAAAAACTAAACTCAACAGAGATGCATTTAATTAAAATCGGATTAATGAACTTTTACCCATCGTCATGGATAGGTTTTGATTTATAGATTACATTTCCTCTATGAATGCAGTCTGCAATCCTCAAATTCTTCCACAGAGTGATCGATCCAGGGAAAATAAAATCATATAGCAATATCCCTGCCCTGGGAAATCCATCAATTCAACGAGAAAAAAACACCCTCTTATCCTGGATCCCTAAACTGCAGGCCTAAAATACGATTCCTAGTATAGATTTAAAGCTGTGGCCGCCCAGAGCCTGCGGACACTATGTGAGGAATGTGTATGAGCAGGGCAGAAGTGGTTGATGGTGTGTGAGCCCTGGGCTGTCGTGGTGATGTGCATGTTGTATAAAGGATTGGAGACAGGTGCAGGAATACGTATTAGGAGGGTTTAATACTCCACCCAAAAATACAACATGCCATGAAAGGCACAGGGATGAAGCCAAAACAAACACGTATACAAAAAGAAAGGGATGTAACCCAAACAAAAAAGCGAGGTTAAACCTCTAATAAATACACGGGACGAGACCCGTTATGACAATACACGGGACAAGTGGTGATCCAAGATGGCGTAGCAGTCAGTCATGTCCTGTGTATATATATTTTTGTATCTTTTTTCTTCGCATTTATTAAAAAATATATTTTTCTTAACCTCAACTTCAACATCTCCTGCAATCCGGTTCACCCAATGTGGTATGGATCTGCTATTTTCTTTACTTTTGAACCGGAACCCCAACAGAAGCTAATCAGCTAACTAGCTACTAGCGAGTAGTCAGCTAGCCACTGATAGCGGTCATCAGCTACCTTTAGCCCGGTCAACTCTCGCTAGTCTGCACAGCGTGACTCAAACCAGAGCAAATCTGACTTATTTTTCTCCATATCTCCGGATTCCTACCGCAAGCTAGCCGCGGCCCGCTAGCCATCAAGAGCATATCGAACTGTTACCTGAAGAGGCCAATCGGCCAAATTCTTTGGCCACTATACCTATTTTACCAATTGGCCTGGACCCTTTTACCACACAGAGCCCTGCTGATCCATGACGACTGGTCTGCCGACGTAACAGCACGAGGGGTCTACAACAGACTTATAACGTCGCGACGTCCCTCTAAGGCTCTTCTGCTAGCTTGCTATCCCCGGCACACTAGCTGCCTGAATCGCCGTGTCTCACTGGACCCCTATAATCACTCGGCTACGCATGCCTCTCCCTAATATCAATATGCCTTGTCCATTACTGTTTTGGTTAGTAATTATTGCCTTATTTCACTGTAGAGCCTCTAGTCCTGCTCCTACGCCTTAGTTAACCCTTTAGTTCCACCTCCCACACATGCGGTGACCTCACCTGGTTTAAATGATGTTTCTAGAGACAATATCTCTCTCATTGTCACTCAATGCATAGGTTTACCTCCACTGTATTCACATCCTACCATATTTTTGTCTGTATATTATGCCTTGAACCTATTCTACCGTGCCCAGAAACCTGCTCATTTAACTTTCTGTTCCGAATGTACTAGACGACCAGTTCTTATAGAGTTTAGCCGTACCCTTATCCTACTCCTCATCTGTTGCTCTGGTGATGTAGAGGTTAATCCAGGCCCTGCAGTGGCTAGCTCCACTCCCATTCCCCAGGCGCTCTCATTTGTTGATTTCTGTAACCGTAAAAGCCTTGGTTTCATGCATGTTAACATTAGAAGCCTCTTCCCTAAGTTTGTTTTATTCACTGCTTTAGCACACTCTGCCATCCCGGATGTCCTAGCCGTGTCTGAATCCTCGCTTAGGAAGGCCACCAAAAACCCTGAAATTTCCATCCCTAACTATAACATTTTTGGACAAGTAAGAATTGCCAAAATGGGCGGAGTTAAAATCTACTGCAGCGATAGCCTGCATAGTTCTGTCTTATTATCCATGTCTGTGCCCAAACAATTTGAGCTTCTACTTTTAAAAATCCACCTTTCCAGAAACAAGTCTCTCACTGTTGCCGCTTTCTATAGACCACCTTCTGCCCCAGCTGTGCCCTGGACACCATATGTGAATTGATTGCCCCCCATCTATCTTCAGAGCTCATGCTGTTAGGTAACCTAAACTGGGACATGCTTAACACCCTGGCCATCCTACAATCTAAGCTTGATGCCCTCAATCTCACACAAATGATCAATGAACCTACCAGGTACAACCCCAAATCCGTAAACTCAGGCACCCTCATCTCTGCTGTCTTCAACCAGGATCTCAGCGATCACTGCCTCATTGCTTGCGTCCGTAATGGGTCTGCGGTCAAACGAGCACCCCTCATCACTGTCAAACACTCCCTAAAACACTTCAGCGAGAAGGCCTTTATAATCGACCTGGCCCGGGAATCCTGGAAGGATATTGAGCTCATTCAGTCAGTAGAGGATGCCTGGTTATTCTTTAAAAGTGCTTTCCTCACAATCTTAAATAAGCATGCACCATTATAAAAATGTAGAACCAGGAACAGATATAGCCCTTGGTTCACTCCAGACTTGACTGCCCTTGACCAGCACAAAAATATCCTGTGGTGTACTGCATTAGCATCAAATAGCCCCCGCGATATTCAACTTTTCAGGGAAGTTAGGAACCAATATACACAGGCAGTTAGGAAAGCAAAGGCTAGCTTTTTCAAACAGAAATTTGTATCCTGTAGCAAACTCCAAAAAGTTATTGGACACTGTAAAGTCCATGGAGAATAAGAGCACCTCCTCCCAGCTGCCCACTGCACCGAGGCTAGGAAACACTGTTACCACCGATGAATCCGCGATAATTGAGAATTTCAATAAGCATTTTTCTATGGCTGGCAATGCTTTCCACCTGGCTACCCCTACCCCGGTCAACAGCCATGCGCCCCCCACAGCAACTTGCCCAAGCCTCCCCCATTTCTCCTTCACCCAAATCCAGGTAGCTAATGTTCTGAAAGAGCTGCAAAATCTGGACACCTTCAAATCAGCTGGCTAGACAATCTGGACCCTCTCTTTCTAAAAATGATCTGCCAAATTTTTGCAACTCCCTATTTACTAGCCTTTTCAACCTCTCTTTCGCATCGTCTGAGATCCCCAAAGATTGGAAAGCTGCCGCGGTCATCTCCCTCTTCAAAGGGGGAGACACTCTAGACCCAAACTGCTACAGACCTATATCCACCTACCCTGCCTTTCTAAGGGCTTCGAAAGCCAAGTTAACAAACAGATGACCAAACATTTCGAATCCCATTCTCTGCTATGCAATCTGGTTTCCGAGCTGGTCATGGGTGCACCTCAGCCACGCTCAAGGTCCTAAACGATATCATAACCGCCATCGATAAGAGACAATACTATGCAGCTGTATTCATCGACCTGGCCAAGGCTTTCGACTCTGTCAATCACCACATTATTTTCGGCAGACTCAACAGTCTTGGTTTCTCTAATGACTGCCTGGCCTGGTTCACCAACTACTTCTCAGACAGAGTTTAGTGTGTCAAATCGGAGGGCCTGTTGTCCGGACCTCTGGCAGTCTCTATGGGGGTGCCACAGGATTCTATCCTCGGGCCAACTCTTTTCTCTGTATACATCAATGATGTCGCTCTTGCTGCTGATGATTCTCTGATCCACCTCTATGTAGATGACACCATTCTGTATATTTCCGTCCCTTCTTTGGACACTGTGTTAACAAACCTCCAGACGAGCTTCAATGCCATACAACTGTCCTTCCGTGGCCTCCAACTGCTCTTAAATGCAAGTAAAACTAAATGCATGCTCTTCAACCGATCGCTGCCCACACCTGCCCGCCCGTCCAGCATCACCACTCTGGACGGTTCTGACTTAGAATATGTGGACAACTACAAATACCTAGGTGTCTAGTTGGACTATAAACTCTCCTTCCAGACTCACATTAAGCATCTCCAAAATTAAATCCAGTATCGCCTTCCTATTTCGCAACAAAGCATCCTTCACTCATGCTGCCAAACATACCCTTGTTAAACTGACTATACTACCGATCCTTGACTTCGGCGATGTCATTTACAAAATAGCCTCCAACACTCTACTCAGCAAATTTGATGCAGTCTATCACAGTGCCATCCGTTTTGTCCCCAAAGCCCCATATACTACCCACCACTGTGACCTGTATGCTCTCGTTGGCTGGCCTTCGTTTCAAATTCGCCGCGAAACCCACTCGCTCCAGGTCATCCTCAAGTCTTTGCTTGGTAAAGCCCCACCTTATCTCAGCTCACTGGTCACCATAGCAGCACCCACCCGTAGCACGCGCTCCAGCAGGTATATTTCACTGGTCACCCCCAAAGCCAATTCCTCCTTCGGCCGCCTTTCCTTCCAGTTCTCTGGAAGGAAATGACTGGAACGAACTGCAAAAATCACTGAAGCTGGAGACTCATATCTCCCTCACTAGCTTTAAGCACCAGCTGACAGAGCAACTCACAGATCACTGCATCTGTACATAGCCCATCTGTAAACAGCCCATCTATCTACCTCATCCCCTTACTGTATTGATTTTTTTTATCTTGCTCCTTTGCACCTAACCCTTCTGCACATATATCACTCCCGTGTTGAATTGCTATATTGTAATTACATCGCCACTACGGCCTATTTATTGCCAAACCTCCCTTATCCTACCTCATTTGCACACACTGTACATAGACTTTTTCTATTGTATTATTGACTGTATGTTTGTTTATTCCATGTGTAACTCTGTGTTGTTGTTTGTGTTTTCTTTGCTTTATCTTGGCCAGGTCGCAGTTGTATATGAGAACTTGTTCTTAACTAGCCTACCTGGTTAATTAAAGGTGAAATATATATATATTTTTAAACAACAGTACACAGGACGAGACCCGTAATAACGAGTATACAATACACGCAGCACGAAAGCCGAAACAACAAAGCACAGGTACTCACAAGACCAACGGACATGGGAACAATAACCGACAAAACAATGGTAAACGAAGGGCACATATATACAATTACTAATCAGGGGAAATGGGAACCAGGTGTGCGTAATGAAACAGTTCAGTGACAACTAGAGGCTGGTGATGTAGACCTCCGGAGCTGGTGAACGGAATTAGCAGCAGTACCGGGGGAATCCATGACATGATGGACCTGTTTGGAGCCCTCCTTTAAATGTTGTTATTATTTATGAATTTTCAGCATTACAAATAGACAGATAATGACAGCAAACAATACATTGGGAATAGCCCCCACCCTCCATTCCCTGACAGAACACAGAAAAACAGAAAGAAAAAACAGAAGACATTGCTCTTTAGGAATCGGCACCATGCTTCATTGATATTTGACATACTGTGTAAGGAATATGCTCCATTAAAAAGAATGACTGTGGATCAGGTTGGGATGCAGGTTGTATGTTGTGTTGTCCATGTTGTTGTGTTGCTCACCACGTGAAAGATACGCCAAAAAGGGCTGCCATATCGAATGTATTAGATCTGCCAGAGGTATCGTGTCGAATCGTGTCTATATGTAGTAAACTGGTGACTTCAGCTAACCAAAAACAGGTACAGCCTCTATATTCCAAAGGCTTAAGATGTGTATTTTTGCAATAACCATGCCATATTGTACAGTCTTTTGTTCCCAGTGGGTTAAAGTTGTTATGTGATGTGACCTGTATAAAACAGCAATGTCCGTGGCTGGTGTGAGGTTACAGCTGTATACTTCTGATTGAGTAACACCACTGCGGACATTCCCTCTCCTTCTGCCTCGCCTAACCAACCCACTCACTGTCTCCCTCCCTCTAGCCCCCCCCCCCCCCCTGGCTCCATCCACCCCTCTCTCTCTCCAACTCTGTCTTCCTTCCCTAGTCTTTCTCTCACTCTCCCTGACCACTTCCCCTGGTCTCCTTCCCTCTTTCTCTCTTCTCTCGTCTCCTTCCCCTGTCTCTCCCATCCCTACCTCCCTCTATCTCATTCCACCTTGCCTTTCTCCCATTGTCTCCCGCACCCATGTCTCCCTCTTCCTCTTTCTCCCCCCGTGTCCTTTCCCATGTCTCCCCCACCCTATCTCCCTTCCCCCGTCTCCCCCTACCCACCCAGTCTTCCTTCGAGATCCTTATTAATGGGGATTTATGATACCCACTTAACTGTTAGCTTTTGGACCCAGCTGGCTGACTCTGACTGTCACCAAAAGGCTAAGGGGTTTAGAACGACCAGAGCTAACCGTTTCTCCTCAAGATCCTGATCCTATTCTGCTACACCTGTAAGTTATTTCCTCTGCAGTGATTTGACGTTATGGTAAAGGGTTAATGGACATAGGTTTGGATCAGAGCTCAAAAGAGAGAAAGTTGTACCTCATTCATGAGAACAGGGTATAAAACATGACAGTAGGGTCTGGCCTCAGGGCCTATGCCATTGATATTTTTTCCTGTAAAGAGACACTATGACCCAGAGCTGTAGACCTTAAAGTAACCACGTCAATAAGAGGTCCTTAGCTCCCTGACTCATGTCAAGTGATCCAAGGCCTCCATATTGCTGCAACTTTTTGTTTTTTGTAGTCTGTTGTCACAATTACCTCATCCCATTATTTCACTTCTATTTTGGCAATATGTTATTAGATGATGAACCCACAGTATCTGATGTCTTAGCAGCTTACAGATATACAGTATTTGGTACAAGCAAAGATGTGATTCACTGTGATGAGCTTGTTCAGAACATGCTCATCATGTACTTCAAGAGCTTACATCCGCACTAAATCACCCCAGAACCACCAGAGAAATAACCCAAATAGTTACGACAAACGAAATACACGGATCATCTTTTTTAGAATGCACATTTAAGTCCATGGCTCTGCAGTGCTGTTCAACAGACCTTTTAAACACAGGAGAGGGGATTCACCTGTTCCCTCATTATAACACATACCATCCTATGTGTGAGGACTTCAAACAGGCTTCATAAAGTTGCCGAGTTGGCCTCTAAAAGCCTTTTACAGTAAGTGACACAAAACCTTGGTAGGGTCACATGCCTATCGTCATGGATAGACAGTGTTCCCCACATTAATCAGGAAGGACAGGAAGGCTATTACAACCTTCTATCCCACCATTACAGAGAGTAGAGAGAACTCTTAAGAGTGAACTCTTTAGATCTCAACATACATGGGTGTACCTGACTTTATTATTCACTCAGATCAATGGCTGTTAGATGTTGGATGCTGCAGAAATGTAGCTATTTCAGCCATGCTAATGAAGGCCCACAATGCCTCAGTCATTTGAAACAGAGATTATGGAGCGTGCTAATGAACCTCGTTAACTGCTCCATTATTGGCAGAATTAAGTGAGAAAAGAGAGAGAGTGGGGGATACAAGTTTTTATCAAATTTCTCTAATGGACCTTCTCTTTTAGACTGAGTCTACACTGCAAAACCTAACCCTATAATGCCACACAAGTTAACTGTCCTAGGGGTAAAAACCAGTGAAAAAACTACCACAGTGTCTGTGGTGAAATATGCTACAGTTATAACACAGGAGTGCTTTAATGCCTGTCTATCAACCATTGGAGAGCATCCATCAGCCAGGAGATTGTCTGTGACGTCTCTCTGCTCCAATGCTGCCCAGACAGGTGAGAGAGATGAGGGGAGACGCATGACTGCATGGCTGCCTTCCTCTCTTCGTTTCTGCCTCTCTGGCTATGCAGCCCTGATTACCAGCCCTATAATGAGAGTAATGGGGAGATATCAGCACTTCTAACAGTCTATGCTTCTCACTCCCTGGGGACACGTTCTGCTACATCTCACCACATTCCAACGCTGGTGAGCGTCAGCGTTACATTAACAAACTGCCAGTCATTCAGACCTGCCGGTGCTCAAATATCCAGACAAGAAAACAACAACTCAGACCAAACCACAACTCCGCACACCACCACCTGACAAAGATAACTATTAAAATATCTGCTTGAGGAATGTATTGAAATGCCATGGCACGGTTGAATAATGCACTGGAGTCTTAAAGGATAGGCCAAAGGGCTCTTTTTGGCTATTAATGTCAGCTTTGTCTGCAAGTGGGTAAGAGGGTGTGTAACTACTAGGGGCCTCTATGGGTAAGCACTGCACACCTAGGAGCCGTCATCGGATAATGGACCCTTACCAGCATAGGGCTCCCATTGCCCTAGTGGAGACATTATCTGGATACCCAGACAGACACACACCAGCCCAGCTGCCCTGGGAGGCTGACTGAGGCTGGCTGGGTCTGGTGGGCCCCCCATTATAACAAAGGCAGAACAATGCAGAAGTATGCTTGGTGAACACAGAGATCCTGGCTGAGATTCCACCGCTACACAGATAACAGGGACAAAAACTCTAATGTACCGTGGTGGAAAAATAACTCTGCTGCCTTAAAACAATCTGGTCCAGATCACTGCTCCATTGCACAAGGGATGATAAAGTCAAAGCAAACAGGAGAGCTGAGAATTTGAAATCTCCATGTTGTTGTTATAATGAAAATGTTATTATCATGTGACTAAAGTGAACTTGTAACTTCACTTGCATCAAGAATATATGATATGAATGCTCTGTCATTATTTGTAAGCTAACCCTGATCTTACAGAGAAAATGAACCCATCATTTCCTCTGTTTGGATATTTCAGTATTGTTAACACAAGCTCAAAGGCATGTTCCAAACAGCAGAAAATATCTCCTAACCAAACCTATAATTAAACTGGTCTGTTTTGTCTCTCTGCGGATCAATGCATGCTGGCACTCTGAGGAAAACAAAGTGGTGTTTGTGAGCTCGCCATCAATAATGTATTGTTTTGAAACAAGCCCCTGGTTTGAAGTGTAAGAAAGGGCACCATCAGCAGCAGCAAAGTGGCAGCCCAGTAATGACAGGCAGTGTATGGTACTGGCCTGAGTAGATTAGGGAGAGGAGAGGACACACTTCTCAGTTTGGAGGTAGGGGAAGGTGTCCTTGCCTGTCTGAAAACGGTCCTGTCTTGCTCCTGAAGAAGGCTGATACAGCCAAAGTGTGTCTGCATTACGGTACAGTTTGGTACACCTTGCGGGCATTCCTTCTTCATATAGTCTAACCCTCCTCCCATCCATCTGTGTCTCTCCCTGCAGGACCTGTTGCACCTGAATGAGCTGGACCTGCTGGAGCTGGGGGTCCATAACCACCTCCACCGCATCCACATCCTCACCAGCATCCAGACACTGCAGGAGAGGGAGAGGAGGAGAGGTCAGTGGCACAACATCATCTCACTGGTAGTTGCAGGCAATGTTATCTTCCTATACCAAACCTGTTGATGAAAAATATACTTTGTTATGGTCTGTTCACATTATGAGTCACTGTTGTTGTGACTCAAATCCAGAAAAGTAATTCCCACTGAAACATTCCCAGTCCCAGTCATTCCCATTGAAAGCCTCAAGATTAAACCGTAGATTTTGAACTGTTGTTTGCTAAATGCTAAATGCTATGCAATGCCAAGCATATGCCACATAACACCCACCCAATGCACTTACACTTGTTTGGATGTGAAAGGAAAAGTGGTAGTGTTTTAACAAGAGAAGTGTCTTTCTCTTCCAACACTCACACGGCTGACCAAACAGGAGCAGGCCTCATCCGGCCCATCATACTGTTTTCACACACTGGCTCAGACCCTGTTCGTTTGGTTCCCAGCCCTCCCTCTCTGCTTCCATCCCCTCCCATCCTGGCCTCTGTTTGTGTTGGGCAGCACAGGCCATGTAATGCGTTTGGAAGGATAGAGAGGATGGCCATAGTAGGGAACAAGCCCACCGGCACTCTCTCACTGGCCACTGCCACCCTACGGCCCCACCTCACTGGGCCAGGGTTCAGAGGATAGCCCCCCTCCAGTGAAACAGTGTTGTGCTGAATAGTAGCTGATACTTTCCTTACAGTCACCAGGGAAAACGATGTGCCCTAGTTAAAGGCTAAAGACTTCCTGGTCATCTGAGTGAATAAGCTCCGGAGTCCTCAAGACTCATCAGTGATTAATTCGGATATTCAACAGATTTCATGTTTTTCTTTCTTCTTCTCTTGTTCTTATCCCTTGACGCCACCTGTAAAGACAGACGAAGGTAATAAGGTGTTCAGTTGTAAGTCATGAAAGCACCAGGAGGCTGATGGCAACATATAGGGATTACTGAGATAAGACAGACAGGCATCTTAGGCCTGGGAACAGGAGTGGAAATCAAAACACAGCCTCATTTACTGTAGACACAGGTACTGTGTCATGCATAGGCATACTTCCAGGGTTAGTGCAATCAAGGATCCTTGGATGTCCCTACCCTAAACCCTAACCTTAACCCCCACCCTGACCTTACCATAACCCTTACCTAACCTTAATCCTTACCTTAACCATTTTAAATTTCAACTTCAATGGGGTGACGTCACAACACAGCATCCTATTCCTATAACCACGGTGGAACACACGCACGCAAGCACGCGCACACACGCGCACACGCACGCACGCACACACACACACACACGCACACACACGCGCACATGCACGCACACACACACACACACACACCAGGTGATTATACAGGGTCTAGCCAGGCAGCTGTAAGAGTTGGAGCAGCGGTGGCTGCCCTGGGGCAGGTGTCCTGCTGTGTATAATTAACTCTGTAGAAAAGTGGGGATGAGGTCTCCGTATGGACCATAGACAGGCCGCTGCTTGTTTCCAATGCATTATACGCAGACTCCCTACTGGTGGTATGGTTACTACCAAGTGTATGACATTTGGTTTGGGGCAATTTGAATTCTTTATTCTAAAAGAGTGTTCATGTAGGGCAATATTCCATTCCTAACAAAATACACTTGCTTTTTTTATGTGCCTGCATTAAGTGGCTTTGGGCTGCTGATAAAGGGTCATCAAGTCTCCTGTTGCACCATCCATCCACACCAAAAGTTTAATAGCCTCTCACACTAACGATCAGAAAGACAAACTTGCAGGGAGTGTTGGCTAATGGTGTGTAGATTCAGGGATAGTGCTAAATAGATTAGCCTTCTTCTGTTCTTCTGAATGTTAACTTTTCTCTTTGAGGAGTCTTAGCACAATCAGACAAATATGACATATCCTACACTGTGACTCAGTAGTGTTTAGCAAACGGTTAAGTGGCCTCAAAGCAACGAGTAGAGTGGAATTGACACGTCTGAAAATTATTGAATATCTTTCCAAAGTACTGTACTGAGGTAGATAAACATTTTCAGTTATGCTGGGCCAGTTTCTCATATGATAAATTGAATCAAAAGATCATAATTTCTATCATTCAAGGACATTGCCATGTCATGCTTTCTGGAAACACTAGACAAGGGGCAGTCAGACATGGTTTTAACTCAAGACACAGAAAAGGTAGGATACGGGGCAACCGAGGACGAACAGCAGAGGGGCTAATGATCTTGGAGCGGGTGTAATGGGTGTGTGCTGGTGGCAGGGAAGTCAGGCGCAGGAGAGTGAACTTAGTATAAATGGAGCCGTTTAATGAATATACAAAAATACAGAAAACCAAAATATACAAAGTAAAATAAGAGGGTGAAAAACCTGTCGCACACCAGAACATAACTTGCACCAAACATACAACAGACAATCACCAACAAGGACATGATGAGAAACAGAGGGTTAAATACACAACATGTAATTGATGCGATTGGAACCAGGTGTGATGGAAGACAAGACAAAACCAATGGAAAATGAAAAATGGATCAGGTTGGTGATGTCGACCGCCGAACACTGCCCGAACAAGGAGAGGGACCGACTTCGGCGGAGTCGTGACAGCGGGGGGGAAGGTCTCGGCTTCCGGGGTAGTAGCTGTGGCACTATAGCTGTGTACCAGCGCCTTAGGCTTGACCTTCTTGGATACCGGTTGGTGCTGCGGAAGTGATGTGGCCCGGGCCTTACTGAACCCCTCCCGGAGGTCCTAGTACTCTGCGGAGCTGGCGTAGAAGTCCGGCGTGGCAATTTCCAAGCCCCCGGAAGATGTCTCAGGGCAAGCAGAGCTGACTTCAGGCAATGAGTGTGGCAGGACGGGCTCCAGCCCACGATGGCACCAGTAGCCCAGTCAATGGAGGGATTGTGTTGCTGGAGCCAATAGAATCCCAATACCACGGAACCTGCAGAGACTCAACCAGCAGGAATTGGATCGTCTCGCTGTGGTTCCCCGACACTTGTAGGTTGACGGGGGTGGTCTGGTGGGTGACCCGGCCTATAGAGCGCCCGTCCACGCTCTAACACCCATGGGAATAGAGAGGGGTTGAGTGGGGATTCCCAGCTCAGACCCCAGTGTAACGTCCATGAGACTCAGATCGGCCCCGGAGTCGATGAGTACCTGGAGAGACTTGGATTGGTCCCCCGCCGAGGGATGGCACGGAGAAGGGTGGTGAGCAAGGGAAGACAAGTGTTTTAAGGTCCACCAGAGTACTCACTCCAAAGAATGAGCTATGTCTCTTTAAGGGACAGGTAGACACATAATGACCGGCAGTACCCCAATACAGAGAACTCTGGGGACAGCCTGGCCCTGCCGAGCTGCATCGGCTCGGGAAGAGGTGAATCGGCAGTTTCCCGAGGCTCTTGAAGGGACTCGGGTAAGCTCGGATCCTCATGTGGACTACTGGAGTTCATCAGATGCAAGGTGGGTTCCCTGAGTGAGTATTTGGGGCCGCAATCGGACCTCTTCTCCCTACTATGTTCCCGTAGCCGACCATCGATCCGGATGGTTAAAGCGATGAGTTAGTTGAGATCTGTCGGTAGTTCTCGGGCTGCCAGCTCATCCTTTACCTCCTCTGATAATCCGTGCAGGAACGTGTCAAACAGCGCTTTCGTGTTCCAGGTACCCTCCGCCGCTAGCATGCGGAACTCCACCGCATAGTCTGCTACGCTGAGGGTGTCCTGCCGAAGCTGGAGTAACTTCCGAGCAGCCTCTCTCCCGGACACCGGAGCCTAAAACCTTTCTCACCTCCGCCATGAATACCTCCAGACTGAGGCTGATGGCGGATTGTTGCTCCCACACCACCGTGGCCCAGGCGAGTGCCCTCCCGGACATCAGCGTAATGATGTACACTATCTTCGAGCGGTCAAATAAGGCTGCAGCTCGCAAATGAGGGAACACTGGGAGAGAAAGGCCTGTCAGGTTATGGAATCTCCATTGTAGCGCTCTGGGAGAGATAAGCGGGGTTCCCGGGAAAACGGGGTGATGGCGCTGCTACCAGCCGGGTTACTGAGGGGCTGGGAGGTCACTGTCATGGTAGGCTGCCTGGTAGGCAACCCACAGAATTGCTCCCGCAATGCGTCCAATGCTAGGTTTTGACGTTTGGCCATGTTCTGGAACCCTTCCATTAATCCGCGAAGCAACTCCTCGTGTCTACTAATGATGGCTCCTTGGCATTGCAGAGCTGGTCTAAGTCTTCTGGGTCAGTCATGGCCAGTTCGTACTATTACGTTTCAGGTAAGACCCAAGTGCAGACTATGTTGACGTAGGTCAAGGCAGGCAGGGGTCGATAAGGGGGTCAATAATCCAGAGTAGCTGCAAACGTAAAGTCCGGCAGGCAGGCTCAGGGTTAGGGGCAGGCAGAGTGGTCAGGCAGGCGGGCTCAGAGTCAGGACAGGCAAGGAGGACGAGAAAAGCCAGGAGGACGTGAAAAAGAGAGACTGGGGAAAACAGGAGCTGAGAAAACGCTGGTTGACTTGAACAAATAAGACAAACTGGCCCAGACAGACCAAAAACACAGGTATAAATACTCAGGGGATAAGTGGGGAAGATGGCCGACACCTAGAGGTTTGGTGGAGACAAGCACAAGGACAGGTAAAACAGATCAGGGAGTGGCAGATTGTCCATGTACAGTATTTGTTCAAGTTAACCTCTAGCGTCGAGCAATCCCGTATCCGGGAGCGTAATTATAGCCTCAAGCTCATTACCATAACGCAACGTTAACTATTCATGAAAATCGCAAATGAAATGAAAGAAATATATTCACTCACAAGCTTAGCCTTTTGTTAACAACACTGTCATCACAGATTTTCAAAATATGCTTTTCAACCATAGCTACACAAGCATTTGTGTAAGAGTATTGATAGCTAGCATAGCATTAAGCCTAGCATTCAGCAGGCAACATTTTCACAAAAACAAGAAAAGCATTCAAATAAAATCATTTACCTTTGAAGAACTTCGGATGTTTTCAATGAGGAGACTCTCAGTTAGATAGCAAATGTTCAGTTTTTCCAAAAAGATTAATTGTGTAGGAGAAATCGCTCCGTTTTGTTCATCACGTTTGGCTAAGAAAAAAATCAGAAAATGCAGTCTCTATAACGCCAAACTTTTTACCAAATGAACTCCATAATATCGACAGAAGCATGGCAAACGTTGTTTAGAATCAATCCTCAAGGTGTTTTTCACATATCTATTCGATGATAAATCATTTGTGGCAGCTGTGTTTCTCCTCGAAGCAAACGAAAAATACACGCAGCTGGAGATTACGCATTAATTGCAACGGAGGACACCAAGCGGCCACCTGGTAGATGTAGTCTCTTAAGGTCAATCTTGCAATGATTTGCCTACAAATACGTCACAATGCTGTCGACACCTTGGGGAAACGACAGAAAGTCTAAGCTCATTCGTGACCCATACACAGCCATATAAGGAGACATTGGAACACAGCGCATTCAAAATCTGGGGCACTTCCTGTATGAAATTTCATCTTGGTTTCGCCTGTAGCATTAGTTCTGTGGCACTCACAGACAATATCTTTGCAGTTTTGGAAACGTCAGAGTGTTTTCTTTCCAAAGCTGTCAATTATATGCATAGTCGAGCATCTTTTCGTGACAAAATATCTTGTTTAAAATGGGAACATTTTTTTATCCATAAATTAAAAGAGCGCCCCCTATATCCAAGAAGTTAATGGCATCCTTTGGAACTCATCTTGTGAACCAGATAAGGGGCCTCATTTGTAAACGTTGCTTATGCACAAAATCTGTCCCAAAACATGCATGAGCCAGTTTTCACGCAAAAGTTGGAGTTTATAAAACTGAACTTGATGTGAGAATGTGCTTATCCTCTCTAGGGCATGTGGGACGCTAGCGTCTGACTGCGAAAGCATACCTTACGATTAGTTGAGAACATAGCCCAGCAGACAAATCATTACAAACAGTAACCAGACAAGTTGAAGAGTTACACAAGTCAGAAATAGAGATACAATTAATCATTTACCTTTGATGATCTTCATATGGTGGCACTCAGAAGACATTAATTTACTAAATAAATGTTCCTTTTGTTCGATAAAGTCTCTTTATATCCAAAAACCTCTGTTTTGTTTGCGCGTTTTCTTCAGTAATCCACAGGCTCAAACGCAGTCAAAACAGGCAGACAAAAAAATCCAAATTGTGTCCGTAAAGTTCATTGAAACATGTCAAACGATATTATATTCAATCCTCAGGTTGTTTTTAGCCTAAATGATCTATAATATTTCAACCGGACAATAACGTTGTCAATACAAAAGGTAAACAAGAAAGGCACTCTCTCGGGATTGCGCATGAAAAAGCTCTGTGTCACGGTAGGGTCCACTCATTCAGACTGGTCTTACTCCCTCATTTATCAGAATACAAGCCTAAAACTATTTCTAAAGACTGTTGACATCTAGTGGAAGGCATAGGAACTGCAATTTCAATCCTAAGTCAATGGATACTGTAATGGCATTGAATAGAAAACTACAAAACCAACAATAAAAAAACGACTTCCTGAATGGATTTTTCTCAGGTTTTCGCCTGCCAAATCAGTTCTGTTATACTCACAGACATTATTTTAACAGTTTTGGAAACTTTGGAGTGTTTTCTATCCAAATCTACCAGTTATATGCATATCATATCTTCTAGCAGTAGCAGGCCGTTTAATTTGGGCATGCTTTTCATCCAAAATGCCAAATGCTGCCCCCTACTCTAGAGATGTTATCCTCCTGCAAACTTTAGACCATGGTGGTTGAAGTATTACATGGCAAGAAGGCAAAAGTATCCTAGCCTTGTGCTGGAAAATGTGATCACACTCTTATTCATAACAAAAACAAACAGGTAGCTTAATATAATAACAAGATACAATCATTTGCCATTAGTGAGAAGAGCGAAAATCGCTTAGTTTTATCTTCGCATTCTAAAATAATTAGAAATAGTTATCTATTTCCTACTATTTTTTCATTTCCATGATCATTGCAGAATACATTTCTCATCTTTTCTGACTGTGATGGTTTCACACTTGCAAAATAGCCTATAGGCCTACAACAAGTTAGGATAGGCTACCATTCATCCCATCTCTCATTTAACTGGACCCACTTCACAGTAGTAAATATATAAGCTATTTCAAGTATTTTTCTCTATGTGGTCCGATCTGAAGTGCAGTTTAAGAGTAGACCAGACAGTTCACCTTTTCCATTGATGTTTGTAGGCTATGTCTGAATACTGTAAAAACAAATTGTTCAATTTTAAAATATTTCATTTATAAATATAATGGCAACATTTTACTTGACACCAAGCGTTATGACATGGTCATAATGTTTTGCCTTGTGTGGTAGGTTTTGTGAGTTTTGACACTCTTATGTAGGTGGTATAACCAGACATAAAATAATGCAATATATGTCAAAACAGGCGTAAATATATGGGTCATGACAGTGTTATGACCATATTATGACAGGTTATGACAAGTCATATCAGCTGTTATGACATATTATGACATGGTTATGACGCTAGGTGTCAAGTAAAGTGTTACCAACATGGGGTACATGGTACATAATACATATATCATAACCATTGAGGAATAAATTCCTCACCATTTCTGGCTATGATGAGTTCATAGTCCAGAGGTAGTAATACAACAAATTACCATGCACATCTTTCATTTAATTGGAGTTATAATGCTCGTTCACACGCACAGTTGTACCACAAGTCTGATTTATAAAGGGAGAAATGTGTATGTATGCTTGCGCAAAGTTTACTGTATGAATCTCTATATATTTATGTGTGCGATGTCACTTCAGTGCACAACGGAGCATTTGAAAGCCAAAACCGTGTCAGAATATACACTAAGTATACCAAACATTAGGACCACCTTCCTAGTATTAAGTTGTGCTCTCAGAACAGCCTCAGTTATTCGGGGCATGTGGCCTCATTTCTAACCGTTACACAATTTTACACTAAATATCTGCATGCGCTATTTCTGAAAAGACTGTGCACAAAATGCAAAGATAAAATGAATCGATTTTCGCTCTTCTCACTAACAGCCAATGATTGCATCAGGATATTTAGCTACCTACTTTTTTGTTAGGAATAAGTCGTCATATATTCTCCCTTTGCACAAGGCTACTAGGTTACTCTTGTGTCTTGCAATGCAATACTTCAACCACTAGAAACTATGTGAACGCATGGTCTAAAATTTGCCAGAGGATAAGCATATTCTCATGTCAAGTTCAGTTTTTATAAAGGACAACTTTTGTACTTTTGTCCTTGATAAAGGACAGTGTTTCCACAGTTGTGTCAAGTTGGCCGGAGGTTCTTTGGGTGGTGTACCATTCTTGATACACACGGGAAACTGTTCAGCGTGAAAAACCCAGCAGGGTTGAAGTTCTTGACACACTCAAACCGGTGTACCTGGCACTTACTACCATACCCTGTTCTAAGGCACTTTAATATTTTGTCTTGCCCAATCACCCTCTGAATGCCACACACACAATCCATGTCTCAATTGTCTCAAGGTTTAAAAATCCTTCTTTAACCTGTCTCCTCCCCTTCATCTACACGGATGTAAGTGGATTTAACAAGTGACATCAATAAGGGATCGTAGCTTTCACCTGGATTCACCTGGTCAGTATATTTTATGGAAAGAGCAGGTGTCCTTAATGTTTTGTATACTCAGTGTAGTATGTATACATATGGGGATGGCAAGCATATTTAAATATATTGCTGTTCATTGGATTCCAGCCCAGCCTACATATATATTTAAGTGTCTTCTGTAACCATGAGTGTAAAACTCTGCTTGGGTTAGCACTTTCATCCCTGAGAATTAAAAACATTGCAAGAAATATAGACAGAAGATAAATGCTATACTAATGCTAGGTCTTTGCAGTCCCACACTATGATAATTTAATTTCATCATGACATACAGCAATACTCTCTGCATTGCCCCTCGGGTCCAGAAGATGACCTGGGATGTCACAGACATTACCATACTTGATGGGATGGTTAATGAAATTATTGTGAGAGCCAGATTATGACAACATGGAGAACAAGTTTTTAGTAGCGTTGGATAGAAAGAGATTGAAGCCCCTGACGTGATAACAACACTCCCTCCTACCATGACAACACTCAGAGATGTCTATTAAAACCTTATAGGATCAAAGTGTTGTGATGAAGGAGGGCGTTTTCTCAGGGTGGTCTCCGTTTCCATTGCTCCTCTGTCACATGGGGCGGGACAGTGGTGAGAGGGTTCAGTATGTCCAGAACAGCCCTGTTCCTCACCAACAGAAAGAAAGAAAGAAAGAAAGAAAGAAAGAAAGAAGAAAGAAAGAAAGAAAGAAAGAAAGAAAGAAAGAAAGAAAGAAAGAAAGAAAGAAAGAAAGAAAAGAAAGAAAGAGAAAAGTTGCTCAGTTTGAAATAACCCTGCTAATAACACACCTAATATCTCTACCTATTTTAGTGCTGATAGCTGATAGTAAAACAGTCACAGGCCACTCCAACTAGACATCACTGGTCAGTTTTATTATCAACCAGGCTTGTGTGATACATTTCTCATTGCAATGTGAGCTCAAACAATGCTTAGGCAGCGTGTCCAATCAAAGCCCATCCACCAGCCTGCATGCATTAGTCACCATGCTACAGTACACAGCATTGTCACTGACACAGGGCCATCCATTATTTTTACAACACTCACTGCTGACTGACAGCCATAGCCTGTGGTATTGTTGGGTCACAGTGCTGTTCTCTTATCCACTGTGTGTGGACTTCCCCTTGGTGAATCGCCACGTAACACTCACTTCTGTCATCATCAAATCAAATTGATTTATATAGCCCTTCGTACATCAGCTGATATCTCAAAGTGATGTACAGAAACCCAGCCTAAACCCCCAAACAGCAAGCAATGCAGGTGTAGAAGCACGGAAAAACTCCCTAGAAAGGCCAAAACATAGGAAGAATCCTAGAGAGGAACCATGCTATGAGGGGTGGCCAGTCCTCTTCTGGCTCTGCTGGGTGGAGATTATAACAGAACATGGCCAAGATGTTCAAATGTTCATAAATGACCAGCATGGTTAAATAATAATAATCACAGTAGTTGTCAAGGGCGCAGCAAGTCAGCACCCCAGGAGTAAATGTCTGAGGCATGGTCCTAGGGCTCAGGTCCTCAGAGAGAAAGAGAGAATTAGAGAGAGCATACTTAAATTCACACAGGATACCGGATAAGACAGGAGAAGTACTCCAGATGTAACAAACTGACCCTAGCCCCCCGACACATAAACTACTGCAGCATAAATACTGGAGGCTGAGACAGGAGGGGTCAGGAGACACTGTGGCCAAACAGGAAGAATATAACCCCACCCACTTTGCCAAAGCACAGCCCCCACACCACTAGAGGGATATCTTCAACCACCAACTTACCATCCTGAGACAAGGCCGAGTATAGCCCACAAAGATCTCCGCCACGGCACAACCCAAGGGGGGGCGCCAACCCAGACAGGAAGATCAGTGATTCAACCCACTCAAGTGACGCACCCCTCCTAGGGACAGCATGAAAGAGCACCAGTAAGCCAGTGACTCAGCCCCTGTAATAGGGTTAGAGGCAGAGAATCCCAGTGGAGAGACGGGAACCGGCCAGGCAGAGACAGCAAGGGCGGTTCGTTATTCCAGAGCCTTTCCGTTCACCTTCACACTCCTGGGCCAGACTACACTCAATCATATGACCCACTGAAGAGATGAGTCTTCAGTAAAGACTTAAGGTTTGAGACCAAGTTTGCGTCTCTCACATGGGTAGGCAGACCATTCCATAAAAATGGAGCTCTATAGGAGAAAGCCCTGCCTCCAGCTGTTTGCTTAGAAATTCTAGGGACAATTAGGAGGCCTGCGTCTTGTGACCGTAGCGTACGTGTAGGTATGTACGGCAGGACCAAATCAGAAAGATAGGTAGGAGCAAGCCCATGTAATGCTTTGTGGGTTAGCAGTAAAACCTTGAAGTCAGCCCTTGCCATAACAGGAAGCCAGTGTAGGGAGGCTAGCACTGGAGTAATATGATCAAATTGTTTGGTTCTAGTCACGATTCAAGCAGCCGTATTTAGCACTAACTGAAGTTTATTTAGTGCTTTATCCGGGTAGCCGGAAAGTAGAGCATTGCAGTAGTCTAACCTAGAAGTAACAAAAGCATGGATAAATTGTTCTGCACCATGAAGTGCTTTGAGAGACTAGTCAAGGATCACATCACCTCTACCTTACCTGTCACCCTAGACGCACTTCAATTTGCTTACCGCCCCAATAGGTCAACAGACGATGCAATCGCAATCGCCATCACACTGCACACTGCCCTATCCCATCTGGACAAGAGCAATACCTATGTAAGAATGCTGTTCATTGACTACAGCTCAGCATTCAACACCATAGTACTCTCCAAGCTTATCATTAAGCTTGAGGCCCTGGGTCTGAACCCCTGCCCTGTGCAATTGGGTCTTGGACTTCGTGACGGGCCGCCCCCAGGGGGTGAAGGTAGGAAACAACACCTCCACTTCGCTGATCCTCAACACTGGGGCCCCACAAGGGTACATGCTCAGCCCACTCCTGTACTCCCTGTTCACCCATGAATGCATGGCCAAGCATGCCTCCAACTCAGTCATCAAGTTTGCAGACAACACAACAGTAGTAGGCTTGATTACCAACAACGACAAGACAGCCTACAGGGAGGAGGTGAGGGCTCTGGGAATGTGGTGCCAATAAAATAACCTCTCACTCAACGTCAACAAAACAAAGGACATGATCGTGGACTTCAGGAAACAGCAGAGTGAGCACCCCCTATCCACATTGACGGTACCACAGTGTAGAAGGCCAGTTTAAAAAATGGACCACTAGTCACTTTAAATATGCCATTTTAATAACGTTTACATATCTTGCATTACTCTTCTCATATGTATATACTCTATTCTATACTATCTACTGAATCTTAGTCTATGCCACTCTGACATTGCTCATCCATGTATTTATATATTCTTAATTCCATTCCTTTACTTAGATTTGTGTGTATTAGGTAGTTGTTGTGTAATTGTTAGATATTACTTGTTAGATATTACTGTACTATCGGAGCTAGAAGCACAAGCATTTCGCTACACCTGCAATACCATCTGCTAAACACGTGTATGTGACCAATACAATTTGATTTGATTCGATTTGAGGCTGACCGCCCTTCAGGAATGTGAGAAGGCAGATGATGGGCAGAAATGCAGCAGCATGCAGATGAACTGTTATTTGTCCCTGATGGAAAACACAAGTTACCATGTTGAGAGAATTCCACATAGTGCTCAGCTGAGACTGTGGACCAAAGATAGACCACCACTCAACTCTCAACAAAGACTGCCAGAGCAACACTCGTCTGCTAGGCTCAGCTCAGCTAGGGAAGCGAGTGGCTGTACATTCATGCAGACATGCATACATACGTGGCACAGGTACAGTATATTTGCGAGCTGCTCACATTGTTCTACAAGTTTTGACAACCATGAAAAACATTCCTCATAACTAAATCCCAGAGAATTCTATGAAGTAATGGTGTAGTTGAATCAGTTAAACCTGGTCCTACTAACATTGTTCTGTAATTAAGAGTGTTCAATGTCAAATCTTGAATGATGCAATAAAACCATGGTCGTTTATACTCTGTTAAAAAGTTATGGAATGAGGTGTTCTTTAAAACATGGATAGTTTACTTTTCAAGTGCTGACAAATTGTTCTTCCTCGCAGCCTTGGGTACTAGGCCGGAGGGGGGATGTCTTCAGGCCTACAGTACATACTGCATTTCCTCTACGCAGAACTAAACTACAGCATAGGGAAAAGACTGGTAGAGAAACAGTCTTAGTACACATCCTGTACTAGCATTTTCCTGTACAGAAACATTCCCCTTTACAGAACATAATAACTTTATTTTTCTCAGAGGGAACTTGGTTATGATTGACAGTTTATGGATATGGGATGGCTCCTGCGTAAATGTGGTAATCTATGGTCATCAACAGGCAGTACTGTGAGTAACCAACAGCAGATTGCAGATCAGGATCTTGACTCAGAGGAAATAGAGGGTGACGGAGTGATCAGAGGAGTGATTTCTTGGAAATGCCCCCCTTCCTTTACAAACATGTGAGCAATGAGATGGGATCAGGACTATTGGATCTATTCCGAGGGGAAGAAACATGGCACCTGGCATCTGAACCCCTGATGAATGCATGTGTGCTGGACTAGGAGTTTTTGTGCATGTGTGTGTGTGTGTGCGTGCATGTGCGCGTGTATGTGTATGTGTGTGTGTGTGTGTGTGCGTGTGTGCGCGTGTGTGTATGCGTATGTGCATGTGTGGTGTGTGTGTGTGTGTGCGTGCGTGCGTGCATGCGTATGTGTGTGTGTGCGTGTGTGTATGTAGCTGAGGTGCCTGAGGACACCCAGGTCATCAGATAACAGCAGGGTCACTCAGTGAGAAGCTGTGCCAAGCCAAACGGCATCAATACATAACAAATGAGAACACACAGACATTGTCTACAGAACCTACAGTTCTCTCAAACATACTAGCTTCACATCCACTGTACCACAGTCTGACCTGGTTCATTATGATTTATTGTCAAATAATATGACTATCACAACATACTATGTCATTCAAATGTGAGACATTTTCAATGTCCTGACACCTTGATGAATGAGGGGTGTTATGAGGTAGAGTGTCCTGGCAGGTGCAGTGTAACTGGAGAGGGTTTGTCTGATTCCAGATGTCTTTCAAGTGTGTGCGTGTGTCCTCCTGACAAAATACCCAGCTGGGATGCAGGGGCTGAAGGATTCTGTGGACACACACACACTCACACACACGCACACACACACACACACACACACACACACACACACACACTGAGTATATATATATATATATATATATATATATATATATATATATATATATATATATATATATATATATATCTATATATATACACACTGAGTCACCATGGCAGATTTAGCATAGCGTTACACGAAACAAACATCACCTGTCCTTTCAATCACAGGGCAACAGCACTGGTATCCTTGGCCAGAGTCTGCCAGGAAGGAACACGCACAGCAGACAATGTGAAGGATTCAGAGGACAAAGCAGGGAAAGTGTATTCTGTACCTCAGCCAAGACAAACAGCACTCCCTCTGTTTTTTTGGAGACAGTACACGTGTCTTACAAGACAGAATACTAGCTACCTTAACATTTAATAATTATTATTTTAATGTTTTCAGAGATATGATCAGATTGCACATCATAAACTCAGCAAAAAAAAGAAATGTCCTCTCACTGTCAACTGTGTTTATTTTCAGCAAACTTAACAAATATTTGTATGAACATAAGATTCAACAACTGAGACATAAACTGAACAAGTTCCACAGACATGTGACTAACAGAAATGGGATAATGTGTCCCTGAACAAAGGGGGGGATAAAAATCTAAAGTAACAGTCAGTATCTGGTGTGGCCACCAGCTGCATTAAGTACTACAGTGCATCTCCTCCTCATGGACTGCACCAGACTCATCAGTGATAAGCACGTTTTGCCAGTCCTGTCTGGTCCAGCGACGGTGGGTTTGTTTCCATAGGCGACGTTGTTGCCGGTGATGTCTGGTGAGGACCTGCCTTACAACAGGCCTACAAGCCCTCAATCCAGCCTTTCTCAGCTTATTGCGAACAGTCTGAGCACTGATGGAGGGATTGGTGTAACTCGGGCAGTTGTTGTTGCCATCCTGTACCTGTCCCGCAGATGTGATGTTCGGATCCTGTGCAGGTGTTGTTACATGTGGTCTGCCACTGCGAGGACGATCAGCTGTCCGTCCTGTCTCCTTGTAGCGCTGTGTTAGGCGTCTCACAATATGGACATTGCAATTTATTGCCGTGGCCACATCTGCAGTCCTCATGCCTCCTTGCAGCATGCCTAAGGCATGATCACGCAGATGATCAGGGACCCTGGGCATCTTCCTTTTGGTGTTTTTCAGAGACAGTAGAAAGGCCTCTTTAGTGTCCTAAGTTTTCACAACTGTGACCTTAATTGCCTACCGTCTGTAAGCTGTTAGTGTCTTAACGACCGTTCCACAGGTGCATGTTCATTAATTGTTTATGGTTCATTGAACAAGCGTTTAAACCTTTTACAATGGAGATCTGTGAAGTTATTTGGATTTTTACTAATTATCCTTGAAAGACAAGGTCCTGAAAAAGGAACTTTTTTGTTTGTTTGTTTAGTTGCACTGTCTGTATAGTGACAAGTATATACATTTTTTGTTTAAAGAACATTATTGGATTTTCAAATAACATTATCAGAGTGAAACTGGACAATAACAAAGGCTGTTGTTGGGACATTAAATGTGAGGCTGCTCTGGCCTCTCTCCTGGGATTGGTGACAGAGGAGAGGAGGGAAGAGGTGTGAAGAGAGGGACGTTTTCAGTGCTGGGGGGCAGGGGAGGATGGGGTTGAGGGTAAGTCGTAAATCACTCCCCTGTGGCTCGGTGTCTGTGTGGAGGAGTAGGGGCACGCGTGTGTGTCTGAGTGTGTGTATCAGCGAGAGAGATAGAGAACACTGTATATATACATAATATGACATTTGAAATGTCTTTATTATTTTGGAACTTTTGTAAGTGTAATGTTTACAGTACATGTTTTACAGTTTTATTGTTTATTATCTATTTCACTTGCTTTGGCAATGTAAACATATGTTTCCCATGCCAATAAAGCCCTTGAATTGAGAGAGAGAGAGAGAGAGAGCATACTACGGAGGGGAAGAGGACGGCAACACAGCCACTGTGGGAGGCCCAGAGACACACAAAGCCAGAGAGAGAGAGAGGAGGAAGGGGTTTGTTTCTGCAATCTAGCCTTGTTGTTGCCTGTTCGTGCGAGTCTCTTTGCTGGTCAGTCAGTCTACTATGCCTGGGAGTAGCGCTGCCACTCAGGAGGAACTCTACTGAAGTGAAGTGAGGAGGAAATCTCTGGCTGTGCTGTTCTTCAAAACAAGTGCAACTTTAAACAGACAGGTAAGGATTTCTAGAAACCGTAGTGGATTGGACTCTGCTTTGTATAAACGTGTTGGAATGTGTTGGTGCTGTATCCAGATACTTACAGAAGTGTGAGCAGTATCTCTCTTGTTAGTTTCTCTCTAGCAACTTTGTACAACTTCAAATAATTTTGATTTATTCAGTTGTCAACAGGAAACTCTTTGTATTGTTTTCAGTAGAATGACTTCAGTCAGTTCAGTTGATGCTTTTTCTCACTAACAAGGTCAAACCTTAACAAATGTTTCCTCAAACGCTTTACACAATAACATAAGATAAGCATGTTTTTCAAGGACTTTGTTAGTCAATGGAATAGATTTCGGAGACTTTTCCCCTGGGAAATTGGCCACCTAAGTTGCTGGTTGCTGTGTAGGAGAGAGATGACAGTAGCTGGAGTTGTTGGTGAGGAACTGAGTGGCAGCCACTGCTGTGGGCTTTAATAACTCGTGATTCATATGCCACACACAGACCAGCCATGCAGCTCACAGACGGGAAGACTCTCTCTCTCTGAGGAGGAGGAGAGGAAGGTGGGAGAGATCTGAGTTCATATCAAACACCCCCTTCTCTCAACAAAAGAAGGGCCAAAAAGTGTCATGTGACAGTTGGGCTCTTTGTTCTTTTCAGAGGTCTGGAGAAAGACTGGCCAGGGGTTGCTTTAGTAATGCACTGCTGTGTGTGTGTGCGTGCATTTGTGTGTGCATGTGTGCGTGTATGTTCATGCTAATGTCTGTGTGCAAACATGTTTGTCCGCAGTATTCCGCCCATCCACTCTCTCCAGTTTGCAGTGAGAAAGGAAGGGCAACCTCATCCGTCAGTTTCCTCTGGTTAATTCTATTCCTCTCTTCATTTCCCTGCATGTGTTTTATTTGTGGCTTTATTTTCCTGAGCCACTCATTAGTTTTCCTAGTGGGTCTGTTCTGCTGTCTGGGTAATGAGGGGCCAGGCCTGCAGCATGTGACAGAGCTGGAGCTGTGAAGTGTCTGCTAGTTGCTACTTTTAGAGCCCCAGCTGAAACACATTCTGATCTCCCTGCCCTGCCTGCTGCCTCCATGTCTTAGCTGATTGGCTGTGTGTCAGCCCCTTTCGCTAAAGCTTCCTATTCCTTCCTGTACACTACATAAGATGCAGGCTGAACGCTCTGCTGTAGAAACCCTGAGTGTCGGCTCAGAGCCTGTCTACAGCCTGATTCACTGGGATTTGTGTACTGAGTGGAGGACCGGCATTAATGGGGGAGAGATAAACTCCCAAAGCCCTGGGTATGATGGGTCTGATGGGGGTTTAGATGTATAGCCCAGCCCAGATGTCCACTGTGTAGAGCAGACTGATATTGTAGACTAGAGCAGACCAAACTGTTTTGTCTCCCATAGAACTGCACCATTGTCAGATATGGGATGGATGAGAGAAGCTGGTTGGGAATAGCAGTCAGGCTATGGTGACAGATTTATTAGAGGGTTTATTCTGAAGAGTGCTCGTGGCCCACAGCCTCTCTGGGTCTTTTGTCCACTCAAAGCAGGTTTGAATTCATTGAAGGGGACTTGCATTATTCACTAGATTCCCATGGAGGAGTGAGTGTGGGGGAAGGCTGGAGAAAACATAACACTGATAACACTGTTTAGAAATGCACTGGAGTATTCTCTTCTTCCCCTGTACATCTCTAGTAGCTTTAGTTTGGAAGCTTATAGTTTTATTTCCTTTGCATGTTGACTCTTGCGTATCTTTTTGAATCAAGGCCAGTTTTGTTCACTTTCAGATTTGTATGTGCTGTGGGACTAGTGCAGGACACAATGCTCCTACTATAGGTACAGTAAAAGAAAGACAATATTTGTGTTTGCTGACATCAGCAATGGCATGTGCCCTGTGCCCTGTGTCACGAGTCAGATACAAAGGACTTTAACGAATTTGCGAGTGTGAATGTGTGAGTGTGTGGTATTGTGTGTCTTCAGTGAAAGATGCAGAGGATGATGTAAGCAGTGGGCAGAGAGCCAGAGAAAGACCATTGTGCTTGTGAGAGGTAGAGAGACAAAAGAGAGAAAGAATGTAAAACAGTGTGAGGTAAGGAGGAGAGACATCATGAGAGACACAAAGGAGATAGATGAAAGAAGAGGTATTTTCTAGACCCACACCTCAGTTCAAATGATGGCCATAACCTTGTCACCTCTTCTAGTATTTTGCCTGAATAATTTATGTTATCAGATTAATGTCTTGAATATTCATGTTCTTAAGGAGCCCAGAGAGGGTTAACCCTTTCTCTTCCGGCACGTGCGACAGACTGTCACCACAGGGGAGTAATTGTCAAGCAACATTCCTTAAGTGGAAAGATATGTGCCTGGTTCTGGCCCCACTGCCTCACTGCTGGGCTGCTTCATTCTGCTCTCTCCGAGGTCAACAGCAGGCCTCCACACACTGACCAGCCCTCAGGCACTTTACTCACCAGCCAATTAACCCCCCGCCTCCGCACCACCAGTTTAACTGGCTTCTATAGGAATCGTCACCTGGCTACTGCAGGAAGGGATGTGTGGTTGTGACTGGTCAGTGGTCTGGCACAAAATGGCTGCTGACCCGCCCACTGTGCATCATCACCCAGGTGGGTGCTGTTAATTAAGGTTGGGTGTTTGGTTGATTTGTGTGAATAGTCGCACTTGCATAGACTGTAATGTGTTTTAGAGCTGTGAAAGGATATGTTCTTCCCACTCGCTGGCATTTGTCCAGTGGTATGATGATGCTGAGTAACTGGGACATGTACAGTGACTCAACCCACCTGATGAGTCTAACAGAGCAGGTGAATAAACATCTGTGGTGGTCTGATCCGAGGTGCTTTCAAGACAACTGGGAACATAAAAAAAACTTCAGGTCGGAAAGCTGAAGTTCTTAAAAGAGTTTCCGTATTGGAAGTTGGATGACCGTTATAAATTATTTTCCCAGTCCAAGCTACCCATTTGTCTTCAATGCACTGAAGTCTGAGATTTCCGAGTTCCCAGTAGTTTAGAATGCGGCACAAGTTCTGCATCATGTCATTCATTACATTACAGCAATTTCTGGAAACTGTTCTTATGGGGTGAGGGAGTTTTTGATTCTGGATACCTAATATGCAGTGCCGTATCACTCTGTGAAAGCCTGTTCTCTGCTCTGATTTTCAGTCCCACCATGCATCTGGAACATTAAGTACAGTACAGTAGGTGGATCAAAAGTCTTTCTGATCCTATCCCATTGGAATGTCCTTTTTCTCCTGAGATTGAAACCTGCTGGTAACCATCTCCCAATATACATAGCTAGCTAGATTACTATGTCAACCAGGAACAAGTTTCAAAGAGCATATCATCCATCGTGAAAAGGTGATACTTATTTACTACACAAACCTATTAACGTCTAGAATGTCATTGTATGCTGTACCATTTAGATTTTCCTTCACTGAAACTAAGGGGCCAAGCCCGAACCATGAAAAACAACCCCAGACCATTATTCCTCCTCCACCCAACTTTACAGGTGGCACTATAAGTTCGGGCAGGTAGCGTTCTCCTCACATCCGCCAAACCCAGAATTGTCTGCCGGACTGCCAAATGATGAAGCGTGTTTCATCACTCCAGTGAATGTATTCTACTGCTCCAGAGTCCAATAGCGGTGAGCTTTACACCATTGCATTGCGCATGGTTATCATAGGCTTGTGTGTGGCTGCTTGGCAATGGAAACCCATTTCATGAAGCTCCCAACAAACAGTTCTTGTGCTGACGTTGCTTCCACAGACCGTTTGGAACCGGGTAGTGAGGTTGCAACCGAGGACAGACGATTTTTACGCGCAATTTTCTTTGGTCCCGTTCTGTGAACTTCTATGGTCTACCACCTTGCGGCTGAGCCGTGGTTGCTCCTAGACGTTTCCACTTCACAAGAAAAGCACTTACAGTTGAACGCGGAAGCTCTAGCATGGCAGACATTTGACAAATTGACTTGTTGGAAACCCACAACCCTTTTGTTGTGACAATCCTAAATAAGTTCAGGAGTAAAAATGTGCTTAACAAATCACATAATAAGTTGCATTGACTCATTCTGTGTTTAGTAATAGCAGTGAACATTATTTTTGAATAAATACCCCATCTCTGTACCACACACATACAATTATCTGTAAGGTCCCTCAATCAAGGAATGAATTTCAAGCACAGATTCAACCACAAAGACCAGGGAGGTTTATCAATGCCTCGCAAAGAAGGGCACCAGTTGGTAGATGTGCAAAAATAGAAACGCAAACTCGGTGTGTAAAAATAGAAAAGTAGACCTAAATCGTCTTGACAATCTATGATGGCAAAAAATGGAATTGGCTTTCTAGTAATGATCAACCACCAACTTGACAGAGCTTGAGGAATGTTAAAAAGAATGATGGGTAAATATTGGTGTGCAAATCCAGGTGTGCAAAGGTCTTTGAAACGTGCCCAGAAAGACTCACAGCTGTAATCGCTGCCAAAGGTGATTCTAACATGTATTGTCTAATGGGGTGAGTACTTATCTAATGAAAATATATGCCACATCTGCTCCAGCATTCCCTCTCTGGCGCTCGAGGGCACCAGGCTGCCCTTCATTGCACACACCTGTCACCTGGACTCCTTCACGTTGTTGATTGCCCCCTCTGTATCTGTATGTTCCTCAGATGTGTTCCCCGTGTCAGCATTATTGTCATAATGTCATTTTGTTCTCCCTGTCCAGACGTTGTTCTTGTTTTTGTTATATGTCCGTTTTCCATGAAATGTTCACTCCCTGTTCTTGCTTCTCATCTCCAGTGTCTGTCCTCACAATATATTCGTGTTTTTATTTTATATAAATGTTAGCTTTTTTTTACACTTTGGCATTACAGCGTATTTTGCATAGATTGTTGACCAAAAATGACAATTAAATTCATTTTAATCCCACTTTGTAAAACAACAAAATGTGGAAAAAGTCAAGGGGTGTGAATCATTTCTGAAGGCTCTGTATGTCTTTTTGACCTGTTGCCAAGGTTGTCCTCAACATCAGAAGACTGGAGGCCGTTGTTGGTAAGATTAACATTGTTAGTCAAATGTTTTTCTTTCTGTGTTATCTAATGTGACCTCTGTTAGCACATGATTGATAATGCCTTATAATTGGTTCTCTCTTGTGCTTGTCTTTATTTTCTAAAAGGTTACATGGTGGAGACATGTGTCTGCACATTATTTTAAATCTAAAGATAGTTAAATTAAAGCTGAATGAAGATAAGGCCTTAAAAGGATTAACAAAAGCGTAAATATATCATTTAATATGTAATTAATTTAATAAAAGAATACAATTACATTTGTATAAGCATATTAATTATTGTTTGATGATATAACTACAGTTACAAACTTGGAGTGTGGCGATGAAGTGTCCACAACTAAAGAATCATTGTGGAATCTGAAAAAACACATATCTCGAAAGCCTGATGGTGTGCTTGTTATGTGCACATGCTAACAGAAAGGAATGAGGTGAGTAGCTAGCTAAGTCTGTCACTGTAGCATAGTATTTATAAACCAAAAATATCTTTAAAGTTTTGTTCATTTTCATTCTATTATCTATACAATAGGCCATCACCGATTTTGGCCCAATAGGCGTGACATATTACCTCTTTCAATTAGCTTTTTGTTTTGATAGGGTTATTTTCGCTAAAATCTTTTAGGCCTACCTACAGAAAAAGAACACTACACATCCTGCCCAGCCTGGCAAGAGTGACCCAAAGGGTGTTTAGCATCCCCAATCACAGAGTGTATTCTCCGCTGTTGGTCTGCTCTCCAGACACCATCACATGAGCCTGAAACCACAGACTCTGGCCAAACTCATGTTTCTAAAAATGAATTCAAATGCACATTAAACTGAGCCTAATAATTCATTTTTCCTAAATTGAAGTAAGTCACAGCCTTTTGTGCAATTTATAGACTATAATAATTGAATACAACAAAATGTTGTTTAAATGCTGAAGGCTTTAATGTCCCTGCCAGCCTAGTGTGTCGCACTCGCAAATGCTTCAAAATGTATTTATTGGAAGGCTATAACCTTTAAATAATTTAAATAATATAGCCTAAATAATTCATTTTCGTGCTTTCTTAGGCTACCTGTCTGGCTCTTGACCTGTTTAGAGTGTTTATATGCTGTTTAATATGACATGTAGCCTATTTGAAGTGATGTGCACTTCTTACAGTCACCTTTTCCAGTTGTTTATTAAAATACTTTTCATTCAAATCATATGATTTGGTTTCTATACTTCAAAAACCAAATTATAGGTCCAGGTAGTCACAGAAATATATTGGTGTTGGTTAAATTGTGATGTTATTGAATAAAGCGAATTTGTAGCAGCTGTTTTTTTCCTGTGAGAGGAGCGGTATTTAGCGGAGTGGTTGGAAAGGATTTCACATTGTTACACTCACTCCCCTTTTGACCTCCTCCTTTTTCCGCAGCAACCAGTGATCCGGGTCAACAGCATCAATATAACAGTTTTACCTTCCGTCCCTCTCCTCTCCTCCTGTGTAGATCTTGTGTAGTAGTGATGAGTAGTAGGTAATTGAAAGCTACTTTTCATGAGGGATGTCCGGATGTAAATACGTCCACATGCTTCCCAGCCGAAACAGTTCAGAAGAGTTTGTGCATATATTATGATGACATTTTGTGACGTTTTGGACTTCGGTGAGGGGTTTTTCGGCTGTTTGGGCACACAACATTTTTTCTGGAGGCAAGCCAAAGTTCGGAGCCGAAGTCTACGCCCCTTTGTCAGTGATTGGTCAACAGTAGGTATTCTTCAATAAAGTCTTTGTTGTCATTCAACAAGATATGACTCATTTTCATGCACATTTTTTCTTTGAGAAATACTGCACCAAACATCTTAGTTAGATGTAAAATCTCCTCTGCAAAATCGTCAGAATTAATGACAGATTTCTTGAGTTATCTTAGATTAACTCTGACTACTTTGAGAAAATGTATTTTGGCTACAGCGTCTCAAAATGGACAAACAGTACTGTTGCCGCTTTTTTCTCGTTTTTCAAGCGAAGGTCTTTTAAGGGAGCATGCGAGCAGCCTCGTTCGGTTTGCCTAGCCGACTTCCGCTAGCCGCCAGCCAAACTGAAGCATGCTGATGCCTTTAGTCTACACCCCTGGTGTTCATTACTCCTCTTACCTAATGGCGTTCTTTCATCTCCTCAATACTGCTATGTTGAGTAAGGAGACATAGCACAGAGAGAAGGGAGATATTATCATACTTTAATTACAGGACTAGATTTGACTACTCTTCATTGAATTTGCAGAATCAGAGTGAGTGTCTGTGTATTTTGAAGTGTGCTGTCATCACAAGGCAGATTATGGTACTCTCCCATCAGTCAGTAGCACCCATGATGTTGGGAAATTCCCACCAGACTCTCTAGACCCATACTGCTATAGTACAGTCCTCCCTGCTGCTGCCCTCCTGGCACTGATCCAACAGCAAAGCATCTCCTTGAAGAAGATGATATCTGGTTGCACTGCAATTACTGTGGGGTGGATCAACCATTTTAGGGACGTGAAGCAGGGCCTTAAATCGCCCCCCTCTCAGTTAGAGACATTTCACAGAGTTAATACCAGACCTAAACACTGACACCAGCCCTGGCTTAGATAAAATTTCACACAGCACCAAGAGGACAAAGGCTTTGAAAGCAACATCAGCACTGCCCTGTGTGTGTGTGTGTGTGTGTGTGTGTGTGTGTGTGTGTGTGTGTGTGTGTGTGTGTGTGTGTGTGTGTGTGTGTGTGTGTGTGTGTGTGTGTGTGTGTGTGTGTGTGTGTGTGTGTGTGTGTGTGTGTGTGTGTGTGTGTGGCGGTGTGTTTGTTGTTGAATAGCTTTAATAGAACTGGTTAACGGGGTCAGTGCGTGCGGGGTCAGTGGATTCTCTACCTCTCCTTATCCCCGTCCTCCCCAAGAAGCTGTTTCTATAGGACTGCTGCTCCCTCAACCCACCACCACGTCTTACTACACAGAGGTTTACATCCATGCATGAGTAAAACAAAGACTGCTGAGTAAGAAACTCTATCAAAGTGCCAGGACAAAGTGTTTCTTTGTCTTTCATCACCACATGATTTCATTTTAATTAAGGCAGCAGGCTTTATCCTCAGTTGACCCCTTATGATAATCCAATATCATAAATTATGGCTGCACCGCTGAGAAGAATGCCATAAATGTTTTACCAAGTTCACTTCCCTTCACATGCCAAGCCAAGTTAAGGAAATTAAACAGGTTATGAATAATCCATACGCTGTGTGGCTGCTCTGTGAGGAGCAGGTGAAGAAACAGCAGCAACAGCAAGTGATGTCAGCCTCTCTCTCTGCTAAGGCATGAGTTTTGTTTCTCTGCTCATTAGCATGCTAAAAGGCTGGCTGGGGGCAAAGGATGAAAACAGAAAGCTGAGCAGAAAATCCATTCGGCTTAGAAAGGAGTCTTGATTTCATTGCCCAATTAGTGGCGTAGTGGTTCAAAAACTGGGTGTGGAACGCTGAGGGCATGGAACAAGACGTCTCTATCTGCTGTCTTGTGGTCAGAGTCAGACTGGCTGGTGGTTCACTGATAGCCTGCAGTTATGTCATCCTGCTCCTTGCTGCTGCTATGGAGAGGGAGGGAGCATCAGTGGAACTATGACTGGGATACATGAAGCATGGTCTCTATGCCACTGGCTTCATTTCACTGTACTTACGTATATATTCCATCATTATCATAATATATCCGGTGCCAATGCAGTTGTCACTGTGCTATAGTATACCGGGTGGGCAGCTTAAGAGGAACTGTACGTACACACGTATATGTTTCCACACATTTGTCCTTTGTGAGGATGTGCATCAGCAGCACATGTTTACTTTACCGGGCACCATGTCTGTGATATTGTCAGCCTTATATAACCCCTAGTCCTCCCACTCCTCCTCCTGCCATGTGGTCTGATCTGATGTCTCTCTCTCTTTCTTCCCTCTTAGAGCTGAGGATGATGGCAGAGGGGAAGTTTGCCAGTCTGCCAAGAAATATGCACATGGGCGTGGGCAGCAGGCAGTGTTCTCTGGCCTCCTCCATGGACCTGCTGAGCTCCAGGCCTGCAGTACCGGAGCCGCCCCCAGCCGGATACCACAGTGTCTCCATCCACGGCACTCTGCCTAGGAGGAAGAAAGGGGCCCCGGTTCAGGGCCCTGCCCGCTCCTGGGACATGTACAGTCACATGGGCACTCTGCCCCACCCAGCCCGAGCCCGCCTGCCCACCTCGCCACTCATCCACAACATCATCGAGGAACACCAGCCTTACCATACAGGGATGGAAGGCCACACCTCATACAGGTACAGCCACACACATCTTTTATGCTCCAGCGCTATGCTTTTCCTTTGTTCATTTCACAGAATCCGAATCTAAAACAAATATTTATGTTTTGTCCAATAAGACACTTAGGGTGCGCTCTTTAAAGCCCCTTAAGTACTTTGCAGACTTTCAGCTGCTACCACCCCCCTGACTAACTGAGACTACTTCACTCTGAAATAGTGTCCCAGCTCAAGCCATGGTAAGCAGGTCAGCTGAGATGTAATCAGTGAGCAGCACATGTTAGCACTAGCCTCTCTGCTACCACCTCTCTGTCTGTCAGGGCAGTGGGCTGTATCCCTCAGGCCCTGTTGAGTTACTGCAGAGCAGCTTCACTGTGGCCCCCTATAGATGTTATCTGTGGGCTGGGGCTGTTTTGTCAGGGCCTCCTCTTCCCCACAGCACTTTGCGGGGCTTAACACCTCACTCACTACTGAAACACAACACTGTCAGACTGCTGATATGGCTTGCTTGATCTTAGAGAACACAAAGAAGTGACGAGAAGTTCCTCAGCATCAATCCATGTGATTAGGCCAGGAAACTGTGGATAAAGACACAACAGCACATTCACACGTATACACACACACAGACCTCAGAGAGATGCAGTGAAGGTAAGCCCTCTGTTTAGAGTGATATAAACCAACCTCCACAACAACAAAGCTTGTCTAGATGGTTGAGATATATGCGCCCAGACAACCCAGACTGTGAGTTATATCCTGTGTGACAGAGTTTTATGTGTCACTATAGACCAGAGCAACGGTGCAGTGCTGGACAGAATGAAACACAGTCCCCCTCTTTAGACACACTTTGGGCAGGCAGACAGAATATCTCTGGACTTGGGTGGAGGAAGGGGGTTGGGGTGCGAGGGGGGTGTTACTAATAACTGAAAAGGCTGTGTCTATCCCTTGACATTTGAAGGTTATCTAATATAGGTCTAGTATTTAATCTCCAATCTCTAGTGAAGGTGAAAAGTAGACAAAAGGAAGGAGAATAAATAAGCCACAACCTTCATTCTGGCAGTATGGGATACACAGTGGAGGTGTGGAGGAGCAACAGAGGAAGAGGGTTGTCTGGCTCAGCAAAGAAAGGGAAGCAAGGAGGGAGGGAAGGAGAGAGATGGGGCGGCAGGGTAGCCTAGTGGTTAGAGCGTTGGACTAGTAACCGGAAGGTTGCGAGTTCAAACCCCCGAGCTGACAAGGTACAAATCTCTCGTTCTGCCCCTGAACAGGCAGTTAACCCACTGTTCCTAGGCCGTCATTGAAAATAAGAATTTGTTCTTAACTGACTTGCCTGGTTAAATAAAGGTAAAAAAATAAAATAAAAGAGAGATAGTGAGAGAGGGATGGAGAGGAGGGTTAGAGAGGTTCTGAAGAGAGCCCTGAGGTGCATTAAGCACACGGAGACCAGAGACCAGATTCTGGCTGCTGCTGTAACTCTAGACGCTGATGTGCAGATAGATGTGTGGAGATGGTGAGGGATCAGGGCTAACAGAACACTATGACAGCTATAGTTCTGAGGGACCCATTCTGTGTGGCTGCCAGCACTGTGCTGCCTGCTACAGGACAGGACTGCAGGCCCATTGTGTCTTTCTGAAGGCCGCTGGTTGATTGGTTGGTTACCTGGCTTTGCCAGGGAGCTGGGTATGGCTGACTGATGAGGGAGATTTCAGGATTAGTCAAAGGGCTTTGTCCTCATCTCTTATGAAAATATACTTGTAACTACCAAAATAAAGGAAACCCTTGAGTAAATGAGCGATATAAACTATATTGAAAGCAGGTGCTTCCACACAGGTGTGATTTCTGGGTTAATTAACTAATTAACATCCCATCATGCTTAGGGTCATGCATAAAAATTCTGGGCAGGCCATTATTTTGGTTACGATGACTGTGACCCCATAGGAAGACAGATCGCAACTCAATTGAACACTTCTGGGAGTTTCTGGAGCAGCGCCTGAGACAGCGTTTTCCATCAATGAACACTGTTTCATTTCTACTCATTGAACTACTTAGCTTATTCTTGTTTTGTGGATATTGTACATGTTTTAAACCAACCTATGTTTCTTTGTGCTGACTTTTTAGTCTCCCTGACTGTCTGTTGACCCTTGACCCAGACAGTGCTCCATCCTTTAACCACACACTAATTAATCAGTGTTTACTCTGTATCGATGACGCTATCTGGATTGATCCAGAAAGTGAGTGATTCTTCAGGTGACCCCTAACCTCAGTCAATCTGTGTGGTATGTGTGCCTGTGTGTTTGTGTGTGTTTGTGTGTGCCTAAGCCAGATAGCCACTATAACCCAGGGCCCACTCACTCTGCCCCAGGGGGAGGCAGACAGCTCTGGCTGTGGTGTGCCTGCAAATACTTTATGAGTTGGACTCCGGTTGACTCAGGTTGAGATGGCGAGAAGATTTACAGCCTTGTATAGGAGATGAAAGGGATGATAAAAGACGGAGCTGGCCGTGAGCTCAGAATCTAGAGTGACTGATTCTCTCTGTTTGTTCTGCTGAGAAATGGTCTGCTGCTGGTCAGATCTGATGCCTGGATGGTTTCCTCCAAGGCTAGAGTGGTGAAGTGTTTTCTGGATGTCTGTCTGTCAACGTCAGTTCTCAACCACTCTGATCAAAAACCAAAACATCCCACTGGGAATCATGGTGCTACAGCTGCAGTACATGCGTTGTTAGGACCAGGTAGGTAGACGAATAGGCATCACACACACCACGTCTTTCACAGAAAGTCTTTGTTTACGCCATGCCCAGGCTGTCCTCTGTATCACAGCAGAGATAAGTAATGATGCCGTGATGTCCGGCCTCAATGTTCCCAAGGACACTGTGAACTAACCCAATCCTAAGAAAAGGATGTCATCATAACATTGCTGTTTGATCATTGGTCGCATCTCCAAATGATGCCATGCTGTGTTACTGTAAAGCTGTTGGTTAGGTACAGTAAACATTCTATTCCCATATCTTAAAAGTAATATTCCATTCCCATATCAGAAGCACAGCCACGGAACAATCAGTTTTACTGTACACTGTTATTGTCAATGATTATCTGTGGGACTCGAAGGCTTCTATTGTGTTAGCCAATCACAGTGTAAACACTATAATTCCTGTCCTAGTGTTAGTTCTGTTCATAATGTCGAGCCAGAGCAGAAGTTGCTCCCTCTCCTCCGTGAGTGCTGATCTGGTGGGTAAATAAACAGCGCTCCTTTTAGCAGCTCCTGTTTGTGTTGGACCAGGGGTGTCCTGTTTTTTCTCTCTCATTTGCTCCCTCCTCCCTCATTCTCTCGTTCTCTCCCTCTCCTCTGGGTTGGAGTAAGGAGTAGACAGAAGGCAGTATAGCCACAGCTGCTTCTGCTTTTATAAGGCCAGCCAGCAGCAGGCTGAGAGCACATGTTCGGTCTGATGGGACACACACCTGTAGCTACCCAGTAAAATAAAAAGAGAGAAAGAGAACTCAACCAGAGCAACTCATTACCACCCCCTCTCCTCTCTTCATTTTTCCCTGCATTCATTATTTCATGACCAGATGGACACTCAATGCTGTTTGGGAGAGATTAGTATATGTATGCATTTATATAAGTTATTTTGTGCACAGCAGAGCACTGATCCACTGTACTATACAGTACATGTAGAAGTTGAGGGATTTTCCAATAGAGTCAAACTGCCCCTTGAGTTAGTAGTGTGGATGTGCCTCCGCAGGCTTCGGTTGGGCTGGGCCTTGCCGAACCCGGCTAGGCGAACCGTACTAGTGTGCTCGCATACTCCCTTAAAAGACCTTCGCTTGAAAAACTAGAAAAAAGTGGCAATAGTACTGATTGTCTCTCTTGAGACACTATAATCAGTCCTCAAAATAGTCCGAATTAATCTAAGATAACTCAAGAAATCGGTCATTAATTTTAAAGTTTTTGCCAAGTCGTCCTGACGAGGATTTTTGGTGCAGTATGTCTCAAGTGAAAAAATGTGCATGAGGACAAATTGTTTCTCGTTGAACGACAGGAGGAATTGAAAAATTCCTACTGTTGACCAATCGCCGATGAGGGGGTGCAGACTTTGGCTACCAACTTCCAACTTCCGAAAATCTTGCTGTAGTCCAAAACGAACAAAAACGCCACCAAATGTTGTCATTATATATGAACAAACTGTTCCGAACTCTTTCGGCTGGGAAGCAGGCGAACGCCTTTAGGCATCCAGAACAACCTTTGACTGAGGGAGTGTTGCATGTCAAGTGCCCCTCTCTCTCAGTCAGTGAGTCAGAGAAGGGGAGGCTGTGTGCGGAAATCCAATTATAGCCAGGTCGTCTGTGTGTGACCTGCTCTGTCCTTGTCCTTGGCTTGACTGAGCTCCATTTGAACTTGAGGTTTGGGGAAAGTCAGTGGTTGAGCAGGGTACATTTCCTCACCAGGACACAATGCAGCTGTGGTCTGGCTGACACTAAACCGGTCTAAAGGAGAGGCTCTTTGGCTGGCCTGTGGCCTCACTCGTCCTCTCACTTGTCCTCTCACTCGTCCTCTCTCCAACTCTATGATGTGTCTCCCAACACCTCTGTTCTCTACCCAATATGAACAGTATGGGTGGGATATCTGTTCTCTACCCAATATGAACAGTATGGGTGGGATATCTGTTCTCTACCCAATATGAACAGTATGGGTGGGATATCTGTTCTCTACCCAATATGAACAGTATGGGTGGGATATTTGTTCTCTACCCAATATGAACAGTATGGGTGGGATATCTGTTCTCTACCCAATATGAACAGTATGGGTGGGATACCTGTTCTCTACCCAATATGAACAGTATGGGTGGGATATTTGTTCTCTACCCAATATGAACAGTATGGCTGGGATATCTGTTCTCTACCCAATATGAACAGTATGGGTGGGATATCTGTTATCTACCCAATATGAACAGTATGGGTGGGATATTTGTTCTCTACCCAATATGAACAGTATGGCTGGGATATCTGTTCTCTACCCAATATGAACACTATGGGTGGGATATCTATTCTCTTTATTAGTCTAGGCTGTCTGATGGGAGCAGGTGGAACCTGTAATGTCCTGTCCAATTCTATAGGAACATCACCATACTGTGAACTGATTGTGACGTTACCTAACACTGTAGATGTAGTTGTTGAATAACAAGGCCAGCTCTTTATTCTGATGCGGATGGAGCGGCTTCAGAGGTGAACCAGCCAGCGCAGCAGCCTGCCTGTGTTGTGTTCCTCTGAGGTGGCATGCCATACCAGTCACTCACCCTGCTGAAAGAGAAGCCAGGTTACTGTATAGGCTGACATGAAAGAATGGGCAGAGGAGAGAAAGTTCACCTCTCCTCGCAGTGAGTAGATGAGACGCGGTCGTACAGCAGCTAAATGGAGAAAGATCTGTTTAAGAGCTAGTGGCCGGTGCTGAACTTCTTGGGAAGTATTTTTCAGATTGTTATACTCTCAACCGTATTTCCTACTGCGTTCCCGCCTTTCTCTGAAAGTAGGGAAGAAAGAAAAGACCAAGGGCCATCACAGCAGTTCGGTGAGTTATTTTTAGATTGTAATTTTACACTAAATCCTTTGGTTTAGATACTAACTCGCTTATTCAACATTTTGAATGGATTAAGGGGAAACTTGAAATTCCACTGTTTTTGTTTCCTACTCCACGAAGGCTCTTAAAAGAGATGTTTGTGTTTTTTCTCTTTACAATCCCTATGGGAAAAGTGGTGAAAGGCTCAAGGAATTACTCCCCCTCTTGTCTGACTGTAAGACCCCTGCATCAAGGGCTTGGGTTCAACTTCTCTCCCCCCCCTAAAAAAAACCATTTGAGATGAGAGACAGAACTCAAAATAAACAGAATTTTTCGCAGAGATCTGGGAATGCATCCACACTTCCTCAGGGATTTGAAAATAACTAATCTTAGCTTTAAGATGTTATGTCCTCTCAAAATGCATTTCTGACATCTGAAGTGATACTGAGAATTTTGGGAGGACTAGCCCTGCTAATGATATGGCATTTTAAACCCCCTTTTTTCCCTCTGATGTAAGAGACAGGGCAGATGTGGGGGTGTGAATTTGCCAGTGGGGTCAGAAAAAGGGGACACGTGTAGCTGTGACTTGTGTGGGGGCTGGGTGAGTAGACTAAAGAGTGGGGGTGCAGTGGAGGGGTGGAGAGGAGGGAAGGCAGTGTCTGAGCATGCCACTCCTGTCAGAGAGGAGGTAGACCCACAGTCAGCAGGCAGGATAGCAGAAGCAGACGCATCACAGCACAGGGAAGGAGTGGAGGGGACCAGAAGCTGCCATTAGGAATGTGTTCACTCAACAGAACTCTGTCTCTGTTCCCCAGGGACCCCAGCAGCAGTATGGACCCCACCCTGGAGTACGTCAAGGTAGGAACCCACTCAACCCACTTACCTATTCCACTGCTGCTTGAGACACAGGGCCCAACAGGCATCACTAGTGTTTTGTTACTTCTGATTGAGAAGAGGTCAGAAAGATTGAGGGTTGGTTCAATTATCGCTAATCTGAATTGTGTTTTAGTCAGGACAGGCAAGACCAGTCCAGTCTTACAGGTTTACATTTCTATTTCCTTTGAGTGTCAGTAAAACTGTAGTAAATACTGTAAGCTTATGTAGTTCAGTTTTTGGAATTTGATATAACACTAATTCCTCTGGGATATCGGATATAGATTAGGCTTGTTTTGTAACTGTGAGGTCAGTGAAATAGGGCAGGAATGCTAGTAGCTTCTAGGGACCTCTCTCTCGGAACATTGGCACATGATGTTGATCTGACATAGAGGATGTGGAGTCTCTCAGGTAATTTTTTCCGGTATTTTAAAGGATATAGGACGAAAGATAGATGAATAGACAGTAAATATATACACATGGAGAAGACATGAGAGTACATGATGTGTTTACTGTATGTGTGGGTGTTCCTGTGTTTGACCTTTAGAAGGTCTGATGACTATTCCTTTGACTACAGTGTTTCATCTAATTTCGGTTCATAAAGTTTAGCTGTGCGACAGTGTCCTCTACAAGCTTGGTTTCCTGTGTAGATATAGTCTTGTATACCCACTTAATGGCAGAGAGAGGGGTGGGTTTGTTTGAAACGGGGTGAATATCCAGACGTAGTCCTCATGAGCCCTGAACTATTATCCCAACGCCACTGGACAACAGTAGGCAAACAGGAGACTGTGACTCACTAGATTTGTATGTTTCGTGTCAGAAGGAGCCACACTGTAACCCATCTGCATTTAAAGGGCTGAGTAACGTCTTCAGGGGACTAACGTCTCTTTGGTTAAAAAGTTGCAGATACCACTTGAGGTAGAAAGGAGTCACTCTTAGATGTAAATGATGTGGAACAATGTTAAATTTCCTCCAAGTAGACTTTTTAGCGATCTAGTGCTCTAAATAGTTGATGTATGGTACACGTTTAATAGCTGATTAACTGATGTCTCTACCTATACTTCCTCTTTACGTAAGGTTGATGTGTACCCAAATCATTCTACTCTCTCTAAGGCTGGAGGCTATCAAAAAGCCTCATAAGGAAAAGGATGAGTGAGGGGAGGAAATGTCCTCTATCTAATACACTAATCCAATTTCTCTCCAGGCTACAAGGCACTTAGTCTCAGAAGTACAGCAATGCATCAAACAAATCATATTTCCCATTACCTTCACCTGTGTCCCTGTACACTGTGATTGGGCTTGAGTGATGACTGAGGCCTGTGTGTTCTGATACCACACCACCATCACTCTCACACACCTGCCATCTCTCTCACACATGCTCATTCACCCACTCCTTCACTTTTTCCTTCACCCACTTTCTCAGTCTGTCGCTCTTTCCCTGGCCTGCTTGCCTCACGGAATAGGATGCTCTCAGGCCAGTGTGAAAAACAAACCCAGTGGTTCCTCACATGCAGTTCAGGAGAGCAAACCAAAACAGCTCTCCCCTCAGAAGCCATGGCAGCCTGTCATCAACACACAGCTACTTCACTATCTCATTAGGGTAGCAGGTAGTCCTAACCACCACTCTGCTACTTCACTATCTCACTAGGGCAGTAGGTAGTCCTAACCACCACTCTGCTACTTCACTATCTCACTAGGGCAGTAGGTAGTCCTAACCACCCCTCTGCTACTTCACTCTCTCACTAGGGTAGTAGGTAGTCCTAACCACCACTCTGCTACTTCACTATCTCACTAGGGCAGCAGGTAGTCCTAACCGCCACTCTGCTACTTCACTATCTCACTAGGGCAGTAGGTAGTCCTAACCACCACTCTGCTACTTCACTATCTCACTAGGGCAGCAGGTAGTCCTAACCACCACTCTGCTACTTCACTATCTCACTAGGGTAGTAGGTAGTCCTAACCACCACTGCTACTTCACTATCTCACTAGGTAGTCCTAACCACCACTCTACTACTTCACTATCTCACTAGGGCAGTAGGTAGTCCTAACCACCACTCTGCTACTTCACTATCTCACTAGGGCAGCAGGTAGCCCTAACCACCACTCTGCTACTTCACTATCTCACGAGGGCAGTAGGTAGTCCTAACCACCACTCTGCTACAGTGGCTTGCGAAAGTATTCACCCCCATTGGCATTTTTCCTATTTTGTTGCCTTATAACCTGGAATTAAAATAGATTTTTGGGGTGTTTGTATCATTTGATTTACATAACATGCCTGCCACTTTGAAGATGCAAAATATGTTTTAATTGTGAAACAAACAAGAAATAAGACAAAAAAAACTGAAAACTTGAGAGTGCATAACTATTCACCTCCCAAAGTCAATACTTTGTAGAGCCACCTTTTGCAGCAAATACAGTTGCAAGTCTCTTGGGGTATGTCTTTATAAGCTTGGCACATCTTGCCCATTCTTCAGGACAAAACTGCCTCCGCTCCTTCAAGTTCGATGGGTTCCGCTGGTGTACAGCAATCTTTAAGTCATACCGCAGATTCTCAATTGGATTGAGGTATGGGCTTTGACTAGGCCATTCCAATACATTTAAACATTTCCCCTTAAACCGCTCGAGTATTGTTTTAGCAGTTTGCTTAGGGTCATTGTCCTGCTGGAAGGTGAACCTCCGTCCCAGTCTCAAATCTCTGGAAGACTGAAACAGGTTACCCTCAAGAATTTCCCTGTATTTAGCGCCATCCATCATTCCTTCAATTCTGACTTGTTTCCCAGTCCCTGCTGATGAAAAACCTACCCATAGCATGATGCTGCCACCACCATGCTTCACTGTGGGGATGGTGTTCTCTGGGTGATTAGAGGTTTTGGGTTTGCACCAGACATAGCGTTTTCATTGATGGCCAAAAAGCTAAATTTTTGTCTCATCTGACCAGAGTACCTCCTTCCATTTGTTTGGGTAGTCTCCCACATGCCTTTTGGCAGATATTCCAATCTCCGCTGTGGAGCTTTGCAGCTCCTTCAGGGTTATCTTTGGTCTCTTTGTTGCCTCTCTGATTAATGCCCTCCTATCCTGGTCTGTGAATTTTGGTAGGCGGACCTCTCTTGGCAGGTTTTTTGTGGTGTCATATTCTTTTCATTTTTTAAATAATGGATTTAATGGTGCTCCGTGGGATGTTCAAAGTTTCAGATATTTTTTTAATAACCCAACCCTGATCTGTACTTCTCCACAACTTTGTCCCTGACCTGTTTGGAGAGCTCCTTGGTCTTCATGGTGCCACTTGCATGGCCCTTGCTTAGGGGTGTTGCAGACTCTGGGGCCTTTCAGAATAGGTGTATATATACTGAGATCATGTGACAGATCATGTGACACTTAGATTGCACACAGGTGGACTTTATTTAACTAATAATGTGACTTCTGAAGGTAATTGGTTGCACCAGATCTTGTTTAGGGGCATCATAGCAAAGGGTGTGAATACATATACACGCACCACTTTTCTGTTTAAAAAAAAAGAATTTAAACAAGTTATTTTTTACATTTCACTTCACCAATTTGGACTATTTTGTGTATGTCCATTACACAAAATCCCCCCAAAAAATCCATTTAAATTACAGGTTGGAATTCAACAAAATAGGAAAAGTGCCAAGGGGAGTGGATACTTTTGCAAGGCACTGTACTTCACTATCTCACTAGGATAGTAGGTAGTCCTAACCACCCCTCAGGGCACTGGCTCAATATGCCTTAGAATGAGAAGAAAAAAGAAACAAACAGTTCAGACTGTCACTCGATTGTCACGTACCCTCTCCTGCTTTCAAATATGAATTCTCTCACTTCCATCTCCAATCATTTATTCATGCCTGCTTCCCAGCCGAAACAGTTCGGAACAGTTTGTGCATATATTATGACAACATTTTGTGACGTTTTTGTTAGTTTTGGTCTTCGGCAATGGTTTTTCGTCTGTTCGTGCACACAAACGTTTTCTCTCGCTGCAAATCTACACCCATTTATCAGTGATTGGTCAACAATAGGGATTCTTCAGTAAAGTGTTTGTTGTCATTCAATGAGAAACAAAACGTTTTCATGCACATTTTCATGCACAACAGAAATATTGCACCTAACATCTTAGTTAGATGTAAAATTGTGAGACTAAGATCTCCTCTTCAAAACGTCAAAAATTATGACAGATTTATTGAGTTATCTTTGATCAATTCAGACCATATTGAGTAAGTATATACTGGCTATGGCGTTTCAAGATGGACAAACAGTACTATTGCTGTGTTTTTCTCGTTTTTCAAGTAAAGGACTTTTAAGGGAGAATGCGGACACACTTGTTCAGTTCGCCAAGCTGAACTCGGCTAGGGACCAGCTGAACCAAAGGCTTTATTCAGTCACCTCAACATGTTGGGACAGTAACAGGCAACTGCATGGACTACATCTTCCCTCATTACTAATTGTAATGTTGGAGAGAGCCACCTGCCTTGTCTGACTCCGCTTGATGAGTTGTTGTTGATACCAGGTCAGACAGTGTTATATATATGTTTTTTGAATTTGACCTTTATTTAACCAGGCAAGTCAGTTAAGAACACATTCTTATTTTCAATGACGGTCTAGGAACAGTGGGTTAACTGCCTGTTCAGGGGCAGAACGACAGATTTGTACCTTGTCAGCTCGGGGGTTTGAACTCGCAACCTTCCGGTTGCTAGTCCAACGCTCTAACCACTAGGCTACCCTGCCGCCCCAGGAAACATCACAAACGCTGTGACATCAGAGCCCTGTCCTCACCTCAGCTCACCTCAGAAGGATTAGACAGATGAGAGTGCAACTGAGATCATGCAGGGCCTCATTCTTAGGCAAGAGCCATCTGTGCCCTTTATCCTCTCCACAATGAACCTAGCTATACGCACACACACAAACACACGTCTGCATGCACACACAAACTCTGAGGTGAGTTTCACCAGATTCAGGATGGTAGATAGTGTAGAGTGGTGTTTAACTAACACTAGAGAGGCCTGACGCAGCACAGCCCGCCTCACACCGCCTCATCCCACTGTGTGCTATACTGGGTAGTCACAGTGCAGGAGGATTTCCATATGGGAAAGCCCGAAGGATGGCAGGGCTACAGCAGATTGGAGCACCTCTCCAATTGTTTTGATGGGAGATTAATCTGCTGTGTGTGGGACCTTCACTGCTGAACTGTACTGTCTGACCCAGGCCTTACATAACACCCATGATACTGTATCCACTGTTACTGTAAGCTTCACACAGCCCGTCAACACAGCCCATCCAGGTGGGTTTGTTTTTCCACTCAGCCAGGCCTTAAATTAATATGCTATTGAAGAAACAATGAATGTTTGCCACACATGAACAGGAAACATCAAAGGCTGATGTGCTAAAGTCATTTCCTGTGGGTAGGGGGCCTGTGTGTGAACAGGAAGCTGGTCAGAGTAATGTGTAACAGTATAACTTTAGACCGTCCCCTCGCCCATACCCGGGCGTGAACCAGGGACCCTCTGCACACATCAACAACAGTCACCCACGAAGCGTCGTTACCCATCGCTCCACAAAAGCCGCGGCCCTTGCAGAGCAAGGGGAACTACTACTTCAAGGTCTCAGAGCAAGTGACATCACCGATTGAAACGCTATTTAGCGAGAACACCGCTAACTAGCTAGCCATTTCACATCCGTTACAAATGCCCAATGGACACAATCCTACTGCAACCAACCACTGGGATAGTGGTTTAGATGGGTGTACTGGAGAGACAACAGATAAACCAGGGCTGGTCTGAGAATGACTGAATGTAGCCACAGTGTGGGTGGAAACTGTTGCGTGTGAAAGTCTTGTTGTTTGGCCTCTGATTTGACATGGCTACAATCTTCAAAGCCAATCTAGAAGGCGGGAGAGGGGAAATTGTTCAAGAAGGACTCAACGCCTAAAATACCCTCTTTTTCTGGGTGGAGCCCAACTTCTCCCTCTGGAAGTATGTGGTGTTTATGAGAAAAGGGTTTTAAATCATGGTTATGTAATGAGCCTCACATTGATTAGAGTGAGACTAACTGTCAGAGTGATACAGTCACAAAGACAACATGGTGGCAGATGAGGATAGAGACCAGGATGAGAGACACCTGCTACTCCAGTAGACTCCTCAGTGAAACACTAGTGTAGAAGAGAGACTGATAGAAAGTGAGATAGAGAGAGAAGAATGGAAAGAGACAGCACAAGAGAGAAAGAGTAGAGAAAGAAGAAGAGAGAGGAAGAACAGGAGGACAACAAAGACAGGATGGAGAACATCAGGCCTAGTGGATTGTCTGGTTAAAAGAAGAAAAAAAAATCCCATCAATTTTCCACGTTGATTCAACATCATCAGATTGAATTTAGGGGTTGAAATGAAGTGGAAACAACGTTGATGCAACTGGTTTTTGCCCAGTGGTAGCTAAACGCTCATGAAAGAGCTTTAAAGGGAACAATGGCTCTCTAAGCCACATGAGAGATCTGCAGCCATCGCTTAACACCAGATGAAGACCCTTTGGCCCTCCATGTGGCCTGCACAGCACAGCACAGCATAGCCTGCAGAAATACACACACAGAAATACACACACAGAAATAAATACACTCTATTTGTGGCAGGCAGGGTGAGAGCTGGGTTAGAGAGATACAAAAATTGCCAGAACTACAGAGACATTATAAGTTTGGATTTATGACAATACTTCTTAATAGGAACAGGACAGCGGATAGCTTCTCTGGACCTTTCATCTGTAGGATGAGGTCGTTCAGAAAATTGCTGTAGATTATGAGTTGCTCATCTCACCCAACTCTCCAAGCCCCACTCATACATAATGTACATGGTGTGGCTAGAATATGCAGTACAGGTACCAGTGACCCCCTCAGGACAGTTATCTTCTCTACCTCAGTTGTCCTTCATCTCTCCCTGTTGTTCCTATCTACAGTATCCATTGTACCTGTTTCCTAGACAAGTTAGAACTGCGGTATGCCCTTCAGCAGGGTCATAGTCCACAATCTACTCTACCACACGGAAGAGAAATGGCACTCTCTAGTGGTTTGACTTAAGAACTACAGTATCATTTATACAGCCGAACAGCTGAACAGACATGAACGTCCACTGATAATACTAGTAAATCTCTTGCTAATCTGTTGTTATCCTATTCTTTTCAGGAGTTGAATTAAAATACGTGCCAATATGCTTTCCATATTGTATTTTTATTATCCATTGCAGTTTTCCAAGTCTAAAAGGACAGACATTACATACTGTTCCTAGATCTTTTATCTAGAAATGACCAAGTGAAAAAACATGATGTTATATGTGATATATCAATGCAGCACACGTGGCACTGGTCAATTATGCTCTGTGGCTCTGTGCCAGCATTAGTGTTGTGTGTCTCACGTTTCATCATCAGTGTTGTCATCATCAGTGTCACACTGTGTAGAGAGGAAGCCAGCCTGCCTAACCTAATGTATTTTTCTACATTTTATGAGCGATTTGGGTGCAGCAGAATGGAACCCAGCATTTCTTAATGGCTCTTGGGTAATTACACCCCCCAGGTAGTGGCCCTCCTCGCCCTTTCCCTATCCCACTGCTGTTATCCCAACTGAGTTGGTGTTTGAGTTTTTGTTCTAAAGGTGTTGCAATAGGTTTGTTAATGGTGAAAGCAGAGGCTGCGTTTAGACAAGCAGCCCAATTCTGAACTGTTAATTTTTTTACACTAATCGGTCTTTTGACCAATCACATCAGATCAAAAGACCAATTAGTGAGAAAAAAATGTCAGAATTGGGCTGCCTGTCTAAATGCAGCCAGAGAGGCCCACTTAACAGATTATTCACTTTGCATAGTTTAAGATTGCCCAGTTTATAAGTGCAGATTGCTCCCCTTTTTAAGAAAGCACCTGCAAATAGCTGAGCTGTGCATTGCAGACATTCATTCTCACAACTCTGCATCGTTAGTCAGCCAGTTCTCTCTCTCCCTCTCCTATTGTTTAATCGTATCTCTGATTCATAGGGCTGAAGCAAGCCAGTCCTGTGAGGCTGTATTTGCTGAAGTAAAGCAGATTTCTAACATGGCTTTTTTCTACCTTCCTAAGTTTCCTTGAAGTTACAGTATTTCAACTGACAAGTGAATTAAGGAGGATTTTACACACACAATAGGATGTCTGCTGATGTCATGGTATTGGAGGACCAAGAGAAAGAGCTAAACAGCCCATCATCATCCATCCAATCAAACATTCCCGGAACAGCTGAGAGCCCAACATGATGCTAATGAAATGGGGATGGAAATTCCTGTAGTTGTTGGAGTGCTTGGTATTCCACTCTGTTGGCATTACTGGGGAGACGGACAAAAAGTGGTCGTGTGTGGCTCAGTTGGTAAGAGTGTTAGCAACGCCAAGGTCATGGGTTCAATCCCTTCAGGGATCACACATACATCATGTGATGTACAATGTGTGAAAATGATGTAAAAGGATGCATGCACTGCACTGTAAGAAACGTGGATAAATGTGTCTGCGAAGTGGCATTGCTTTGAATGAAGACATATATTTTGGTCATGCTCTGTTATACTCCAACCATCTCTCCACACCCTGGAGTGCTGACTGAAGTTAAGTGGCCTTAGCATTACGAGACACAGAGAGATACAGCTCTGACCCCAGTGAATAGTTATCCTGCCACTCATCTCTCCTGTTCCCCTCCTCGGTCCACATCTGAATGCTCTACATTCTTCTCAATGGTTGTTCCGAGAGACAAATACAGACTAATGCTTAGATTTGCTAATCCAGAAGCTAGTTCAGAAGCTAGTTAGCTCCTTTACTGGCAAATCGTTTTGTGGTCATCAGCTATCCTTTAGCTCGAAAATCTATCGCCAGTTCTGTACGGCGCAGCGCGGCTCGGAACGGAACATACCGGACCAATTTTTCTCTCCATGTCCCTGGACATTCATACCCGGATCTCACAGCTAGCTAGCTGCTATCCGTGTGACCATCGGAGCTAGCAAGCTCCGTCAATCACTCCTGAGTTCCATCAATCACACCTGGGCTGCAGTCACCTATCCGGACCCGTTTTACTGCCTTCGCGGAGCCCCACCGGGCCTTCACAACTGGACTGCCGACGTTATCTACCCGAAGGAGTTATTCGGCCGGCTCCTCCGTCGCGACGTTACCTGAACGCCCATCTGCGGCCTGCTAACCGTTAGCTGTCTTACCGGCTGCTATCTGAATAGACAATCGGACAATTTTTTTATTATTATTTTTTTTAAATTATTTTTTAAATTATTATTATTATCTTTTCTTCTTGGGCCTCTATAACTATATCTATTGTTTTTATTTTTGTTGTTGTTGTGTGATTTGGATTAATCCCCTCTACCACACGGAACCCCACTAATCTACTGACGGAACGTAAGGGGTGGCTAACAGACCTCCATCCTATGCTAGCTTGCTACCGATGCCCTGGCTAGCTGTCTAAATCACCAACCAACCTCTCCACTCACCGGACCCTTTTGATCACTCGACTAAGCATGCCTATCCTTAATGTCAATATGTCTTGTCCATTTCTGTTCTGGTTAGTGTTTATTGGCTTATTTCACTGTAGAGCCTCTAGTCCTGCTCACTATACCTTATCCAACCTATTAGTTCCACCACCCACACATGCAATGACATCTCCTGGTTTCAACGATGTTTCTAGAGACAATATCTCTCTCTTCATCACTCAATACCTAGGTTTACCTCCACTGTATTCACATCCTGCCATACATTTGTCTGTACATTATACCTTGATGCTATTTTATCGCCCCCAGAAACCTCCTTTTACTCTATGTTCCAGACGTTCTAGACGACCAATTCTCATAGCTTTTAGCCGTACCCTTATTCTACTCCTCCTATGTTCCTCTGGCGATGTAGAGGTGAATCCAGGCCCTGCAGTGCCTAGCTCCACTCCTATTCCCCAGGCGCTCTCTTTTGACGACTTCTGTAACCGTAATAGCCTTGGTTTCATGCATGTTAACATTAGAAGCCTCCTCCCTAAGTTTGTTCTATTCACTGCTTTAGCACACTCTGCCAACCCGGATGTTCTAGCTGTGTCTGAATCCTGGCTTAGGAAGACCACCAAAAATTCTGAAGTTTTAATTCCAAACTACAACATTTTCAGACAAGATAGAACTGCCAAAGGGGGCGGTGTTGCAATCTACTGCAAAGATAGCCTGCAGAGTTCTGTCCTACTATCCAGGTCTGTACCCAAACAATTTGAACTTCTACTTTTAAAAATCCACCTCTCTAAAAACAAGTCTCTCACCGTTGCCGCCTGCTATAGACCACCCTCTGCCCCCAGCTGTGCTCTGGACACCATATGTGAACTGATTGCCCCCCATCTATCTTCAGAGTTCGTGCTGCTAGGCGACCTAAACTGGAACATGCTTAACACCCCAGCCATCCTACAATCTAAACTTGATGCCCTCAATCTCACACAAATAATCAATGAACCTACCAGGTACCTCCCCAAAACCTTAAACACGGGCACCCTCATAGATATCATCCTAACCAACTTCCCCTCTAAATACACCTCTGCTGTCTTCAACCAAGATCTCAGCGATCACTGCCTCATTGCCTGCATCCGTAATGGGTCAGCGGTCAAACGACCTCCACTCATCACTGTAAAACGCTCCCTGAAACACTTCTGCGAGCAGGCCTTTCTAATCGACCTGGCCGGGGTATCCTGGAAGGATATTGATCTCATCCCGTCAGTAGAGGATGCCTGGATATTTTTTTTAAATGCCTTCCTAACCATCCTAAATAAACATGCCCCATTCAAGAAATTTAGAACCAGGAACAGATATAGCCCTTGGTTCTCCCCAGACCTGACTGCCCTTAACCAACACAAAAACATCCTATGGCGTTCTGCATTAGCATCGAACAGCCCCCGTGATATGCAGCTGTTCAGGGAAGCTAGAAATCATTATACACAGGCAGTTAGAAAAGCCAAGGCTAGCTTTTTCAAGCAGAAATTTGCTTCCTGCAACACTAACTCAAAAAAGTTCTGGGACACTGTAAAGTCCATGGAGAATAAGAACACCTCCTCCCAGCTGCCCACTGCACTGAAGATAGGAAACACTGTCACCACTGATAAATCCACCATAATTGAGAATTTCAATAAGCATTTTTCTACGGCTGGCCATGCTTTCCACCTGGCTACTCCTACCCCGGACAACAGCACTGCACCCCCAACAGCAACTCGCCCAAGCCTTCCCCATTTCTCCTTCTCCCAAATCCATTCAGCTGATGTTCTGAAAGAGCTGCAAAATCTGGACCCCTACAAATCAGCCGGGCTAGACAATCTGGACCCTTTCTTTCTAAAATTATCTGCCGAAATTGTTGCCACCCCTATTACTAGCCTGTTCAACCTCTCTTTCGTGTCGTCTGAGATTCCCAAAGATTGGAAAGCAGCTGCGGTCATCCCCCTCTTCAAAGGGGGGGACACTCTTGACCCAAACTGCTACAGACCTATATCTATCCTACCGTGCCTTTCTAAGGTCTTCGAAAGCCAAGTCAACAAACAGATTACCGACCATTTCGAATCTCACCATACCTTCTCTGCTATGCAATCTGGTTTCAGAGCTGGTCATGGGTGCACCTCAGCCACGCTCAAGGTCCTAAACGATATCTTAACCGCCATCGATAAGAAACATTACTGTGCAGCCGTATTCATTGATCTGGCCAAGGCTTTCGACTCTGTCAATCACCATATCCTCATCGGCAGACTCGACAGCCTTGGTTTCTCAAATGATTGCCTCGCCTGGTTCACCAACTACTTCTCTGATAGAGTTCAGTGTGTCAAGTCGGAGGGTCTGCTGTCCGGACCTCTGGCAGTCTCTATGGGGGTGCCACAGGGTTCAATTCTTGGACCGACTCTCTTCTCTGTATACATCAATGAGGTCGCTCTTGCTGCTGGTGAGTCCCTGATCCACCTCTACGCAGACGACACCATTCTGTATACTTCCGGCCCTTCTTTGGACACTGTGTTAACAACCCTCCAGGCAAGCTTCAATGCCATACAACTCTCCTTCCGTGGCCTCCAATTGCTCTTAAATACAAGTAAAACTAAATGCATGCTCTTCAACCGATCGCTACCTGCACCTACCCGCCTGTCCAACATCACTACTCTGGACGGCTCTGACTTAGAATACGTGGACAACTACAAATACTTAGGTGTCTGGTTAGACTGTAAACTCTCCTTCCAGACCCATATCAAACATCTCCAATCCAAAGTTAAATCTAGAATTGGCTTCCTATTTCGCAACAAAGCATCCTTCACTCATGCTGCCAAACATACCCTTGTAAAACTGACCATCCTACCAATCCTCGACTTTGGCGATGTCATTTACAAAATAGCCTCCAATACCCTACTCAACAAATTGGATGCAGTCTATCACAGTGCAATCCGTTTTATCACCAAAGCCCCATATACTACCCACCATTGCGACCTGTACGCTCTCGTTGGCTGGCCCTCGCTTCATACTCGTCGCCAAACCCACTGGCTCCATGTCATCTACAAGACCCTGCTAGGTAAAGTCCCCCCTTATCTCAGCTCGCTGGTCACCATAGCATCTCCCACCTGTAGCACACGCTCCAGCAGGTATATCTCTCTAGTCACCCCCAAGACCAATTCTTTCTTTGGCCGCCTCTCCTTCCAGTTCTCTGCTGCCAATGACTGGAACGAACTACAAAAATCTCTGAAACTGGAAACACTTATCTCCCTCACTAGCTTTAAGCACCAACTGTCAGAGCAGCTCACAGATTACTGCACCTGTACATAGCCCACCTAAAATTTAGCCCAAACAACTACCTCTTTCCCAACTGTATTTAATTTTTATTTATTTATTTATTTTGCTCCTTTGCACCCCATTATTTTTTTATTTCTACTTTGCACATTCTTCCATTGCAAAACTACCATTCCAGTATTTTACTTGCTATATTGTATTTACTTTGCCATCATGGCCTTTTTTTGCCTTTACCTCCCTTCTCACCTCATTTGCTCACATTGTATATAGACTTGTTTATACTGCATTATTGACTGTATGTTTGTTTTTACTCCATGTGTAACTCTGTGTCGTTTTATCTGTCGAACTGCTTTGCTTTATCTTGGCCAGGTCGCAATTGTAAATGAGAACTTGTTCTCAACTTGCCTACCTGGTTAAATAAAGGTAAAATAAAAAATAAATAAAAAGATTTAATCAGATCAAGCGTTAACCAGTGATAGCCCACACCCACATAGTTTATGTTTTGGCGGTGTGAGAGGTGTGACTGCTTCGGAGCTGTCAAAACGGTGAGCAGATGCTCTTGATCATTGTCACAAAGCCACAACAGTCCCATTTGCGTTAGAAGTTCAGAACAGGAAAGTTTAGGCTTTATAGAAATAATGACGCTCAAATTTTAAATCATTGAACGAAATAATGAGGATTTCGATCAGCCTAATCAAGGTGTAGATTACATCTCACATTCCAGGGTTCAAACTTGTAAAGAAGGCCGCATGGGATTTCTCTTAATGTGACTCTGTGCAGCCAATGGCAATGTCCGCTTTAGGTGTAATACCAGGAGCCGCTTGTGGATTTGACAGCTCTAAAGCAGTTCTACCTCAGACACCGCGAAACAACTTCTATATGGAGGATAAAACAGATCTGATTGAATAGAGCCTTCAGAAACCAGATTATTTCCTTATTTGTCTCTTCAACAACACAGGTTATGTCCGACCTGACTGATTTAAAGCTTAGTTTTATATCACTTTTATTCTCAACTGCAGATATTTTCACCTATTTGACCTGGATTTGGTTGCATTACACACATTTGTCTTCCTTTTGTAGAGAGTTTCCTATTTTTCTGAGATGAACAGAACAGATGCATCTTTTAATTTAAAACAAACCAAAATACCTCCACAGTTTAAAACACCAGTATGTTAAAAGAGCAGAAGAGGCTCATAGAATGTGTGTGGTGATGGTGTGTTAATCAGAGCAGCACTGTTGGTAGGGGTAGGGGGCTTCAGAAAAACACACAGCAGCTTCTCTCTTTCACTCTCTCTCTCTCTCTCTCAATCTTTTTTACCCCCTCTCTCTGATGTTGTGTTAATCAGAGCAGCACTGTTGGTAGGAGTAGGGGGCTTCAGAAAAACACACAGCAGCTTCTCTCTTTCACTCTCTCGATCGTTTTACCCCCTCTCTCTGATGTTGTGTTAATCAGAGCAGCACTGTTGGTAGGGGTAGGGGGCTTCAGAAAAACACACAGCAGCTTCTCTCTTTCACTCTCTCGATCGTTTTACCCCCTCTCTCTGATGTTGTGTTAATCAGAGCAGCACTGTTGGTAGGGGTAGGGGGCTTCAGAAAAACACACAGCAGCTTCTCTCTTTCACTCTCTCGATCTTTTTACCCCCTCTCTCTGATGGTGTGTTAATCAGAGGAGCACTGTTGGTAGGGGTAGGGGGCTTCAGAAAAACACACAGCAGCTTCTCTCTCTCAATCTTTTTACCCCCCCCCCCCCTCTCTGATGGTGTGTTAATCAGAGGAGCACTGTTGGTAGGGGTAGGGGGCTTCAGAAAAACACACAGCAGCTTCTCTCTTTCACTCTCTCGATCTTTTTACCCCCTCTCTCTGATGGTGTGTTAATCAGAGGAGCACTGTTGGTAGGGGTAGGGGGCTTCAGAAAAACACACAGCAGCTTCTCTCTTTCACTCTCTCGATCTTTTTACCCCCTCTCTCTGATGGTGTGTTAATCAGAGGAGCACTGTTGGTAGGGGTAGGGGGCTTCAGAAAAACACACAGCAGCTTCTCACTCTCTCTCTCTCTCTCTCTCCCTCTCTTTCTCTCTCTCTCGCTTTCAACCTTCTCCATCTCTCTCTCGCTCTCTCTCTCTCTCTCACTTTCTCTCTTTCTCTCTCTCGCTTTTGACCTTCCCCCTCCCCATCTCTCTCTCTCTCTCTCTCTCACTTTCTACCCCCCCCCCCCTCTCTCTTCTCTAAACTCAGCCAGTGGTGAGAGGGGGTTGCTGGGGGTTAGTCTTAGTAGAGCCAGAGGCAGTAGAGGTAGAGGTAGTTCCCTCCCAGCTGGCTGAGATTTCATTTGCGGGAGAGCAAAATCACATGGGGATTCCAAAGCTCCATACATGGAGCTCCGGGACTGAGTGAAGCAGCATGGTGTGGTGTGTTCACTGTGTAACGCACAGAGAACAGAACTGCTTCGACTGAAAAAGAGAGAGACTAGAGAGAGAGAGCCACAGAGTGAGCTGCTACCATGTTCACACCTCTGGTGCGACAGAAGTGAATGCTAACTGAGAATCTCTGTCGTTTTTGAGACAGTTTTTTGGAGTGGCTTTTACTGTGAGAGGGGTGAGAGATGTCGGAGAGATGCAATGTTCTGAGGACCTTAACTGCAGCCCTGTGCTGCTTTTACCAGAAGAGCTCCGTCATCGGGGCCAAGGTGAGTGACAGACAGACAGGCATTGTGTCACCTGTTCACACAGTAGCATTCACATGATAACATAATCAGTGTATTGCAGGTTTTAAACCCAGGTAATCTGAATGGCATGCGCTGTACTTCCTGTAATTACTTCTGTACTTTAGTGAAAGGAAAAGTCTCTGATTCGTCCCCTGTAATCTTACTCTTAAAAGCTTTGTTTTGGGCTAACAGGCTTATCCGATGGTAATTTAAATGAATCATCAGTTGCTCCTTTAAAAGGAGGCTTTATCCTTGATCCCTTACTTTAGCCTGGGTATTTGGATGTGATGAATGTGTCCTCTGTGGACTGTGGGAGTGCTTAACATGTTTTTTTTCTCACAATCTATCGTGTATTAACTTGGTCCATGTGGATTGTTTCTCTGATGTGGAATAGGGAGGACTTTTACTTTCTTTTTGTGTTTTTCTATGCTCTGTGCTGCCTGGCCCATATGTCTGAGTCAAAGCTTTAAATAGCCTAGTCAGTGGGTGCTAGTTGGTTTTTATTGTCCCAACCAAGACATACTGTTTAGATATATGACTGTTTTCATTATAGTAAGTGAAGACGTCTGCCAGACACCCCACTCCATGTGACGACTTTCTGGAGCTGGATAGTGATGCTAAGTGTGTTGGTGATTCGTTATTTTGTGTGTGTGTGTGTGTGTGTGTGTGTGTGTGTGTGTGTGTGTGTGTGTGTGTGTGTGTGTG